>NC_133658.1:279397924-279707656 GCF_037893015.1 Macrotis lagotis | reverse complement strand
ACTGGCCTTGGAGTCAGCAAAACAGGAGTTTGGATATGGTCTCAGATACTTGGTACTCACTAGCTTGTGTGACTTTGGGCAAGTCACTTAACCCTGATTGCCTCACATCCAGAGCTATTTCCAGTAATACTGATTCATATCTGGTCACTGGATCTAGATGGCTCTATAGGAGAAAGTGAAGCTGGTGACTTAGCACAGAACTCACTCAAATCCAATTCATGTGTTTGTCATGGTATCACTTCTCTGATGTGTCATGGCTTTCTTTGAGAATAAAAGATAAACATCATTTTTTATCTTTATTGCCATGGCCTTTTTAAAAAATATGATTTCATTGTATTATTATGTAAAAGAGATGAAAGTATTTTTACTTTTTGTGTTTGATTTTGATTTTTAATGTCCTGTTGCTTGTCCAAATTTTGTATGTTTCATGTATTGCTGAAAAATAAAGTTATACTCCCTTCTATTCCAAATTCATTTCCTCCGGAGGTCTATCAAATCTAACTTTTCTGAGATACTATTCACCCACTCAACTTTTTATTTGAAAGTGGGTGGGGGAAGGAGGAAATTGCTAATCAGTGGTGAGAGGGAGAGATTGAAGAATGATTTCATAGGGACTAGGGGATTTTTAAAATTTTATTTATTTACTTTGAAATTTACAATTTTCCCCTAATCTCGCTTCCCTCCCCCAACCCCCTCAACAGAAGTCAGTCTATTAGTTTTTACATTGTTTCCATGGTATGCATTTATCTAAGTTGAATGTGATGAGAGAGAAATCATATACTTAAGGGAAAAAAAAAAACAAAGTGTAAGCAATAGCATAATTACATAATATAACTTTTAAAAAAATTAAAGGTAATAGTTTTTGATCTTTCTTTAAATGCCACAATTGTTTCTCTGGATACAGATGATACTCTTCATTGCAGATATCCCCAAAATTGTGCCTTATTGTTGTACTGATGGAATGAGCAAGTCCATTAAGGTTGATCATCACCCCCATCTTGCTGTTAGAGTGTACAGTGTTCTTCTAGTTCTGCTCATCTCACTCAGCATCAGTACATGCAAATCCTTCCAGGTTTCCCTGAATTCCCATTCCTCTTGGTTTCTAATAGAACAATAGTGTTCCATAATGTACATATACCACAATTTGTTCAGCCATTCCTCAATTGATGGGCATTCACTCAATTTCTAATTCTTTGCCATCACAAACAGGGCTGCTATGAATATTTTTGTATAAGTGATGTTTTTACCCTTTTTCATAATCTCTTCAGGGTATAGATCCAGTAGTGGTATTGCTGGATCAAAGGATATGCACATTTTTCTTGTCCTTTGGGTATAATTGCAAATTGTTCAGAGAGGTTGCATGAATTCACAGTTCCACAACAATGTATTAGTGTCCCAGATTTCCCCTTCCAACATTGATCATTATTGAGGGAAAGAATTTTAATAGAAGATATGAACCTTACAATGAATAAACTATGTGAGAACATGGTATTCAAAGAGATCAGTATATTGGCAAGAATGTAAAGTCCCCATGGACAACACTGGACCTGAGAAGAGCAATAAAAAATCCTGCGGGTACAAAGTAGAAGAGCAAGAATTCAGAAAGGAAATATTTTGACAAATGGAAATTTAATTCATTAAGTAAAAACAGGATAGAAATACATTATACAATCAGGCCAAATTTTATGATGATATTCTATTCTCTCCTGCAGGAAGTAATGTTTTTATAATTTACATATAGGAAGAAAAAGTAAAAGAAATGAGATTGTCAATGCAAGAACATAGAAATCATTCTGCTGATTCCAATATGAGATAGATATACTCCTAATATTATATTATATTTCCACATGAGACAGATATTCTGTTATCTAAGGGAGAGAAGGATGAATTCATGACAAATTGTAGGTCAATATTTTTAAGAATATCAATTAAAGATTTAAAAGAAAGCCTCTTCAAACAACTATAGTAATTAATTAAAAAACCTATCCATTAAAACCAAGTTGAATTTATAGCAGTTATGATAAATCAGCAATAGGAAGATTATCAACCCATGTAATTTTTTTTAAAATGCAAAGCATCAGGGGCAGCTAGGTGGTGCAGTGGATAAAGCAACGGCCCTGGAGTCAGGAGTACCTGGGTTCAAATCTGGTCTCAAACACTTAATAATTACCTAGCTGTGTGGCCTTGGGCGAGCCACTTAACCCCATTTGCCTTGCAAAAAAAAACTAAAAACAAAAACAAAAATGAAAAGCATCACAAATTTTATGATTGACTCAATAGATATTGCAAATTTTGGGCAATATTCAATGCAATATGTGGGAAAACTCTGCAAAGAAAAGCCAGAGACTTTCATTTTAAATATTAAAAGATATTAAAACAAAGCAAACATCATGTACACATATATATCTACATATATGATATGAATTGATAAACATATGTCTGCATAAGCCCAAAACAATTTTTCATAGATTAATGTTCAAAATTTATATACAAGAAATAATTTGAAAATTCTCAAACTATTAACAACGTTATGAACAAATACTCTTAGATAGTAATAATAGGAGAAATAAATATCAAAATAAACTGAATAACCTGTTCAACAAAATGGCAAAGATATGAAAAAAATCACTGTTGAAATGATAGTGGAAAGAAGAAGACACTAATTAATTCTTAGTAGAATAAATATAGCCATTAAAAAATTTAAAAATTTTATACCCCTTTCATATAAAAACAATTTTAAACCTTCATTATTTTGAATACTGAATTCCAAATACTGTGTTTTCCTTCTTTTCCCCCTCTCCTACCTGAGACAATATGTAATTGGATGCAGGTTGAGTGATAATGCAAAACATATTTCCAAATTAGCTAAATTGTAAAAGAAAACAGCCATCAGATATCAAGGAAATAAAAACAAAGTGAAAAAATGATACATTTGACATGCATTCAAAAAATACTTTTTTTCAGGGGCGGCTTGGTGGCATAGTGGATAAAGCACCGTCCTTGGAGTCAGGAGTACCTGAGTTCAAATCTGGTCTCAGACACTTAATAATTACCTAGCTGTGTGGCCTTGGGCAAGCCACTTAACCCCATTTGCCTTACAAAAACCTAAAAAACCCCCACAAAAAACCTACTTTTTTCACTGAAAGTAGATACCATTTTTCTTCATGAGTTCTTAGTAATTCATTGTATTACTGAGAATAGCTAAATCTTTCACAGATGATCATCATTTAATATTGTAGTTACTGTATACTATATTTTCTTGGTTCTTCTCACATATAAGTCTTCCCAGGTTTTTATGAAATAGTGAAATAATCATATCTCTCTCTCTCTGTGTCTCTTTCTCTCTCTCTCTCTCTCTCTCTCTCTCTCTCTCTCTCTCTCTTTCTCTCTCTGTCTCTCTGTCTCTCTCCCATGTTCTCTCTTGGAGATACAGTTTCGATTTAATTTTCCAAAAACTTCATCTTCATAACTTTTAAGCATTTATCAGTTGGAATTTTCCTTCTATCTTCTTATGTTAGACCCAATTTTTAATATAGTTGAGGAATAAAGCATTCATCAGAATTATGTTCTGTAAAATAATTTTTCACAGTTTTCTATTTTTCTTTGAATCTTGGCTCCATTTGTTTTGGTTGTGCAAAATTACTAAATTTAAAATATCAAAATAACCCATTCTGTATCCTCAAATATACTCTATCTTTTGTTTGGTCATAATTTTTTTTTGCCTTCTTTCTAGATCTGACAGGTAAACTATTCCACATTCACCTAATCTGTTTATAACATTCACTTTTATGTTTAATGCAAAAACCCATTTTGATCATATCTTGGTATCAAGTGTAACATGTTGTCCTTTATATAATTTCTACCATTCTAAGTTTTAATTTTCCAAGCAATTTTTGTCAACTAATGAGCTTTTTGTCAAAACTTGGATCTTTGTATTTATCAAGTATTAGTTTACCATGGTCATTTGCTACTATTTAATAATATCACCAATTTAGTTCATTGGTCCACCCTCTATTTCTTTTCCAGTAACAGATTATTTTTGATAATTACCACTTTATAATAAAATTTAGATCTAATATTACTAGATCATGTTTGCTTACATATTCAGTAATCGCCTTGATTTTCTTGACCTTTTGTTCTTCAGGTCAATTTTGTTAACATTTCTTCTAGCTCTATAAAACAGTCATTATGTAGTTTGGTTGCTATGGCACTGAATAAGTCAATTAATTTAGGAAGAATTGTCATTTTATTATTGAGTTTGTCTACACTTGATAAATTGATATTTTCTAATACTTTAGAATGATATTGTTTTTGTAATAACTGCTTTGTTCTTCAGTTTATGTAGTTCCTGGGTTTTTCTTGGCAGGCAGACTCCCAAATATTTTATGTTGTCTACAGTTATTTTAAATGGGATTTCTCTTTCTCTCCTTTGCAGTGAGGCTTTGTTGGTAATATATGAAAATATTAATGATTTATGGACATTTTATTTTATATCTTGCCATTTTACTAAACTTGTTAATTTTTTCACCTTGTTTTTATTTGATTCTTTAAGTATACCATCATATCATCACCAAAGAATGTGCCTATTTTTATTTCCTTTTTTCTTTTTCTCTTATTTCTGTAGTTATCATTTCCTTTTTAAAATTTATTTTCATCCATTTGTAGATGTATATTAACAAGCTACAAAGTTTCCCTCCACCCTCCCTTCCCACCCCCCACCCCCTCATTTAGAACAGTCGGGTTAGCATTTTACATACATATCTTGTTAAACATATTTTCAAATTAGTAGTTTTTAGCATGAGGAATTAGGATTAAGTGAAAGTGATACACAAAAGATAATTTTTATGTTTTCATCAGATTCTTTAGGGATGGGTTTTTTCTTGTGTATTTTGTTTTGTTTTGTTTTTCTTCCACTAGTTGGGGAAAATATAGTTCATAATCTGTCAAATACAATTGTCCTAGCCCTCTGGACTCCCAATAGGGATTGCTTCCGTGAAGGTTGTTCATCCCATAATGTTGATATGTAAATTGTTCTCATAGCTCTACTCACTTCACTCAGCATCAGATCCTGTAAGTCATTCCATGCTTCTCTAGAGTCTGACCACTTATTGTTTCTTATAGAACAATAATATTCCATGCTATTCATGGGCCATAATTTGTTTAGCCATTCCACAATAGATGAGAATCACCTCAATTTCCAATTCTTTGGCACTACGAAAAGGGTTGCTATGAATATTTTGGAACATGTAGAACTTTTTTTCCATTTTTTACAATTTCTTCTGTATAAAGTCCTAAAATTGGAATTGCTGGGTCAAAGGGTATGAACAGTTTTATTGCTCTTTGTGGATAGTTCCATATTGCTCTCTAGAATGGTTGGATCCATTTACAAATCTACATGTGTCAATGTACCAATCCTCCCACCACCAGTCCAACATTGAACATTTTCCCTTTTTCTCTTCTTTGTCAATATGTGAGATGATACTTCATAGTTGTTTTAATTTGCATTTTTCTAATCAATACTGACTTGGAACATTTTTTCATATGATTACATAAAGCTTTAATTTCTTCATTTGAAAACTATTCATATGCTTTGACCATTTATCAATTGGGAATGACTTGTTACCTTATAAATGTGATGCAAATCTCTATATATTTTAGAAATGAGACCTTTATCAGAACCCCTGGTTGTGAAGACTGTTTCCTAGCTTTCTGCTTTTCCTCTAATTTTGGCAACATTGATTTTATTAGTGCAATTTCTTTTAATTTGATATAGTCAAAATCATTCATTTTGCAGTTTTATAATGTGCTGTAATTCTTGTTTTGTCATACTTTTATCCCTTTTCCATAAATCACAGAGACAGAATATTTTTGGTCTATTAATTTATCACTCTTTATATCCAAATCCTTTGCCCATTTTGACCTTATTTTCATATGGGGTATGAGATGTGGATATATGCCTAGTTTGGGCCATATTATTTTCCAGTTTTCCCAACAATTTTTGTCAAATAGTGAATTCTTATACAAGAAGCAAATGTCTTTGGGTATATCAAACAGCAGAATGCTGTAGTCATTTAGTGTGGTTTCTCTTGAACTTATCCTAATCCACTGATCCATTACTCCATTTCTTGACCTGTACCAGACAGTTTTGATGACTGCTGCTTTATGGTATAGTTTTAGATCTGGTAGAGCTAAGCCACCTTCCTTTTCATTTTTATTCATCAGTTCCCTTGCTATTCTTGCCCTTTTGTTACTCCAGATGAATTATGTGACTATTTTTTTTCTAGCTCGGTAAAGTATTTATTTGGTAGTTTGATTAGTATGGCACTGAATAAGTAATTTAATTTGGCCATAATTGTCCTTTTTATTATATTAGCTCAACCTAACCATGAGTGTTTGACATTTTCCCAATTATTTAGAGTGACTTGATTTGGGTGAGGAGGGCTTCATAATTGTGTTTATACAATTTCTGGGTTTTTCTTGGGAGGTAGATTGCCAAGTATTTAATGTTATCTACAGTTATTTTAAATGGAATTTCTCTTTCTATCTCTTGTTCTTAGGCTTTGTTGTTCATATATAGGAATGCTGATGGTTTATGTGGGTTTATTTTATATGCTGCAACTTTGCTGAATTTCTTAATTGTTTCAAGGAATTTTTTAGATGATTTTCTCAGGTTCTCTAGCTATACCATCATATCATCTGCAAAAAGTGAACGTTTTGCTTCCTCATTGCCTATTCTGATTCTTTCATTGTCTTTTTCTTCTCATTGCTACTGCTAGCATTTCTAATACTATATTGAATAGTAATGGTGATAGTGGGTATCCTTGTTTCATCCCTGAATTATTCCCATTAAATATAACATTTGTTGATGGTTTTAGATAGAAGATATTGATTATTTTTAAGGAAAATATTTATTCCAATACTTTCTAGTCCTTTTAGTAGGAGTGGATGTATTTTATCAAAGGCTTTTTCAGCATCTATTGAGATAATCACATGATTTCTGTTGGTTTTAGTGTTTATATGTTTAATTATGTTGAGTGTTTTCCTAACGCTGAACCAACCCTGCCTGCCTGGTATAAATGTAACCCAGCCATGGTGTATTATCCTGGTAACAACTTGCTGGAGTATCATTGCTAAAGTTTTTTTAAGATTTTTGCATCAATATTCATTCATCACAGAGATTGGTCTACAATTTTCTTTCTCTGTTTTGGGTCTTCCTGGTTTAGGTATCAGCATCATGGTGGTGTCATAAAAGGAGTTTGGTAGCACTCCTTCCTCTCCTATTCTTTTTAACTAGTTTATGTAGAATAGCAATTAATTGTTCCTTAAATGTTTGGTAGAATTCACTTGTATATCAATGTGGACCTGGAGAATTTTTCTTAGGAAGTTTATTAATGATTTCTTCAATTTCTTTTTCTGAAATGGCATTATTTAAATAATTTATTTCCTCTTCTGTTAATCTTGGCAGATTGGATTTTTGTAAATATTCATCCATTGCACTCAAGTTGTCCAATTTATTGGCATACAGTTTGGCAAAGTAGCTCCTAATTATCTCTTTAATTTCTTCCTCATTGGTGGTTAGTTTATCCTTTTCATTTTTGATTCTAGTTATTTGTCTCTCTCTCTCTCTCTCTCTCTCTCTCTCTCTCTCTCTCTCTTAAAATAAGATTAACCAGAGATTTGTCTATTTTATTGGCTTTTTCATAAAACCAACTCTTAGATTTATTTATCAGATCAATGGGGATTTTGCTTTCTATTTTATTAATCTTTCCCTTGGTTTTCATATTTTTTAGTTTGTTATTTAATTGGTGATGTTTATTTGATCTTTTTCTAGCTTTTTTAGTTGTATACCCAATTCATTGATCTCCTTTTTCTCTATTTTTATTCATATAGGCATTTAGAGATATAAAGTTTCCCTTCATAATGGCCTTGGATGCATCCCACAAATTTTGGTATGATGTCTCATTATTATCATTTTCTTGGATATAATTATTGATAATTTCTGTTATTTTCTGTTAGATCCACCCATTATTTTAGATACTTGTTTAATTTCCAATTAGTTCTTGATTTATCTTTCCCTGACCTTTTATTACATGCAATTTTTATTGCATCATGATCTGAGAAGTGTATATTTATTATTTCTGCCTTTCTGCATCTGATTTTAAAATTTTGTGCCGTAGTACATGGTCAATTTTGGTGAAGGTGCCATGTACTGCCTAGAAAAAGGTATATTCTTTTCTCTTCCCATTAAGTTTTCTCCAGAGGTCTATCATATCCAAGTTTTCTAAGATTTCATTCACCTTCTTAACTCCTTCTTGTTTATTTTGTTGTTAGATTTTTCTAGTTCTGAGAGAAGGAAGTTGAGGTCCCCCATTGTTAAAATTGTGTTGTCTTTTCTCCTTGTAATTCACTCAACTTATCCTCTAGGAATCTGGAAGTTATCTCACTAGGTGCATATATGTTTAGTAAAGATATAGCTTCATTTCCAGTGGTTACTTTTTAGATGTAGTTTCCTTCCTAATCCTTTTTAATGAGATTGATTTTTGCTTTTACTTTTTCTGAGATTAGAATCACTACCTTAGGGGCAGCTAGGTGGCACAGTGAATGAAGCACTGGCCTTGTAGTCAGGAGTATCTGGGTTCAAATCCGGTCTCAGATACTTAATAATTACCTAGCTGTGTGACCTTGAGCAAGCCACTTAACCCCATTTGCCTTGAAAAAACCTAAAAAAAGAATCACTACCTTAGAAGGTTCCTGGTGATGCAAAAAATCTCTGTCCCAAAAGCCAATAAAGGTCTCTTACAGCAAGTCCATTTTGGGTCTGTAATGTAGCAGGAGAGGCACTTTCTTAAATCTCCATCTAGTAACAAGGTCAAATTTGAGTGTATGGTCCTTGCCAAGAATTTTTTCATTGTTCAATATATCCAGCTCATTGAAAGATGAATGATTAAGTTTTTTTCAGCAATGAACTTCTTTAGATAAAAACCTGTGCTAAGTAGTGGATACATTTTCTCTTCAATACATGTAATTTGCGGCTATTGCATTCCAGGCAGATACTTACTTGTTCATCATATCTGTAATAATCATTATCCTCTTCTTGTTTTTCTTCTTATGTTTCATTGTTAGAACTGTCATCAGCTTTTGTTTCAGCATTCAGGTGTGAGTCTAAGGGCTGCTTGGTGGAGCACTTCTCACCTTTGGTGTCTCCCGGTGCTTCCATGCCTAATTTGTGATAGAACTCCTTGGTTTCTCATTTCCACTTCTTGGAGGCCTGGTACCAATTTATAAACAATATATTTCATTGTCCTGTCATGACCAATGTATTTCAGTAGATGACTCTGATGAAAAGCAATTCTGCACATAGGGCTAGTGTTATTTTCTTCCAAATACTTTACAAGGCAACATCTGTAGAAGGTCTGCAAACACTCCATTAGGTGTTAGCATCAATTAGGTATTCATTGTACAGGTAACATGTGATATGGGCATTTATATCCCAAAGCTTAATCTTTGTGATCAACATCTTTATTGTCTCTTCTGGATGTTTTCTTTGTCTTCAAACTGTCTTCTCTTTGAGTTTTTATGCTATTGGATTTACTCTGTTATCCTGGGGAGTTTGTCTTAGTTTGTATTCTGGCTCTTCATCTTTGTTCCTTTCCTCTGTTCCTTGTATATTTTCCATTTTCTAACAGACAGACTGGAATCTCATGCTACATTTTAGAAACTTTAAAAACGAATTTTCATTTTATTTGTAAAAATACTGATGACAGTTCAACGTTGCGATAGCTTGTGGAGCTTCACACGTTGCCAGTCGCCAATCTGCAGGGCTGTGAGAGAGGGGGAAAGAGGGAGGGACTGCCGCTCCCTCCCAACCCGCCCCCCCCAAAAAAGGAAGGAAAAAATCCATCTGGAGTTTAAAACAAAGAGGTAGAAATGCCAAGCCCGGCTGAGCGAGGAGTTGGGGACACCGTGCTCTGAGCATGTGTGGGCAATGACAGATTGGAGCTAACTGGGGAGGGCCGGCTCATGAGGGAGGGGGCACAGGTGGGGGCAGGGTTAAAATATCATTTCAAATGTGATATTGAATATTAATGTTGATAATAGATGTATTTGCTTCACACTTGGTCTTATTGTGAAGACTTCTAGGTTATCCCCTTTAAGGATAATGTATGTTGATGGTTTTAAATAGATGCTATTTATCATTTAAATGAAAGTTTCATTTATTCCTGTGCTCTGATTTTTTTAAGAGGGATGGGTATTGTATTTTGTCAAACACTTTTCCTACATTTATTGGGATAATCACAAGATTTCTATTCATTTTGTCATTGATATGGTCATTAAACTTCCATATAAGTGAAGATAACACTTATAACTCTTGAGAATTGTATTTCTCTTAGTTTAGTTAAAAGGCTGAATATAGTTGAGATTTTACTAAGAAGATACTGGTATAAATGAGACAAGAAGAAAAGTTGATTGTGAGAGTAATATTTTCTATTGTCATTGAGGGAAGATGAGCACTTAGAGGGGCTTTACATAATTCATAATGTGGCCTTACTTTACTAGCCTGTAGTCCAAGAGGGGAAAAAAGGAGGGAATATATTTAATAGTGTTGGACATCAATAGATCAGGAAGTCATTTTGCCTTATTCCATACTGTAGTTAACAAGATTTTTAGTACTATAGTTGAAGTACTATAAGGACAGAAGAAGAGAAAGTGTCCATTATCTTAGTACTTATGCTTTTGGTTGGAGTGCTAAAGGGACAAAGGGAGATAGTGTACCCATCACTTCGGTTGCTGAAGGTACAAGTATTAGGTTTAAAAAGCTTTTTAGGGATGGAGGGTGAGCATTTAACTGATAATTTGTTTGGGCTGTGTTGTAGGGCTATGGTTGGAGTACTACAGAGATGGAGGTAGCTTGTGAGCTTAGAGGGACTGAACTTGAAAAGATAATGAAGCAGTTTTGTTTTGTATGATTTGGCTAAAGTTGGAGGGAATGTGCTTAGAGGGTAAGAGGTGGTACAAATGGTTCATGCAATTATTTGACTTTGCATGCTGCTTTGGCTCAAGAAGATTGCTTGTCCATGTAGGATACTTGAAAAGAGGAGATGGTATAAAGTGATTATAGTTTAACGTAATTTATGATTTCTAATGGGACCCAAGAAGGGAGTGTATTTAGTGACTATAAATCAATGATGCTTATCAATTAACCAATCAATCAACCAATCAGCTTTTGAGAAATGTACTTCCATCAGGATACCTAAAGGGATTATATGTTGATGAAGGGGTTAAAACAATAAAAACATGAAAATAAGGACTATATACTAGGAAAAGGCGTTAGTAGATAAATAGCACCAGGTGAAGAGGCATAAAGACCTGTTATAGTAGAAGGGATGAAGGGAGGGTATTAACAATTAAATCCTATTCTCAAATGACTAGGTCTAAAGAGGGAAAAATATATAATTGTAATTGGATTTAAAAATCTATGCTACCCTAGAAGGAAGTAGGTTAAGAAAGGGAAAGAAATGGTAAAAAGAGACTGATAGTTGGTTCTTGTCCTTCATTATCAAAGAAGACCAAATGATATCACTATGTTTGAGACAAATTACAGTGCGTCTGACTGTGGCAGATCAGAACAATACAAGTTCTGAATATTCTATCACAGGTAGGGCACAAATAGACCATGTGAATTCTTGGGGTGGGCACTCTAAACTTTCTATGTCTCTGTTCCTTTGAGCTGCTTCAATTCTGTCTTCCTCATAGAGTGCAGCACCCTCACTGATGAGGGCACACCATGCTGGCTGTCCCAGTATTTCTTCTTCTGACACACTGTGAATATTTGTCCCATGTGAGTTCTCCATAAAATAGTTTGTCTTGCAAGCATGCTTCTGACATTTTAAAAAAATGTGCCAGCCCATTGTAGTTGCACTCTCTGTAGTAATGTTGAAACACTAGGCCATTTAGATCAAGAAAGGACCTCAATGTCTAGTATCTTCTCCTGCCAGGTGATCTTCAGAATGATTCCATTCTTGGCAATTAGTCTGGAGTTGATAGACTGAGTAACCCACATCTTTTGTTTTAGGTTTTTGCAAGGCAATGGGGTTAAGTGGCTTGCCAGGGCCACACAGCTAGGTAATTATTAAGCGTTTGAGAGCAGATTTGAATTCAGGAACTCCTGACTCCATGGCTGGTGCTCTATCCACTGTACCACCTAACCACCCCTACACCTTTTTTTTAATAAAGGATAAAGCTAATAGACATTTCAGACCTCCTTAAAGGCTGTAATGTTTGTATCTTCCATTGTTTGTATGCCAATGTCATTAGTGTGTCAGAGTATACTTGCTTCTGTCCTTTCTTGGTCTTCTTTCTCCTCTTAGCAGAGCAACCTCCAGGATCCGAAATGACTTTGGAGTGATAATTATTTTCTGAGCAGTTGACACTCCAAAGGTTGAGAGAGTGAGAGAAACAACCATTCTTATTTGTATATAAAAAATGTGTGAGTCTATATATACTTTCTAGTCAGTATTATTTCTAAAATCGGGCAAGACCAATAGGAACTTATGCTGAATGAAGGCAACAAAACCAGGACAACATTGTAAATAGTAGCAGAAACATTATATAATTATCAACTATGATGATGTCAGATTTTTCTCACAATACAAAGATCAAAGACAATTGTAAAAGGCTTGTGATTGAAAATGTCATAGACATCCAGAGAAAGAACTATGGAGTATGAACGCAGCACAAAGCTTACTATTTTCATTTTTTATTTTGGATTTTCCTTTCTTGTTGTTTTTCCCTTTTGTTCTAATTATTATTTCATAAAATGACAAATATAGAAATATGGTAACATGATTGTACATATCTAAACTATATTAGATCACTAGTATCTTGAAGCTGGATTATAGAAGACAAGAAGGAATGTTTAAATGAATGTTTAAATATCTCTACAGGTAATGGGAAAAAATAAGATAATGTTAAGATAAAAAAATCAGTATCATTTTTCACCCTTGTATGCCCTGCTAAAGTCTATATTGCCTAATTGCATTTTCCATTCAAGGGTTTTTCTAGATGTTCATAAGAGCAACTACAGCATAGAAGCTTCATAAATTACTGATTCCTAGACCAGATCATGTCCAATTTGTTTCAGATAAGGGACTCAGAGTATTGATTTAGGTCTGGTCCCCACATCAACTAGTTAACAAAGTAAATTTATTTTTTGAAGAATATCATGCAAATTACCCTACTCCATAATGAATTTTGAGGGCAAAAATCCTCAATCTTACCTGTAACGAACATCAGTCCAAGTAGTATACTAGTTTCTCAAGAACTTTGAAATGAGATCTGCAGAAAAATTGAATGAATGAAAGTACCCTAGTTATAAGATTATGAGATTTTTGGAGTTGGATAGTGTTTTGGTCCAAATCTTATACTTCATACATGCATAAGGAAACTGTGATTTCAAGGCTAAAGCTTGTTCCTGTCTCAACCTCTCCTAGTACATACATTAGCTGCCAGTTATAACAGGAAAAGAAGTGAACTAAGTTGAAAATTGGTGCTAATGCTATTTCTCACTGCCTGTATGAACTTGGACATATTGCTTTAAAAGTTGAAAATATTTTCAATTACATCAGCATTGTCATATAGCAAATGATAATGATCATTTTGTAATATATGTACAATCTGCTCTCTTTAAGAAACAATGAATCAATTCTGTTGCTATTATTTGGACTCAGAATAGGGATAGTGGTTGCTATAGGAACAGGAACATCTGTATAATTTAACAGTTTAATTCACTCTTGTATTATTTAGGAAAGGTGTGGGCTGATCCTGAGTCTATTCCATGATTCAAATCACTAAAAAGTCATTATCGGTCTTTTCATCTTTTCTAGGTCTGAGATTAGGTCTGAGACTAACTCCCTAAACAATGGGAGAATCAATGTAGTGAACAATCTCATAAAAGTTGTACATTTACAATATTGTTTAATATAATTCCATATTAGTTATATTGTGAAAGAGGAATTGAAATTAAAGAGAAAAATCTTAAGAAAGAAAAATATTAAAGAAGTTTTAAATATGTTAAGATAGAATGCCTTGCTTTGCATTTTTCCCTCTGGATGTGGATAGCATCTTCCTTAACAGAATGCAAATTATTGTTACTTGATCATGGAACTGCTGAGAGAAACTGAATCCATTCTAGATAATCATTTCACATTGCTTTAGTTAATGTATAAAATGTTTCCTTGGTTCTGCTCACTTAACTCAGCATCAGCTCAATCAAATCTTTCCATGCTTCTCTAAAGTCCTGCTGTCCATAATTTCCTAAGAATATTAATAACCAGGGGAGCTAGGTGGTGCAGTGGATAAAGCACTGGCCCTGGAGTCAGGAGTACCTGGGTTCAAATCCAGTCTCAAACACTTAATAATTACCTAGTTGTGTGGCCTTGGGCAAGCCACTTAACCCCATTTGCCTTGCAAAAATCTAAAAAAAATAATAATAACACATAGCAATCGTATAACAAAACTTGTTAAACCATTCCCCAATTGATGGGAACCCCAATTCTTTGCCACTACAAAAAATTGCTATAAATATTTTTGAACATATGATATTTTAAAATTTTCTTTGGTATTGCTATTGCTGGGTCAAAGGATATGTGCAATTTTATTGCCCTATAGGCATAATTCCTTATTGCTCTCTGGAATGATTGGCTCAGTTTACAACTCCACCAACAATGCATTAATGTCCCAATTTTTCCACATCTTATCCAACATTGATCCTTCATATTTCTTGTCATCTTAATTAGTCTGCTATGTGTGTGAGGTGTTACTTCGGAGTTATTTTAATTTGCATTACTCTTATAATGATTTGGAGCATTTTCTCATGACTGTAAAAAGTTTTTATTTCTTCATTTGAAAATTGCCTGTTCATATCCTTTGACTTTCATTTGAGGAAAGATTTGTAATCTTATAATTTGATTCAGTTCTCTATATATTTTCCAAATGAAATCTTTATCAAAAACAGTAGATGTGAAAATTATTGCCTAGTTTTCCGCATTCCTTCTAATCTTGGCTACATTGGTTTTAATTGGGCAAATTTTCTTTACTTAGATATAGTCAAAGCATCCATTTTGCACTTTTAATGTTCTGTATTTCTTGTCTTGTCATAAACTTCTCCCGTCTCAGATATCCATCAGATAAAGTATTACTTGTTCTTTTATATGGTCTGTGGTATCTCTCTTTATGTCTAAATCTTTGACCTATTTGTACCTTATTTTGGTGCAGAGTGTGAGATGTGGATCTATGCTTAGTTTTTGCCATACTATATTCCAATTTTTCCAGCAGTTTTTTTGTTATATGAAAGTTTTTTACTATGACAAAATATCATGCATTTTTTATGATCCTGGTCTTTCTTTCTTGCCTTTCTACAAGGCCAGAAGAGAAACATTTTCAACTTTTACAACCTTGAAGCAGACTCCAGGAATATCACCAATGGCATGACCTTTTTGACCAAAATCTAGAAACTAAAACTTCATCATTTTCCTCAATAAAGTTCAAGGAACCATCATTGGGAACAAAGACAGTTTTTTTGTCGTTCTTGATCAACTAGACTGTCACACACTTCTTGATGGAAGAATTGGGCTGCTTGGCTTCTACACCAACTTTTTCCAAGACAATCCCTTTGGCATGAGATGCTCCTCCAAATAGGTTGGCCTTCAAGGCAGTGCCAAAATGGGCTTTTTTATATTGTTTACATCATGCCACTATTGGTCTCTCCTGCAGCTGCAGAGCTTCCTAGCAGTATGAAGACCATGGCACTTACCCATGCTGCCACCATAGCAGTTTTTGTAATAGTTGAGTTCTTATCCCAGAAACTAGTGTCTTTAGCTTTATCATACAGTAGATTATCAATTGTTACTTGGTCATGGAACTGCTGAGAGAAACTGAATCCATTCTAGATAATCATTTCACATTGCTTTAGTTAATGTATACAAGGTTTCCTTGGTTCTGCTCACTTCACTCAGCATCAGCTCATTCATTGTTTATTTTGTATCTAATCTAGTCCACCAGTCTATTGCTCTATTCCTTAACTAGGACCAGACACTTTTTATAAAAAATATTTTATTTATTTTGAGTTCTACAATTTTCCCCCTAATCCTACTTCTCCCCCCCCACAAAAGCAATTTGCCAGTCTTTACATTATTTCCATGATATATGTTGATCCAAATTGAATGTGATGAGATAGAAATCATGTCCTTAAAGAAGAAACATGAAGTATAAGAGATAGCATGATCAGACAATAAGATATCAGTTTTTTTCTAAATTAAAGGAAATAGTCCTTGGTCTTTGTTCAAACTCCACAGTTCTTTCTCTGGATACAGATGGTATTCTCCATTGCAGACAATCCCAAATTGTCCTTGATTGTTGCACTGATGGAATAAGCGAGTCCATCAAGGTTGATTCTTGCCCACATGTTGCTGTTAGGGTGTACATTGTTTTTCTGGTTCTGCTCATCTCACTCAGCATCAATTCATGAAAATCCCTCCAGGCTTCCCTGAATTCCAATCTCTCCTGGTTTCTAATAGAACAGTAGTGTTCCATGACACACATATACACAGTTTGGTAAACCATTCTCCAGTTGAAGGGCATTTACTTGATTTCCAATTCTTTGCCACCACAAACAGGGCTGCTATGAATATTTTTCTACAAGTGATGTTTTTACCTTGTTTCATCATCTCTCTTCAGGGTGTAGACCCAGTAGTGGTATTGCTAAATCAAAGGGTATTCACATTTTTGTTGCCCTTTGGGTGTAGTTCCAAATTGCTCTCCAAAAAGGATGGATGAGTTCACAGCTCCACCAACAATGAAATAGTAGGACCAGACAATTTAACTGACTGTCACTTTATAATACAATTTTAGATCTGGTATAGATCTGGTTAGAACACCTACCTTAGCAGTTGTTTATCAATTCGCTTGAGAGTTATTAGAGTCTTTCTCCCAAGTAGGGTTATGGCTAGGTTCATCCCATTTTATAGCAGTCTCATGGATAAGTCATGAGTGTCCATCACTAATGGCCAGGTATGTTCTTTCTTAGTGTTACAATTCTCAAGAGTTATGAGAATCTTTTTGCCTTTTTGGGATAAAGCCAGTTTCATCTTATTGGATAGCAGTATTTTCTTTACCCCCCCCCCTTTTTTAACCTTTTCATATGTCTCTTGAACTTCCTGTTTGATGTCCATAATTTCTATTTAGCTCTGGTCTTTTCATCAGGAATTTTTGAAGTTCTTCCATTTTGTTAAATGTCTGTCTTTTGCCCTGAAAAAGAAGGTTCAGCTTTGTTGGATCATGGATTCTTGGTTGCATTCCAACTCCCTTGCTCTTCAGAATATCTCGTTCCAGGTCCTTTGATCCCTTAATATTGATGCAGGCAGGTCTTTCTTAATCCTTACTGTGGCTCCTTAGTATTTAAATTGTTTCTTTATGACTGCTTGGACTGACCTTGAGAACAGATCGACTATTCCCTCCAGAAAGAGATCCTAAAATGTAAACTAGATATCTTTCTGGAAGGGATTTCTGTATTCTTTCAATAACTATTTGCCCTGTGGTTCCATGATATCAGGGCAATTTTCTATCACTAAATCCTGTATTATTAAATCTAGGCTTTTTTTTTTTCTCTTCAATGTTTTCAGGAAGACCAATAATTCTCAGGTTGTCCCTCCTTGATCTATTCTCAAGGCCAGTGGTTTTTCTGATGTTTTATTTTATGTTTTCTTCTATTTTTTTCTATTTTTTGGTTTTGTATAACAGTCTATTGCTGTCTCATGAAGTCATTAATTTCCACAGTCTCCATTCTTTTTTTAGAGAAGATTTTTCTTCATTTACCTTGTACAGCTCCTTTTCCAACTGGTCAATTCTATCTTTGAATGAGCTTTCCATTAGACCAATTGAGGTTTTGAGAGAAATAGTTTCTTTTTGTATTGGCCCAATTGAGGATCTGAGAGAATTAGTCTCATTTTGCATTAGTCCAATTGTATTTTCTAGTGATTTGTTTTCTTGTTGCAAGGTGTTAATCATCTCTTAGGTTTCTTTTCCAAAATTTTCCAATTGATTTTAATCTCCTTCCTTATTTCTTCAAGGTAGTATTTCTGTGCTGGAGACCAGATCATATTCTTTTCAGAGGTTCTAGGTCTCTCTGAGGTAGGCTTTTTTCCTTCCAAGAATTTTTCTATGTACACTTCTTTCTCCTGACCTTTCTTCATTTTGCTAAAACCTTGAGTTGGGGAGGGCTGGTTCACAGAGGTTTGGTGTTGGGATCCCTAGAGGCTTTGCTCACAATCTCCAGCTTGCCAGTAGGGGGTGCTAGAGCATTTGCTCACTGATTGTGATATCTCCAGTTGGCCAGTAAGGGGTGCTAGAGGTTTTGGTATCTGAATGTAATTTCTCCAGCTGTCCAGTAGGGGGTGCTGGTTGCTTTCTCTGGAGTGCCTGTGGCCTTGATAGATGTCCTCTCCCTTGGCCTAGAGGGAGTGAATTAAACTGTTAAACATTTTTGTGTTCAATCAATGGTGGGCTATACCCTGGGGTGAGGTCATCATTCTCTCTACCATCAGCTTGGATGGTTCTGCTGCTCACACACCTGTGCCTGTGGCAGAAGGTCTGTAATTGTGTTTGTTCTGGGAAGAGGCTTCAGCTGAAATGGAGGCATGGACATGGAGTTCCTCCCTACTAAAGCATCCCAGTGATGATGTCTGCAACTTTCCTGCACTGGAACTCTCCCTCCAGCCCTGTCAACAAGCTTCCAAGGGTCAGCACAACACCAATGCCTCTGCTCCCCAGTTGACCCAACCCTCCACAGTGGACCAGGCTCTAGCCCCAACCAGGATCTGGATTATCCTCTAACAATGTGGGCTGTGCCCTGGGACTATATAGTTAATTTACTTAATCCTCAATCAGCACTGGAAGAGATCTGCTGACCACTTCACTGATCACATGGGGGCTCTTGACCCTGGTCTCTCAGACCAGCTGGGCTGACTGTATAGATGTCAAGCCACCTTTATGGAGCTCTCCAGTCCCCCCCCCCCACCTCCACCCCTGTGCATACAGCCAAAGCTTCTAAACTGGGTTTCTACTCTCTGTCCTGGCTTGTCCATGCTCTCCTGTAATAGACCTTGCTGCCCAATATTTTCCTAGTTCTTCTCTAGTTTCTGTAGATCCAAATTCTGTTAAGAGGCTTGGTTCATGTTAGTTGTGAGGGAAAGCCAGGTGTGCTTAAGACAGTGTCTTACTTCACTCTTCCATCTTGGTCAGATGTCCCTACATTGCTTATTCTTATATGTATAACTAGATGTATATACCTATACTATTACTAGATCAAATATGATTGCAATTTAAATATAATGATAATGTTTGTCCTTCCTTCTTGAAGAAGACCATGCCATCAGGGACGTGATACCATGAAAGGAAATGTATTGGATTTGAGTGATGATCATTCTATGCTAAATCATCAGCCTTCCTTTCTCTTCCTGAGCCATCTGAATCCAGTTGCCAAATATGAATCAAGATGACTAGAGATGGCCCTGGTGCAAGCTAATCAGGATTAAGTGATTTTTCCATCATCACACAGTTAGCAGTTCTCAAATGTTCAAGGCCAGATTTGAAATCAGGTCCTCCTGAACCCAGGGCAGGTGCTCAAACAACTGTACCACCTAGATGCCAATTTAAGTAAATTTCCTAACTTGTTGAATCAAGTGTAACACAACTCTCTCATACTACCATGTTATCCTCAGAAAGACCCCATCTTTCTATCTATCTTTATAATCCAAATGTCTCTTTTTGACTTTAGTAACACCTGCTCTTTCTCCAGGAGACACCAGAGTCTCCATAAAGTCAGTCACATCATATCAAGTAAGAATCTTGTCACAAAAGACAGTTTAAACTAATCAATTGCCACAACAAGATCCTCATAAAATCTAGGGGTTTAAAAAGTTAATGGATGTTGATATATACCAGACCTCTACCTGCTGCTTGATGCAATACATACATACATATATATATATATATATATATATATACATATATATATATATATATATATAGGGAGGGGGACAGCAGCAGACTTTTCTGTTTAGAGAAAAAGAAATTGTATAAGCAAGTGAAAGTTAATTTTCTCTGAACAGTATTTCCCATCAAGATAAATAATGAATCTACTCTGTATTAGTGTTAGGAGATTGATCAAAGAAATCCCTTAATTCTTTGAGACTAGGATAATCAAAAGTTCTAAACTTTGACCAGAACCATTCCTTAAAGCTCTTTGTTGTTTCATGCCAAACTTTACATAGAGACTTACATCAGATTCAGAGATTATAGATGCCAGTAGCAGGGGTAGGGGGGAGTCCAAACTGTCAGGTTTGCTTACTTGGGGAAACAATGACAAAAATTCATCTGATATATGCTCTCTCCAGGGTACTTTGCATATGAGAAAATCAAAGGAGGTAGGAATGGGTCCTTCTGCTTCTGACTGACTCAACAGAAATATGGATGAACATTCAACAAAATGATCAAAAGAGAAACTGAATAAGAGCTCCAAACCAAACATTTTTATTAAATGGACCTGACCCCAGAAAGAATCTGTCAATGCTTTCCAGAGCCTTACTTTAATAGTCACTTAAAACATGGCACAATTCCATTGGTTGACATATGACTCATCCATTAGAATGAAGTAAATTAAAAACAAATTTAATTCTGTCTTGGTCATAAATTAGGCAAGGTTAAAATATTTATGCTAAGAATTGGTTATAAGACAGATTGGCTACTCCTCTCCAGAGAGAATATGGTTAGGAAGCTGCTAGTGGTGAGCAACAGGAGATATCAGATTATGCACAAGTTCTTTCTGTATCATACTATCAACCATATTGTGGTTCACACCTCCAAAATATTGGAGTTCAATATTGGATGTCTGAGAAATAATTCATGAAACATGGACTCTGTCCCAGGGAAGTTGGCATTTTATTAAATACTTTGCTGGCACAGTGGGTTTAGTTTTGGGAGATTCTCTAACACAGAGGGATCTGACATGTTCTCATTTATATAAGAAGAGAAGATGTAAGAAGAGAGGGAGAAATGATCTCAGATAAATAATTAAAACTACTTGAAGAGGATCTGGATGGCACCATCAAGGGACAGAACATGTAATTGTTATAAACCTGCTTGTTAAGGAGGTCCCCCGGATATCAAAGAAAACTCCAATTCTGATAATAAGTGAGTAAATCTATAGACAGACTAAATCCCAATCTTCATATAAAATGTTAAAGGGCAAGGATGACCCTAAGCAGTAGGCCCTGATAACAGACCACCAGAAGACAGTAAAGTTCTTGCACAAAAGCAGAGGTAAGACCAGCAAAACCAGTAGTTAAATCATAACTATAATTCCCAGTTCTAGCAAAGATCCAAAAAGGATGCTCAGAACAGAGCTAAATGTTGGGAAGGGGTTCATTAATTGGGACCTCTTCATCCATACATAATTTAAATATGGAATTTGAGCAAATGGTCCAACTCCTGATTCAACAAGTGAGACATCATGAAATTTTAAGGCCTATTATAGGTTTTTCTATCTTCCTGTAAAATTTATACAAACTTATAAAAGTATAACCAGAAGTGATGGATACTAACAATTTTCTATAACTCAGATAGAATGATTTAAAAATACTTCCTCCTTAAAAAGCAGTACACAAAGGAGATGGGAGGAGGGTGGGAATTGAAAGGGGTGAATCTCATAACATTAAGAGGTAAAAAAGAGCTATGGTAATAGAGCAGAAGAAGGGAGGAGATGAGAAACACCTGAATCTCCCTCTCATCACATTTGGCTTAAAGTTAACTTACACACACACACTCAGGTAACTTAAAAAATATCTTACCTTTCAAGTATTAAAAGGGCAAAAGGAGAGGGGGGAATAGAGACAGGGAGGGAGAGAGAAAAAGGGGAACTAACAAAAGGAAGGGAAGGAAAAAGGAATAGAGAAAAGAAAGAGGAAGGTGGATATAGGAGGACAAACATACTGATGGGGGTGGTATTCAGAAACAAAAAACTGGGGAATATGGATAAAGGGGAAAAAGGGGGGAAAATATAAACAGAGGGAAGATAACATGGAGGGCAATAAAGAGTTAGTAATTATAACTTTGAATGTGAATGGGATGAGTTCTCCCTTAAAACATATGTGAATAGCAGAGGGGATTAAAAACCAGAATCTAATGATATGCTGTTTACAAGAAACTCATTTGAAACAGAGAGATACATACAGAGTAAAGGTAAATGTTTGGAGCAAAATATATTTTCCTTTAGCTGAAGTGAAAAAAGCATGGGTAGCAATCCTTATCTCCGACAAAACAGCTGCAAAAATAAATAGTGTGAAAAGAGATAAGAAAGGAAAAGATATCCTTCTAAAAGGTACCATAGATAATAAAGTGATTTCAATACTGAATATGTATGCACCCAAAGGGACAGCATCCAAATTTTTAGAGAAGAATCTGAAAGAACTACAGGAAGACATAGACAGCAAAACTCTACTAGTGGGAGACCTCAACCTCCTGTTCTCAGATTTAGATAAATCGATCCTTAAAATAAAGAAGAAAGAAGCTAAGGAGTTAAATAGATTGTTAGAAACCTAGATATGATAGACTTACAGAGGAAATTGAATGGGGATAGAAAGGAATCTACATTTTTCTCTGCAGTACATGGCAATTATATAAAAAATAATCATGTACTAGGGCATAAAAACCTAATAATAAATTGTAGAAAGGCAGAAATAGTGAATACAGTTTTCTCAGATAACAAATGCAGTAAAAAAACATATGCAATATTGGACCAGGGAGATAGAGACCCAGAACTAATTGGAAACTGAATAACCTCATTTTAAAGAATGAGTGGATCAAACAACAAATTATACAAAGAATTAATTATTTTATCTGAGATAACGACAATAATGAACCAATATACCAAAACCTATGGGTTTCACTGAAAGTGGCTGTCAGGGGATATATTATATCTTTAAATGCTTACATGAATAAATTAAAGAAAGAGGAAATCAATGAAGTAAATATGCAACTAAAAAAATTAGAGAAAGAACAAATTAAAAACTCCCAATTAGGGGCAACTAGGTGGCACAGTGGATAGAGCATCGCATCTGCAATTAGGAGTACCTGAGTTCAAATCTGGCCTCAGACACTTAATAATTACCCAGCTGTGTGGCTTTGGGCAAACCACTCAACACCATTGCCTTCAAAAAACCCTGAATTAATAAATAAAACCAAGTCCTGAATTTATGAAAAAAATCAATAAAATTGATAAACCTCTGATCAGTTTGAGTAAAAAAAAGAAAGAAGAAAACCAAATTGATAGTATCATAAAAGAAAAAGGTGAACTCATCCCCAATGAGGAGGAAATTAATGTAATCATTTGGAATTATTTTGCCCAACTCTATGCCAATAAATTTGAAAGTCTAAGTGAAATGGACAAATATTTACAAAAATATAAGTTGCCCAAATTAAATGAAGAAGAGATTAAATACCTAAACAATCCAATCTCAGAAAAAGAAATTCAACAATCCATCACTGAACTCCCTAAAAAAAATCCAGGGTCAAATGGATTCACAAGTGAATTCTAATAAACATTTAATTCTATATAAACTCTTTGGAAAAATAGGGGAAGATGGAACTCTGCCTAACTCTTTCTATTACACCAATATGGTGCTGATAACTAAAACAGGAAGAGTTAAAATAGAGAAAGAAAATTATAGACCTATCTCCCTGATTGAGAAATGTTAAATAAAATCTTAGCAAAATGATTACAACAAGTTGTCACTAGGATAATACATTTTCTCCAAGTAGGATTTATCCCAGGAATGCAGGGTTAGTTCAATATTAGGAAAAAAGTTAGTATAATAAATTATATCAACAATAAACTTATTAGAAATTATATTATATCAATAGACATTGGAAAAGCTTTTGACAAAATATAGCACCCATTCCTAATAAAAACACTAGAGAATGTAGGAATAAATGTACCGTTCCTTAGAATAATAAGCACTATATATCTGAAACCATCAACAAGCATTATATTCAATGGGGCGAGGCTAGAGGCAGTCCTAATAAAATCAGGGGTGAAACAAGGATGTCCATTATCACCACTACTATTCAATATTGCATTAGAAATGTTAGCTTCACCAATTAGAGAAGAAAAAGAAATTGAAGGAATTAGAAGGGGAAGAAAGAGACAAAACTCTCACTCTTTGCAGATGGCATAATAGTATACCTAGAGAATCCCAAGAAATCATCCAAAAAACTACTGGAAACAATTAGCAATTTTAGCAAAGTTGTAGTATGTAGAATAAAGCCTCATAAATCCTCAGCTTTTCTGTATATGAATAGCAAGATGCAACAGAAAGAGCTAGAATGAGAAATCCCATTCAAAGTAACCTCAGACAATATAAAATACCTTGGAGTCTATTTGCCAAGGCAGACTGAGAAACTTTTTGAAAACAATTATAAAACACTTCTCACACAAATTAAATCAGACTTAAATAAGTGGCCAAATATCAACTGCTCATGGATAGGTAGAGCTAATATAATAAAAATGAAAATTCTACTAAAACTAAACTACCTCTTTAGTGCCCTACCATTCAAAATTCTAAAATATTACTTTAATGAGTTAGAAAAAGTTGTGAGTAAATTCAGATGGAGAAATAAAAAGTCAAGAATTTCCAGGGATTTAATGAAAAAAAGTGCAAAAGAAGGGGGCTTATCCCTACCTGATCCAAAATTATATTATAAAGCATCAGTCATCAAAACTGTCTGGTAATGGCTAAGAAATAGAGCGGTGAACCAGTGGAATAGACTAGGTGTAATAGCAGGAAATGATTAAAGTAATTTGCTGTTTAATAAACCCAAAGAGTCCAGTTATTGGGATAAAAACTCTCTCTTTGATAAAAACTATTGGGAAAATTGGAAGGTAGTATGGGAGAAACTTAGATTAGACCAACACCTCACACCCTATACCTAGATTAGATACAAATAGATACAGGATTTAAACATATAAAAACAATATTATGAGTGTCTAGGTGGTGCAGTGGATAGAGCACCAGCCCTGGAGTCAGGAGTCCCTGAGTTCAAATCCTGTCTCAGACACTTAAAAATTACTTAGCTGTGTGGTCGTGGACAAGCCACTTAACCCTATTTGCCTTGCAAAAGCATAAAAACAACAATATTGTAAGCAAACTAGATCAAGGACTAGTTTACTGTTCAGATCTATGAAACAGGAAGCAGTTTATGACTAAGGAAAGATGGAGAATATCACTAAAATCAGACTAGATCATTCTGATTACATTAAATTCAAAAGGTTTTGCACAGAACAAACCACTGTAACTAAGATCAAAAGAAATGTAGTAAACTAGGAAACAATCTTTACAATTAATGTTTCTGACAAAGTACTCATTTCTAAAATAGACAGAGAACTGAGTCAAGTTTTCAAAAAAACTAGCCATTCCCAATTGACAAATGGTCAAAGAATATGCAAAGGCAATTTACAGGTGAGGAGATCAAAGCAATCTATAGTAATATGAAAAATTGCTCTATATTATTGCTTATTAGACAAAAGCAAATTAAACTTCTCTGAGGTACCACCTCACACCTCCTAGACTGATCAATAAGACTAGAAAGGGTAATGGTTATTGTTGGAAGGGTTGTGGGAAATTTGGGACACTATTACATTGTTGGTGGAGCCGTGACCTCATCCAGCCTTTCTGGAGAGAAATTTGGAATTATACCCTAAAGAAAACAAAAATGTACATACCTTTTGATCCAGTGATACCCCTATTAGGTCTATAACCTGAAGAGATGATGAAAAATGGTAAAAAATATCACTTGTAGAGAAAAATATTCATAGCAGCCCTGTTTGTAGTGGCAAAGAATGCAAATCAAGTAAATGTCCTTCAATTGGGAAATAGCTTAGCAAATTGTGATATATGTATGTCATGAAACACTATTGTTCTATTAGAAACCAGGAGGGATGGTAATTCATGGAATCCTAGAAGGATTTTCATGAACTGATACTGAGTGAGATGAGCAGAATCAGAAAAACACTATACATCCTAACAGCAGCATGGGGGCAATGATCACATTTGATGGACCTACTTGTTGCATCAGTGCAACAATCAGAGAAAGTTTCAGGCTGTCTGCAGTGGAGATTGATATCTTTATACAGAGAAAGCACTGTGGAGTTTGAACAAAGACCAAGGACTATTACCTTTAATTTAGGAAAAAAACCTGATATTTTATTGTATGATCTTGCTATCTCTTATACTTTACCTTTCTTCCTTAAGGATATGATTTCTCTCATAACATTCAATTTGGATCAATTTATAGCATGGAAACAATATAAAGACTGGCAAATTGCCTTCTGTGGGGGGGGTAGGGAAATACAATTGGGAGAAATTGTAAAACATAAAATAAATCAAATCTTTAAGTACAAAAAAAGAATTCACTATCCTGCAAAACTGAGCCTTCTCTTACAGGGAAAAATATGGACATTTAATAAAATAAGAGACTTCCAACTTTTCCTAATGAGACCAGAGCTAAATAAAAAATTTGGACTTCAAAAAGGAGACTCAAGAGACACATGAAAAGGTAAAAAGGGTAAAAGAAAAAAAAAACTGTTGTCCAATAAGATGAAACTGATCATATCACTACTTGGGAGAAAGATTTTCATATCTCTTGAGAATTGTAACTCTATTAAAGGGAAGACACTTAAGCAGAAGTAATGGACACTCATGATTTATCAATGACTGATAGAATTATTTAAAATAATATCTCCTCAAAAAGGCAAGACAGTAAAGAGATGGGAGAATGAAGAAGATTGTATGGGGCAAATTACATCACAGGAAGAGGCCATATTGCAATAGAGGGCAAGAAGGGTGGAGGAGAGAACTATCTGAATTTTACTCTCATTAGATCTGATTCAAAACACACACACACAGAGACACACACACACAAACACACACACACTCAGTTGAATTCATAAACTTATCTTGGCTTTCAAGTATTAAGAGGGGAAAGGTAGAGAAGGAAGGAAAAGTGGAACTGACAGTAGGAAGGGAAAGAAGGGGAAAGGGGAAAGGGAAACAATGGTAGGGATGTTGGATAGAAGGGGCAAACACACTGAAATGAGTGGTAATTAGAAGAAAAATATTGGGGGGGGGAAGGGATAAGGACAATAGTTATTAGAAGTTCAAATGAGAATAGGATGAACTTTCCCATAAAATATAAGCTGATAGAAGAGTGGATTAAAAACCAGAATTCTACAATATGCTGCTAACAAGAACCTCATTTGAAACATACATACATACATACATATATTCATACACACATGCATACATACAAAGTAAAGATAAAAGGTTGGAGCAGAAAATATTATGGTTCAGCTGATGTGAAAACAGAAGGGGTAGCAATCCTTATCTTAGACAAAGCAGCTGCAAAAATATATCTTATTAAAAGAGATGAGGAAGGAAACTATATCCTCCTAAAAGTTACCATAGACAATGAAGAAATTTGAATACTAAATATGTATCCACCAAGTGGGATAGCATCTATATTCTTTGAGGAGAAGCTGAACGAGTTACAGGAAGACATAGACAGCAAAGCTCCACTGGTGAGAGACGTCAACCTCCCTCTCTGGGAATTAGATAACTCTAACTATAAACTATACAAAAAGGAAGTTAGAAAGGCAAACAGAATGTTAGAAAACCTAGACATGATAGACCTTTGCGAAGAACTGAATGGAGATAGAAAGGAATTTGCCTTTTTTTGGAGCAAATGATAGTTATACCTTGTACTAGGGCAAAAAACCTCATAATCAAATGCAGAAAGGTAGAAATCGTGAATACTTCCTATTCAGACTATCATGCAATAACAATCCTATGCAAAGATGGACCACGGAGAAAGACACCTAAAACTAATTTAAAAATAAATAACCTCATTTAAGAAATGAGTGAATCAAACAACAAATTATAGATAAAAATTAGTGATTTCATCCTAGACAATGACAATAATAGGGCAACATACCAAAACTTATGGGATACAGTCAAAGCAGTTATTAGGGGATATATTATATCTCTAAATTCTTAAATGAATAAAATGGAGAAAGAGAAAATGAATGAACTAAGCATGCAAATGAAAAAAAAATAGAGGAAGAACAAATTAACCCCCCAATTAAAGAAACAAATTAGAAATTCTAAAAATTAAAGGATAAATTAATAAAATAGAGGACTTTCAGAATTTCTTGACACAAAGAACAGAAATGAACAAAGAATTCAATCACCAAATACATGACTCAGGAAAAGCTGAGTGAATTGCAAAGAGACATAGACAGGAAAACTAATAATGGGGGACCTCAATCTCCCTCTCTCAGACAAGATAAACCTAACAATGAAATAAACAAAAAGGAAGTTAAGAAAGTGAATGAAATCTTTAAAAAACTTAGCTATTATAGACCTCTGGAGAAAACTTAGTGGGGATAGAAAATAATATACTTTTTTCTCTGCAGTGCAAGTTTCATATATCAAAATTGACCACAAAACTTGATAATCAAATGCAGAAGGGCAGAAATAATAACTAGATACTTCTCAAATTATGATTCAATGAAAAATTACATGTAATAAAGGGTCATGGAAAGATAAAGCAAAAACTAATTGGAAACTAAGTAACTTCATCTTAAATATTGGGTGTGTATTAAATAGCAAATATTAGAAATCAATAGAATCAATAATTATATCCAAGAAAACAATATTAATTAGACATCATGCCAAAATTTATGGGATGTAACCAAGGAAGTTTTGAGGGGAAATTTTATATCTCTAAATATCTTTATGAATAAAATAAAGAAAGAGATCAGTGAATTGGGTATGCCACTAAAAAGCTGGAAAAAGAACAAATTAAAGATCCCCAGTTAAACACCAAATCAAAAATTATGAAAATCAAGGGAGAGATTAATAAAATTGAAAGGAAGAAAGCCATTGCTCTCATAAATAAAACTAATTTGATTTTATGAAAAAGTCAATAAAATAGATATAACGACATTACCAGTATCAAAAGTTAGAAGAGTAAGCTAACCACCAATGAGCAGGAAATTACAAAGATAATTTGGAGCTACTATGCCAAACTATATGCAAATAAATTGGATAACCTGAGTGAAATGGATAAATGTTTACAAAACACTTACAAATATTTACAAAAATTATTTACAAAAATAAATATTTGCAAAAATAGGAGTTCTACCAAACTCCTTTTATGACACCAACATGATGCTGATACCAAAACTAGGAAGAACCAAAACTAGTGACAAAGAAAATTACAGCTCAGTCTCCCTAATTAATATTGATGCAAAAATCTTAAATAAAATTTTAGAAATGAGACCATAGCAAGTTATTACTAGGATAATAGTCCAAGAAGAGTTAACATTTATATCAGGTAGGCAGTGATGGTTCAAAATTAGGAAAACACTCAATATAATTGAACATATCAATTGCAAAAACAACAGAAATCATGATTATCTCAAAAGCTGCTGAAAAAACCTTTGATAAAAATACAACATTATTCCTATTAAAAATACTAGAATGTTTAGGAATAAATGGAGTTTTCTTTAAAATAATAAATAATAGCTATCTAAAAACCATAGGCAAATATTATACATAATGGTATTAAACTTGAAACACCAAGGTGAAGCAAGGATGCTCATTATCACCATTATCATCATTTAAGTTCAATTTAGTATTAGAAATTTTAGCTATAACAATAAGAAAAGAAATTGAAAGAATTGAAAAGAATTGAAAGAATCAGAATTGGCAATGAGGAAGCCAGACTTACACTCTTTTCAGATGATATGATGGCATACTTAGAGAACCTGAGAAAATCATCTAAAAAACCCTTTGAGAGATCAAAAAAAAATGCTGAAGAAAATAACCTACTTAAAACTAGTTTAGGTCAAATGGAAAAAACAAAAACAGTTCAAAAAGTTAAAAGGAGAAAAATACCTTAAAAAGCAGAATTGATCAGATGGAAAAGGAGATAAGAAAGTTCTTTGAAGAAAACAAATCCTTCAAATGTATAATGGAACTAAAAAAAACTGATGACTTTGCAAGGAATCAACACACAATAAAACAATATCAAAAGAATGAAAAACTAGAAGAAAACTTGAAATATGTTGCTGAAAAAACAATGAATCTGAAATAAAACAGATCAAGAAGAGACAATTTAAAGATGATTGGGCTACCTAAAAGTCATGATCAAGAAAAGAGCCTTGACCTTGTTTTTAAAGAATTTTGACAGGAAAATTGTCCTGATATCCTAGAATTAGAGTACAAAATAGAAATTGAGAGAATCCACTGATCCCCTACTGAAAGAGATCTAAAAAAATAACTTCTAGGAATATTATAGCCAAGTTCCAGAATTCCAAAGTCAAAGAGAAAATGCTACAAGCAGCCAGAACAAAATAATTCAAATATTGTGTTGCTGCAGTCAGGATTACCCAAGACGTAGCAACATCCACATAGAGCTTGGAAAATAATATTCAGGAAGTCAAAAAAGAGTTTGGAATGCAACTGAGAATTAACTACCCAGCAAAAATGAACATCCTCTTAATGGGGAAAAGATAAGTCTTTCAATGAAATGGAGGGATTTTAAATGTTCCTGTTGAAATGACCAGAGCTGAACAGAAAGCTTGATCTTCAGGTACAAATCTGAAGCATAGAAAGGGTGGACAAAAAGGGTAAATTATGAGGGATTTAATGATGAACTGTGTGAATTCCTGCATGGAATTGATAATACTCATATGAACCTTTTCATTTATTAGAATAGTTAGAAGGAGCTTATATAGATAAGGCACAGGAGGGAGATGAATATGAAGGTTTAATATATTTTTAAAATGGTGCCAATGGGTGAAAAGAAAATCTACTGGGAGAAAGGAAAGGAAAGACAGAATAGACTAAGCTATTTCATGTAAAAGAATCAAGAAATAGCTTTTATGATGATATGGAAAGGGTGGGAAGGTGAGGGGGAATGAAGAAGCTTCATTCACATTGGAAGTGGCTTAGAAAGGGAACAACAAATATACTCAATAGGGCATAAAATATAGAAGAAAGAAGAGAGAAAGGGGATGGAAGAAAGGGGATAGGGAAGAGAGGGAGGAGGTGGGAAACAGAGGAAAGGGTAGGTCATGGGATAGGATAGTCAGATATAATACAATATCTTTTTTGCTTTTTGCAAGGTCATGGGATTGGATTACTTCTCTGGGACCACAGAGATGGGTGAGTACTGGTTCTCTGGGGTGGGATGATGGCTTGGGGCCTCTTGGCCCCAGGGCTGATGCTCTGTCCACTGTACCACTCAACTGTCCCACAGCACACCTTTGATGAGGGAAAAGAGTGAAATAATATAATAATTGGTAGTGGGGAGAAATGGATAGATGGAATTACAATCAGCAACATCAACTGTAGAACTATCTTCTCTGATGTACTTATGATAAAGAATGCAATCCAGCAGGAGACAGAGCTGATGGTATCAGACTGAACCACATTTTTTTTCTCTTTCTTTCACTTTATTTCTCATGAGATTTTTTTATTTTTGTTGGGAGTGGGGGAGATTATGTTTACTCTTACAACAAAACTATTTTAGTAATGTATAAATGAATAAATAAACAAACAAACAAGCAAATAAATAAATAAATGAATAAAGAAATAAAGAAAGGAACCCTTGGAATAATTAACAAATTCAGGAAAATAGCAGTATATAAATTAACCCACATAAATCATCAGCATTTCTATATATGAACAATGAAGCCCAAGAGCAAGAGACAGAAAGAGAAGTTATTTTAAAGGAACTCTAGACAGAATTAAATACTTGGGAATCTACCTCCCAAGACAAACTCAGATACTTTATAAAGTACTTCTTACCCAAATAAAGTCAGATTTAAATAACTGGGCAAACATCAACTGTTCATGGATAGGTCAAGCTAATATAATAAAAATGACACTTCTACCCAAATTAAATTATTTAATCAGTGCCATACCAAACTGTCAAATAACTATGTTACCAAAATAAAAATACCGAAATAGAAAAAAAAGTAACAAAATTCAACTGGAACAGCAAAAAGTAAAGAATAGCAAGGTAACAGTTAAAAAAAGTGTAAAAGAAGGTGGCCTAGCTCTACCAGATCTAAAACTATACTATAAAGCAGCAGTCATCAAAACTGCCTGGTACTGGTTAAGAAATAGAGTAATGGATGAGTGAATTAGGATAGGTTCAAATGAAGCTGCACTAAATTACTACAGCATTCTGCTCTTTGACATACCCAAAGACATCAGTTTCAGACATAGAAACTCACTATTTGACAAACATTGTTGGGAAATCTGGAAAATACTATGGCAAAAACTAGACATAGACCCACATCTCATATCCTATATCAAAATAAGGTCAAAATGGGTACTGGAGTTAGACATAAAGGATGACACCATAGATGAATTAATACAGCAAGTAATACTCTATCAGGTCTATGGAAAGGGGATAAATTTGTGGCCAAACAAGAATTAGAATACATTATAAACTGAAAATTGAGTGATTCTGACTATATTAAATTAACAATTTTTGTACTTATAAAGTCAATCCTGCTAAAATTAGAAGGAAAGCAAAAACCTAGGAAACAATCTTCATAACTAGGTGTTCTGATAAAAATATTTAGAGAATTTTATCAAATTTATAAGGTTGCAAGTTATTCCCTAAATGATAAATGGTCAAACTGTATGAATAGGCACGTTTAAAATGAAGAAATTTAAGCTATATAAAATCATAGGGAAAAAGTTTGAAATCATTAATTAGAGAAATGCAAATTAAAACTACAAGGTATCACTTCACACCTATCCAACAAAGATGAGAAAAAAGGGAAAATGATCAATATCAGAGAGGTTGTGGGAGGACTGGGACATTGATGCATTGCTGGTGGAGTTGTGAATGGATCCAACCATTCTGGAGAACAATATGGAACTATGCTCAAACAGCAATAAAAATGTTCTTACCTTGCTGGAAGCCAGCATCTCTAAGCTGTTTGACACAGTTGCAGCAACAAGACTCAAGGCAGTCACACTGCCTGATGGAACAACATTTCCTTCTTCAATACATATATATATATATATATATATATATATATATATATATATATATATATATATGTATATATATATACATATATATATATATTATTGATTACAATATTTACTCACCTTAATACTGGAATGACTATAAAGGAAGGATTTCAGAACATTCCTTGAATAAAACAGATCTCTGTCTAAATTTAACAGGACTGCCTCTCCCTGAGCCATACAAAAGGCTTCAACATTATGAAATCTCTGGAAAACCCAGCACTGGGAATTCCAAGGAGATGCCAGAATATATACAGGGAAAACAGACACAAGATGGGTCAGATAGAATTCCAGGGAAATTAATAGTTTTGCCCCCCTTACCATACACAGGAATATATGAAAAAGATGGTGAGAAAATAGTTAGTACAGGTTACTGATATGTGAACTCCAGCAGCCTTAGTTTCATGGGAAAGAATAAAAAAGTCACAGAAACTGTGGCTTCTACCAACTAGGCCAGAAAGAAAAATTGGTTATTGTAAGAGTTAACGGATGGGTGGACAAGCATAAAGACCCTCACTACAGACTGTTAAGGAAGTGTATCAAAAAACATTACCTACACAAAAAATATAAAAAAATTTCCATTAAAAGAATTGCTTAATTAATAACCCTAAATGAATCAACAATTATACAATGTAGTAATAAATATGGGAACAGACAGGTTAAGGTCATCGTGGTCCGAGTAGGGATAAGAAATTAATTAACTATATTATTATTACTTAAACTGGTAATCATATGATTAAAACTTGTAACCATATGAACTATATGATTGATGATGAAAATTGTACACTCTTGTAACCAAGGAAATGATCTCAGCTTGCTTGCTTGCTTGAAACATACATGATTCTGAAACTATAAAAATAAATCCAAGCAGCTGACAGTCAGTCAACCTGCTCCTACCTATACCCACTTGTTGACTCAACTCATTTCACCGACTCTATCCCTCCTGTCAGGTTCCAAGAACTCCACGGAAGCTGGACCCCCGCATTACCTTTGTTCCAGCAATTCCAATTCTAGGCCTATATCCAGAAGAAATCATAAAAAAAATGGGCATGTTCCAAAAGATTCATAGCAGCTCTTTTTGTATTGGCAAAGAATGGGAACACTCATTGATTGGGGAATGACTAAACAATTTATGATACATGAATTCTGACAAATATTATTGTTCCTTAAGAAACCATAAATGGTCAGACTCTACAGAAGCATGAAGCAAATTACAAGATCTGATGCTAAGGGAAGGGAGAAGAACCAAAAGAACAATGTATACATTAAGCATAACATTGTGAGATGAAAAACCTTGATGGAAGCAGATCCTCTCAGCAGTTCAGAGAGCTAGGACAACCATATTAGACTGTATATGGACAATGTTATCTCCATCCAGAGGAAGAAAAATAAAATAACAACAAGAAAAGAGCAACCCTTCAGAATCTGATGAACACTTTTTAAAAAATTATCTCTTACATTTCTCTTTCCCTTAATCCTAATTTCTTATACCAAAATTGACTAAACTGTTAACATGTTTATCAAAAATATGTATGTACAAGGCTAACCTCACTGTTCACCAATGAGGGGACTGGAATGGGAAGGGAGGGTGGAAGGAAATTTTGTAACTTAAAAATATACATGTACATAGAGATGAAAAATAAAGATGCCACTCAAAAAAAAAAACAAAAAAAGAAAGGGAAAGGTCAAAGGAAACAGCCAAGTTTTTGAGACTAAATGGATCTAGCAACTTGGAGAAGATGGTGAGGAGTAATTTTATAGGGAGCCCAGCCCACCTCCAGTGCAGGATGGAGACTGGAGATGGGGCCAAGGAATGACCCACTCGTCCATGCCTCAAGGTTACTTTCTTTTACTTAGTGAACTTATATTTGAAAAATGGTTAGATTGAACAATGGCCAGGTAGTCAGAAGCCAATGGAAAATACATGAGAAGTAAGATAATTCCTTTATATAAGAGTAATGTCTAGATAATCATCTCTCTAATATCTCTCTTTCATAATCTCCAACACAAGCAATTTGTTCAAAATTCCTTTGGGAATTAGGACTGTATTCTCTTCTTTTGAAACTACTTCAGAAAGGGATATTTAGTTGGACAAGCTTATCAAAGTCCATTTGAGAGGGAATGAGGGTCAGGTTTTTGGCTAGTACAGCAACATCCAACGGTTGTTGACTGCCAGATTTTGGTAGAGGCTGGTATCTGGTTGTGGCCCCCATTGGAGATGCACTACGTATAACCTGGAGGAAACAAACTTTAAAAAAGATTTAACAAACCAAAACCAAGGAGGGTCAAGTGACAGGGTCCAATAGGGGATGATAAAAAAGAATGTCAGGAGTGCCAGGATGAGAAATTTGGGGAAACAGCAATGCAGGAAAATATAGATAACAAAAATCAAATAGATTGGGTCACTTGATAAGTCAGCCCGTTTATGTACTTTAATCCTAATTTTATCTCAGAGAGGTTTCTTTCAATTCTGGTTAGTTGGAGAGATATTGGTTCCTGAAAAAGAATATATTATCAGAAATTCTTTTAAATAAATAATCAGATCCATCATAGAAAAAGAAAATTTGGAACCACCCAAACCAGGGGGTACTCCATAACTCTAGTCGATTGATGTTTATGGAAAATTCAGTTTGTTATATTTAGCATTATTCAATTAAAACTCAGTTTTTACTAGAAGTGTGAGGTTGCACAAATAAAGTAATATCAGAATACTTTCACAAGTATATGGAATGTAATATTAAAGTGAATTCATTAAAAATTGCCAGATCAAGTTGATTTGCTATCAAAGGGTCAAGGATGGCATTAATGTGCACATTAGATTATCATTTTAGAACAGTCCATGTCCAGTAAGTGATTTGTAATAATTTTTTTCTTTTGAAATTTAGCCATATTTAAAATGAACAAAGCCTCCTATCTACCAAACGAATCTCATTTTAAGACAATTTTAAAAGAGACCACAAACCATTCTTCTGATATAACAGTTGTAATGATATTTCTTTCCTTAAAAAAATGACTTTTGATAAAGAATCATATGCTGATGTCACAAATTTTCATCATTTAACTAAATTCCCCTGTAACATTGTGAGAAATTCAAGGAGTTCAATGAACAGGAATATATAGCTAGTAATGGATAGCAAAGCTAAACAGTGCTAAGGTGACTGTATAAAATTTAGAGAATTGTTGGTCAAATGGTTCACATTCTTATACCTGATTAAAAAAATATTCTTCATCCTGATGATAGCAATTTACTAAAAAGAGCAAGCAGGTGTATAAAATGATATATTCCCTAAAGTTTTTTGATGTTTTTTTTTTTCAGGCAGTGGTTATATAGACAATCCATTGCAATGAGTCAGGCTTCAGGGCTGCCAAATAAGACATTATATATAGTTAAGAGAAACCTAACTCCACTTGCTGATAGGCATTCCCTCAATGTAACTTCCTCATGAAAACTCTACCTGTGATTATGCATGTCAAATCCCATAGGGCTTCTGGTATGATTGACCCAGTGTTACTCTTAGAATAGCATACCTGATGTCAGACCCAACCCAAGATAATTAGTAGCAGTATATATTGCAAAATACAAATTTCCTATAATCAGAACTTCAAGTAGATTCAGCTCTAACCAATCAAAATATGCCAGATGGTTATAATATATATGTGTGTGTGTGTGTGTGTGTGTGTGTGTGTGTGTGTCAGCAAGAGCTTCAAAGAAAAATTACAATTATTTTTATCAATTGTTGCACAAAAAGATTTATTTAAATGAAATATAATGAACAAAAAACTTGGGATATAAAAAGCAATAATTCCAAATTTCATCTAGAACAACATTTTTATAAAAATAAATTGTTCAGTTATTAACCATGCTTAAAATAGACATAAACCACAGCTTTCAGAATCCCTTTAAGTAATGAGAACATTTTAGGTACCTTTTAAATAATTTCAGTAGATACTTCTAATTCCTAATGAAACAAAATAGTTATAAGAAAAATATTTCCAAGAATAATGAAACAAGAATTATATTTCACTTAACTTAATGTTTTCAAATTCAAATCTTATTTTTTTAACATCAAAGTGGCTTAGAGGTTTTCTTAACTTGAATTTTATAAACATACTGACTTCATATCTTTTGCATTATAAGTATATTTACTTCTTTCTTAATATACTCATCATTCTCACAAAGACAATGAGATTCTTGAGAAATCTGAATTATATACTTGTGGATCAACATATAAATATAATTTTTTATGTAAGGCATGGAAATGACAACATTGAAATCAAAAAAAGCAAAACATTTTTAATGAGAGTAATTTAGTTGCTTTCACCGAATGACAAATTATTTCACAAATGGTAAATTTCTAGTTTTACTACCTTGAAAAATAGAAATTTCTAATGACAACTATAATTATTGTTATGAAAGATTTTCAATATTCATCCATATGCATATGTATATTTTTACATTACAAAATTTTCTTCCACCCTCACTTCCTATCCCCTCCCCTCATCAGCAAAAAGTCATATTAATATTGTATGTACATATTTGTGTCCTTTGGTCTCTAAACATATGTCTATAGAACTAAAAACAGCAAAATTTAACAAATCCCTCAAACATGCAAGGTCCTTAAGAACTCAGCTAAATAAGTTGAACAAATAATTGTTAATAACAGATTTATTCTGACTTGTTTACACACTAAAAAATTAAAATCACATACAAAATGTATCTTAACATAGTTTGAAAAATTTCTCATTCTTATTCAGCCTTAAAATAAAAAATGTAAATGTATCAAACCCAAATTGATGCTAAGTATTTTTATTATTATATATAAACCCCCAAAGGTACAAAAACACAAAGGTATGTTTGTTTAAGTCCAATTAAATTACCCTTTTTATATAACTCAATATATATAAAATATATATTTGAACTATATATAAATATATATAATATGTATTAACTATATATATTTTAACTACCTCTCTGAAATATTTATTCCATATTAATAAAAAAAAGAATTCCATAGAAATATTTTTATTCTTATATAAACATAAATATACATGAAGTACAGTCTCAAAACTCAGATAACAACTTCACAATTTTCATAATAGCCTAATTTCCTTGTGAATTTCCTTTCAAATATCAACATTAGAAAATTATAGCACACGATTAACCCATTTTTTTAAACCAATTAACTAAGTTTACCAAATTAGGTAGCTTAAATTTTGTTCAATACACACTCAGACTTCGTTACATAAAACTCTCAAAACAAGGAATTTCTAATAAAAATCATATAGAGTTATTAAATAATTACATTGAATTGAAGTCATGATAAAGCAATTCTTATAACAAGCATTCTAAAGTCAGATGACCTTCACTATCATCCAAGGAGGTGGGTCCCATATTTTCCCTTTACAGATCAAATAACCTGGTTTAAAATACCTTAAGAATACAAATTACAGTAATTTCTCTTAAAATATGACCAAAATAAATTACACTTATGGATTTCTCAGATATTAAAGATATTCAGTTTATAATTTAAATTATTTAGTATTGTTTAATTGTAAAACAAGAAAAAGTTCGAATTTATGACTATCTATTTTGACTCCTTAAAACACCAAGATCCCTCATGGTTACTTATCAGATACCAATCTGACTCTATTACTTTAACTCTACTCATTTACATTTTCCCAAAGATTTTTAAACTACAAAGTACTCAGAAATGCATTTAAGACTTTCATCCTAAAATTTTAATTTCCATATAATAAGGAAAGAACTCCAATATTTATTTTTAAAAGCATTGTTATAACAAAATTTCAAAATAACCTGATTGCATAATTGATGCAATTTTTCCAAATTAAATGAATTCAAAAGACTCATCTTCCTTTCACCTTTCTAAATTTGCAAGGGTTGGGGGAAGGAGAGTCAGAGAACCAAGGTCAAGTCAGCAGAACAAAAATGAGAGAATGGAGTGGGTAGAGCCACACTTGATTTAGTGAAATGACAATGAAGGGGGAGGAGGAAGAGCTTAAAAGAAAAAAAAAACAACCAGATTATCTCAACAAACAAAACAAATTTTCTCAAACAGGGCATTATAAATTAAGCACCTGTGGTTTAAATTTCTTTGAGATCAGGGGTGGAGACAAGATGGTGACAGGAGAAAAGCCTCTCTTAGGTGCTCTCTCTCTGTATAATATTTCAAAACTTATAAAATAAGGACTCTAACTAAATTTTTGAGAGACAGAACCCACAGTGAGATACAGTGAGGCGATCCTCCGGCCCAAGGTATCCTGGAAAACAGTGGAAAGGCTCTGCTCCACAGAGTTAGAGTGGCAGCCTGCCAGAGCTCACAGCAGAAGAGGCAGTTTCTTGACCTACACCCCAGGGAGCACTGTCACAACTTGGAAGATCAGTGGGGGGACCTCTGCCAGAGCAAGCCATGAAGCCCAGCCCCCAGGGCATTCAGTGAGGCCACAGCAACCCAAATCTAGGAAACAAACAGGCAGAGCTGGTAAGCAGGAACCCCCAGGCAACAGAGCCTTGAGTGCTCAGCCTAGGTAGGGGAGTGGAGAGAGACTTCCAAGGTCTGTCCTCTGTACCTGGAATAGGACTCTGGGGTTCTGACCACTTTCAGATCCTGATCACAGTCTAGGACCCCCATAGAACAGCAGGGCTCCCCACCTCCACTTCATGGCAGAGGGGTGCACTTGTGGCCATTCAAAGACCAGAAGGGAAGACAGAGCTTCACACACTGAGATATTTTTGCAGAGGTGTCCCAATAATACTCAGGAAGTGCCTCCAAACCAGACACAGGCTGGGGAAATGAGTAAACAAAGAAAAAAGAGGGACACCATTGAGAAATACATTGTCTATGATTCCAAGAAGGATCAAAATACTAAATCTGAAGATGAAGAAGTACAAACTCCTGCATCTAAAGACTGCAAGAAAAATGGAAATGGGGCTCCAGCTATAACAGAACTCAAAAAAAGATTTTGGAAATCAAGAGAGGGAGATAGAATAAAAATTGGGAAAAGAAATATAGATGTAGGAAAAACATGAAAAAGAAGTCAGCAGCTTAATCAGGGAGATTAAAAAAAATGCTGAAGAAAATAACATGTTAAAACCAGCATAAGTCAAATGGATAAAACAGTTCACGAAGTTTTTGAGGAGAATAATGCTTTAAAAAGCATTTGGGGCTGGTTGCTGGGCAAATGGGGCTGGTTGGCTTGCCTAGGGCTGCACAGCTAGGTGATTGTTGGGTGTCTGAAGCCAGATTTGGACCGGGGTGCTCCTGGCTCCAGGGCCAGTACTCTGTCCACTGTGTCACCTGTCCACCCCTACTACTACTATTATTATTATTATTAATAATAATAATAATATTAATATTAATATTATTTTATTTTGGATCTTTTTTTTGGTTTTTCAGGGCAATGAGGTTGGGGTGGCTTGCCTGGGGTCACACAGCTGGGTGATTGTTGGGAGGCTGGGGCCAGATTTGGGCTCCGGTACTCCTGGCTCCAGTGTCAGTGCTCCATCCACTGTGACACCTGGCTGCATTTGTTATTATTATTAATTATTAATATTATTATTATTTTAAATTTAAAATAAAATAATTTTTTCTCTTCCCTTTACTTTATCGTTCATGTGGGTCTATATTTTGGGGGAGGGGGTATTATGTTTACTCTTAAACAATAACATTTTAGTAATACATAAAAAACATCATTTGTACAAAAATAAGAAAAAATAGATAAATAAATAAATTAAATAAGATTACAACAACAAAAAATATTATTTATAAAAATTGTTTTCTCATTTACTACATTTCTTTTGATCTTGGTTACAGTGGTTTTATCTGTGAAAAAGCTTTTTAATTTAATGTAATCAAAATTATCTAGTTTGTATTTAATGATGTTATCCATCTCTTCCTTGGTCATAAACTGCTTCCCTTTATGTAGATATGACAGGTAAACAACTCCTTGATTTTCAAGTTTGCTTATAATATTGTTTTTTATGTCTAAATCTTGTATCCATTTTGAACTTATCTTGGTATAGGGTGTGAAGTGCTGGTCTAATCTAAGTTTCTTCCATACTGACTTCCAATTTTCCCAATGGTTTTTATTGAAGAGTTTTTATCGCAATAGCTGGACTCTTTGGGTTTATCAAACAGCAGATTATTATAATCATTTCCTGCTATTGCATCTAGTCTATTCCACTGATCCACCACTCTATTTATTAGACAATACCAGACAGTTTTGATGACTGATGCTTTATAATAAATTTTAGATCTGGTAAGGCTAAGTCACCTTCTTTTGCACTTTTTGTCATTGAATCCCTGGAAAGTCTTGACTTTTTATTTCTCCATCTAAATTTACTTTTTTTCTGACACATTGAAGTAATTTTTTGAAATTTTGATTGGTAGAACACCAAACAAGTAGTTTAATTTTGGTAGAATTGTCATTTTTACTATATTAGCTTGAACTATCAATGAACAGTTGATGTTTGCCCAGTTATTTAAAATCTGATTTTGTTTGCGTGAGAAGTGTTTTTAAATTGTTTGCAAAAAGTTTTTGTTTCTACCTTGGTAGGTAGACTCCCAAGTATTTTATAGTGTCTGAGGTGTCTTTGAATGGGATTTCTCTTTCTAGCTCTTTCTGCTTTATCTTGCTAGTCATATATACAAATGTTGAGGATTTATGAGGGTTTATTCTATACCCTGCAACTTTGCTAAATTTCCTAATTGTACCCAGTAGTTTTTTGGATGATTTCATGGGATTCTCTTAGTATACCATCATGTAATCTGCAATGAGTGAGAGTTTTGGCTCTTCCTTTCCAATTCTAAGTCCATCAATTTCTTTTTCTTCTCCTATTGCTAAAGCTAACATTTCTAATACAATATGGAATAGTAATGGTGATAATGGGCATATTGTTTCATCCCTGATCTTATTAGGAATGCTTCTTAGCCTCTCTCCCTTGAATATAATGCTTGTTGCTGGTTTCAGATAGATACTAATTATTTTTCTAAGGAAGAATCCATTTCTTCCTATGCTCTGTAGTGTTTTTAGGAGGAATGGGTGCTGTATTTTGTCAAAAACTACTTCAGCATCTATTGGTATGGTCATATGATTTCTAATAGGTTTATAACTGATGTAATTAATTATAATCACAGTTCCCCTTATATTGAACCAACCCTAAATCTTGATCATAATGTATTATCCTAGTTATAACTTGTTGGAATTATTTTGCTAAGATTTTGCATCTATATTCATCAGGGAGATAGGTCTATAATTTTCTTTCTTTGTTTAACTCTTCCTGGTTTAGGTATCAGCACACCATACTGGTATCATAGAAAGAGCTAGACAGAGTTCCATCTTCACCGATTTTTCCAAGAGTTCATATAGAATTGGAAGCAATTGTTCCTTAAATGTTTGGTAGAATTCACTTGTGAATCCATCTGGCCCTGGAGATTTTTTACTTAGGGAGTTCAATAATGGTTTGTTGAATTTCTTTTTCTGTGATAGGGTTGTTTAGGTTTTTAATTTCCTCTTCATTTAATCTTGGCAACTTATATTTTTGTAAATATTCATCCATTTCACTTAGATTTTATTGGCATAGAGTTGAGCAAACTCATTCCAAATTATTACTTTAATTTCCCTCATTGGTGGTGTCTCTCCTGGATCTATTCTCCAGATCAGTTGTTTTGTACAGCTTCACCTATTTTTTCAAATAGTTTTTCAAGAATTAGAATTATTTTTTAAATATTTGGTATAATTCACTTGTAAACCCATATGGCATTAGAGATTTTTTTCTTAGGGAGTTTATTGATGGCAAAAATATATAGGAATATAGGAATAAGTGGAGTTTACCTTAAAATGAAAAGCAGTATCTGTCTATAACCACCAGAAAGCATTATATGTAATGGAGATAAGCTAGCAGCATTTATAATAAGATTATGGGTGAAACAAGGATGCCCATTATCACATCTGTTAATCAATATTGCATTATAAATATTAACTTTAGCAATAAGAAAAACTAAGAGCCTGAAGAATAAGCAATAACAAAACAAAATTTCATTCTTTGCTGATGATATGAGGGTATACTTAGAGAACAATAGAAAATCAACTAAAAAATGATTGACACAATTAATATCTTTAGCCAAGTAGCAGGATATAAAATAAGCTCTCATAAATCATAAGTGTTTCTAAATATGATCCACAAAAACTAACAGGTAGAAATAGAGAAATTCCATTTAGAGTAGCTGTAGACAGCATGAGTTTCTAACATAGTGATGTCATTTTGGTCTTTCATAATAAAGGATAAGAACCAACCAACCAACCAAGACAACATAAAATACTTCAGACTCAACCTACCGAGACAAACTCAGAAGCTATGTGAACAAAATTACAAAACACTTGTCACACAAATAACATCAGATTTAAAAAATTGGGAAAACTGCTCATGACCCAAGCTGATAATATAAAAATGTAAATTTCAATGTGAATTATTTATTTAGTGCCATACTAATGAAACTAGCAAATACTGTTTTAACAGAACTAGAAAGAAAAAGAGTAACAAAATCCCTGGAATCTGATTAAAAATCAATGGAATTGATGAAAAAAATGCAAATAAAAGTAACCTAACTGTACCAGATAGAGAACTTTATTTTAAAGTAGCAGTCATCAAAACTGTCTGGTAATGGCATGATATCAGGAGAGGTGAAGCCATGAAAAGCACAGGAACTGGATTTGAGTGAGAAGGAGTTTTAATTTCACCACCCTCACTTTCTCCTCCTGATTCATCTGAGTCCAGTGGCCAGAATGAATCTGGAGGATTGGAGAGGCAATCAGGGTTAAATGACTTGCCTAAGGTCACACAGCTAGTGAGTGGCAAGTGTCTAAGGCTGGATTTGAACTTGCATCATCCTGATTTCAAGACCAGTGCTTTATCCACTGCTCCACCTAGATGCCCTTAAGAAATAGAGAAGTGATTAGGTACAAAAGCAATAGTAGTAAATGACTATATTAATCTGCTGGGAAAAACTGAAAAATAGTATTGCAAAAACTTGGAATATCTCACATCCTATACCAAGATAAAGTTGAAGTAGGTACATGATTCAGATATAAAGGGTGATACTATAGTCCAATTAAGAGAACATTGATATGTAAGATCTATGAAGACAGAAGAATTCCATGACCAAAAAGAGACAAATAGCAAAATGAATAATTTTGATTTCAATCAAAATGTTTTTGCACAAACAAAGCAAATGCAGCCAAGATTAGAAAGAATGAATAAATCAGAAATATAATTTTAATAACTAAATTTTCAGATAAAGAATTCATTTCTAAAGTTGGGAACTAAGTCAATTTTATAAAAAAAAACCAGGTCTTTCATCAAATGATAAATAGTTTAAGAATATGAATAAGCAGTTTTCAGATGAAGAAATTAATACTATCATATTAAATGATCCAAATCATTATGGATAAGACAAATAAAAATTAAAACAACTCTTAGGTACTATCTCATATCTATCAAATTGGTTAAGATGATAAAAAGGGAAATAATTAATGTTGGGGAGCATATGGAAAAACTGGAACACCAATGCACTACTGGTGGGGTTGTATACTAAATTCAAACTTTCTGGAGAGTAACTTAGATGCCTAAAAGGCAATAAAACTATGTATCCTTTGATCCAGCAATACTACTACTAAGTTTATATTCCAAAGATCTTAAAAAAGGGGGAAAGATCCATGCAAACAAAAATATTTATAGCAGGTCTTTTTATAGTGCCAAAGAATTGGAAATTAAGGAGATTTCCATCAGTTATGGATTGACTGAAAAAGTTATGGTATATGAATGCTATGAAGTACTATTAGTACTGTAAGAAAACATGAGAAGCTGGACTTTAGAAAAGCCTTGAAAGACTTGCATGAAATGATGTAAAGTGAAGTGAATAGAATCAGCAGAATATTGTTCACTTTAAGGAACATTGTTAGATGAATCAAGTGGGTTTGACACAGCTCTTCTCGACAGTTCAGTGATCAAAAGAAAACCCTGAAGGACCTGTTATGGAAAATGGCATCTACATCCAGAAAGAAAAACAAACAAACAAATAAAAAACAAAAAACATTATGGAATCTGAATGAAGAGCAAAGCATCCTATGTACACTTTTAAAATTTTCTTTCATGTTTTTTCTTTCTTTATTATAGTTTCTCTTTCCTACCTTACTTCTAATCTTCTTTCACAACATAACTAATATGGAAATATGTAAAACAGAATTCCTCATTGACCTCCTATATCAGATTAGTTGCTGCCAAGGGAATTGGGAAGGGCAGGAAGGGTATAGAACTCAAAAATTTGCAAATGGATGAATTTTGATACCAAACTTTGCATGAATTTGGAAAAAATGAAATAAAATAAAAATTGCTGAATCGGAGGAATGTTTCCTTACATTTCTGGTGACTGAGTCAGGAGCAAAAAGACAGTCTCCTAACTTTTTTGGCAAGGAACTGAAAAAATAGTACACATCAGATTAATTTTTGTCATTGGTTCCCCTGTGGATCCAAGTACTAAAAGCCTGAACTGCTTTCCCACCCCCACTACTGACATCTACACTTTTGGACTCTAAAGAAAGCCTCTATGAAAAAGTTTGGCATGAAACCACAAAAGGTTTTAAGGAATGATTTTGATTAATGTATTCAACTTTTGATTACCCTACCCTCACAGAATTTTGGTATTTCTTTGAACAATCTCCTAAAACTAATAAAAAGCAGATTGGTTTTGATGAAAGGCACTGTAGCGAGACATTCAACCTTCACCTGCTTATATGCTATCTTTTTCTTCTGCCTAACTCCCTCTGCTTATGACCCTTCTGAAAATTTTTTTATGTAAGTTCCAGAAACTGAAAAGTCTGCTGTTGCTTTCCATAAATGAGAGTACATGCATCAAGCAGCTGGAAGAGGTATAGTATATATTGAAGAACATTACCTTTATTTATTGATGTCTTATTTTTCCAAATACATGTTATGAAAGATTTTTTTAATTCATTCATATGCTTATGATTAATTTTAAGTTTCAAAATTTTCTTCCACCCTCCTTTCCCACCCATATCCCCTCAGCAGCAACAGTAAGGTTCTTTTTGTATTTACACACTTGTATTAAGTATGTTTAGATTAGCTGGTTTTGGTATTAGGAATTAGAATTAAGGGAAAAAAATACAAAAGATATATATATATATATATATATATATATATATACAAACATATATATATATATATAAACATATATATATATATATATATATACGCTATTGAAGTGAGTAGTGTTCCTCACATTCTGAAGAATTTTTAGTTTTCTTTTGTTTTATTTTGTTGTCCTTCCTCTGAATGGGGATAGCATTATCCATGCTTCATCTAATAGGGTTGTCCTAGTTCAGCTACATCCATCAGCAATGATCATTTCACAATATTGTTGTTAACATGTACATTTTTCCCTTGGTTCTGCTCCCTTCACTTAGCATCAAATCCTATAATTGATTCCATGCTTCTCTAGAGTCGAACCATTTATGGTTTCTTATAGAACAAAGGTATTCCATGGTATTCAGGTACCATAACTTATTTAACCATTCCCCAACTTTTTCAATTTGATTTTGTCAAAATTATTCATTTTAGATTTTATAATGTATTCTATTTCTTTTTTGCTCATACATTTTTCATCTTTCCATAGATCTGATAGATAATTTCTTGGTATATTAATTTATCTATGGTGTCTCTCTTTATGTCTAAATCCTGAATGCATTTTGACTATATTTTGGTATAGGTTGTGAGATGTGAGTCTATGCCTAGTTTTTGCCATACTATTTTCCAGTTTTCCCAAAAATTTTTGTCAAATGAATTCTTATCCCAGAAGCTAATGTCTCTGTATTTGTAAAACATTAGATTACTTTAGTCATTTACTACTGCTTCTTTTGAACCTATCCTAATCTACTGATCCATTACTCTATTTCTTAACTAGCTACCAGGCAATTTTGATGACTACTTTTTTTTAGGTTTTTGCAAGGTTAAGTGGCTTGCCAAAGGCCTCTTGACTCCAGGGCCAGTTCTCTATCCACTGTACCATCTAGCTACCCCCCGATGACTAATTCTTCATAGTAAAACTTTAGATCTAGTAGAGTTAGGCCACCTTCCTTTACATTTTTTTGTATGTCCTTGCTATTCTTGAACTTTTGTTGCTCTAGATGAAATTTGTTACTATTTTTTCTACCTCAGTAAAATAATTATTTGGTTGATATAACACTTAATAAGTAACTTAATTAAGGTAAAATTGTCATTTTTATTATTTTAGTTTAACCTAATTATAAGCAGTTGGTATTTTTCCAGTTATTTATATATGACTTATTTTGGGTGAGAAGTGCTTTATAATTGTGTTCATACAGTTATTGATTTTGTCTTGGGAGGTAGGTTCTCAGGTATTTTATTTTGCCTACAGTTACTTTAAATGGAATTTTTCTTTCTATCACTTGCTCTTGGGCATTATTGTTCATATATAGAAATGTTGATGAGTTATGTGGTTTAAATTTATATCCTGCTACTTCATTGAATTTAATTATTTCAAGGAGTTTTTTAAGATGATTTTCTCCAATGCTCTAAATATACCATCATATCATCTGCAAAGAGTGAAAATTTTACTTCCTCATTGCCAATTCTGATTCCTTCAATTTCTTTTTCTCTTGTTGCTAGAGCTAACATTTCTAAAACCATATTGAATAGGAATGGTGATAATGGGCATCCTTGTTTCATCCCTGATCTTATTGGTGATGCTATGAGTTTATCATATTGCATGTAATATTTGTTGATGGTTTTAGATAGAAAGTACCTTTTATTTTAAGGAAAACTCTATTTATTCCTAAACTTTTTAGTGTTTTTAATAGGATTTAATGTTGTATTTTACCATAGACATTTTCAACATCTATTAATATAATTGTTTGATTTCTATTGCTTTGCTATTGATATGTTCAATTATGTTGAGTGTTTTCCTAATATTGAAGCATCCCTGCCTACCTGTTATAAATCATACCAGATCGTGGTGAATTCTCTCAGTAATAATTTGCTAAAAACTCATTGCTAAAATTTTATTTAAGATTTTTGCATAAATATTCATTAGAAAGGTGGTTCTATAATTTTTTTGTCTGTTTTGATTCTTCCTGATTTAGGTATCAGTATCATGTTTGTGTCATAAAAATAGTTTGGTAGAGCTCCTTCTCCTATTTATTAAATAGCTTAGGTAGAATAGGAAATCCTTGTTCCTTAGATGGTTGGCAGAATTCACTTTAAATCCATGTGGACCTGAAGACTTTTTCTTAGGGAATTTATTGATGATTTTTTTCAATTTCTTTTTCTGAAATGGGGTTATTTAAGGAATTTATTTCCTCTTCTGTTAATCTGGCTAGCTTGTATTTTTGTAAATATTCATCCATTTCATTCAGGTTATTCAATTTATTGGCATACAGTTGGGCAAAGTGGCTCTGAATTAGCTCTTTAATTTCCTCCTAATTAGTGGTTAGTTCACCATTTTCATTTTTTGATACTGGTTATTTGGTTGTCTTCTTTCTTTTTTTAAAAAATCAGATTAAACAAAGGTTTGTATATTTTGTTGGTTTTTTCATAAAATCAACTCTTAGTTTTATTTATTAGATGATTGGTTTTCTTCCATTCAGTTTTATTAATCTCTCCCTTGATTTTCATAATTTTTAATTTGGTATTTAATTGGGGATCTTTAATTTATTCTTTTTCTAGCTATTTTAGTTGCATATCCAATTCATTGATCTCCTCTTTCTCTATTTTATTCATACAGACATTTGGAAAAATAGTTTCCCCTCAAAACTGCCTTGATTGCAAACCATAAATTTTGATATGATGTCTCATTTGTATCATTTTCTTGAATATAATTATTGGTTATTTCTATTATTTGCTGTTTGATCCATCCATTATTTAAGATAGTTAGTTAATTTCCAATTAGTTCTTGGTTTATTTTTCCATGATCCTTTATTACATGTAATTTTTATTGCATCATAGTCTGAGAAGCATGAATTTATTGTTTCTGCCTTTCTGTATTTGATTATAAGGTTTTTGTGCCCTAGTACATAGTCAATATTAGTATAGGTACCATGTAATGTTGAGAAAAAGGTATATTCTTTTCTATTCCCATTAAATTTTCTCTAGACTTCTATCTAAGTTTACTAATATTTCATTCACCTTCTTAACTTCCTTCTTAGATGCTTCATAAACAAGGTGTTAATTGTCTGAATGTCACAAGAAGGAAGAATATAGCTTCTGTATTCTCTTGTCTCAGGATAGACACAGTTTATCCCAGGAAATTGGTCCAATCTAATCCAGGAAGTTTTCATTTTCAAATAAATATCTTTTGTCAAAAAGCTCCTTATCCTTAGTATCTTTGGCTAGCAGATACTTATTGAATAGTGAAGGATTAGGATTCCCTTAGTGTCACATCATCAAGAACTCCACCCAGAAAGAGCTACAAAAGCAGCTGATGAGCATGCCCAGAATATTCATCAGAATCCTTCCCAGACATTCAACTTTTACTGAAGCATCAACGACAAAAACCATGGAGATGAAAATCATATTGCTGACTGTGAGGCCAGTCCTGGTCTATGATCTCCATGATGAACAGAACAGTGTGGAAGACCCAAAAGCTGTAAGTAAATAAGAATGGGATTCAGATGGAAGGTAGAGCCCTTTAGTTCTCTACATATATTAATTAGATGATATGTGAATTCTGTCATGAAGGGTTATTTTAGACCAAAGTATGAAAGAGGGAAAGAAAATTCCCCCAGGACAAGGAGTGATTAGAATTGAATAGAAGCAAGTGTTTCATATATATGAAAAGGAGAATTACTGTTAAGTCCCTCTGAGAGAGCTTCCATCTTCTAGAAATAAATTCTCCTCCAATTCTCCAAATAATTACAGAAATTATCAGTAGTATCTAAGATAAAAGATGGGAAAATTAATATTATCTATGATTAATGTCATGAAATATACAGTTCAGATTTAATTAATTCCATCACACACATGAAGAAACCTAGACCCTGAAAGTTTAAAAAACTTGCCAAAAGTAACAGAATGGATTTAGTAGTAAAACCAAAAGCAGAACTCAAATTTCCTTATAACTGGTCTCATCACCTTTCTACTCAACTATGAAGATAATGAGTGAACCACATAAGACTGACAAAAGAATATATGTTACCTTTGAGGCCTGTTTGCTCACATGTAAAATAAGTGACTTGAGTGATGGTCCTACCCATCTCTAATGGTTCTGTGAGAGCATGTGACTTTTTTCATTTCTCATCTCAACTCTTTCCCAAAGGTTTCAAGAAAGTGGTACATTGTTACAGTGTGTTCAAATGTGACATCTAAGATTGAGGAAGGAGGTAAACTTAGACTATTTTCCAGATATATCAGAGTACATGATGATGACAATATTAGTGGAATAGCCTTCAGAAGGAAAATGCTGTCTTTAATTGGTTAATTAGTGTATCTGGAAGAGAGAAGAAAAACTGGATAATAGTTCTAGGATCCGTTAATCTATACACACTGACACAGTAAATAATTAGAGATGAAGTTTGCCAGAATGAGATTGGTTTGGATGGATTTAATCTCCACTTGGGGTACTACCATTTTCTTTCTGTTCCAGATGCCCTAATGGACTTGTCTCCATTTTAAGGTTGAAAAGGGATACTTGAGGATCTTTTTCTAAGAAAAGGGAAATAAGATATTCATTTGATTCTGAAAGTTGTTCTAGTTTGCTTAACCATTCTCCAGTTTGCTCCACTTTGCTTAAAATTATTTCCTACTACAAGAAGAACTATCAATATTTTATTTTATAGACTTTTTCTTTCATTCATTGACCTCCCTGAGATATATATAGGGAGCCTTGGAATCTCTGGGTCATATATTTCAACTGTTTTTCTAAGAAAACTAGACCAATTTGCAACTGCAACAATAATACATTAATGCTATCTTTGGGCACAGCCTTTCTAACTCTGACCACGTTTATGTTTTTTCAATATCAATTTTCTAGATTTGAGGTAAATTCTTAGCATTGTTTTAATCTGCATTATTCTTATTGTTAGTGATCTGCATCATTCTTTCCTTTGATTGTTGATAGTTTGTAATTTTTTCTTCCAATTTTTTCATATTTGCACTGAGGACATCTAGGTAGCTCAGTGGGTAAAGTGATGAACCTAGAGACAGGAAGACCTGAGTTCAAATATGGCCTGAGATACTTACTAATTATGTGATCTTGGTCAAGTCATTTCATTTTATTTGATTTAATTTCCTTAGATATAAAATGGAAGCAATTATCACACTTATTTCACAAGATTCTTGGGGCAATCAAATGAGATAATGTTTATAAAATGCTCAACATAATAACTGGCACATAATAAACATTCTATAAAATTATTATTTTATTAATATTATTTATCCTTCATCTATTTATCTACTGGAAAAAGACTTTGGGTATTAAATATTTCTGTCAGTTACAAATAGCTTGTCTATATTGCACTTAGATGTAATTGATGGAAAGCTTTTATATTCCTTCCTTGCTGATAGCTTCCTATCTTAGCCTCATTATTTTTCTCTTCTAGAAAAAGTTTTTCAAGTTCATACAATGGAAAAATGTCTTTCTAGTTATATTTGAGAAAAGTATTTAATGATTTTCTTTTAATTTTTATGACTATTAATTTACTATATGAATTAGCAGTATAGCAAAACCTGAAACCTAATTCTGCTGCATTCCTGTTTTCTCAGAAATTCTTGACAAGTATTCTTTTCTAGATTACTTTTTTATTTTTAGATTTATCAAACTCTAATTTTTCCTTGTACTGACTTTTTTCTGGATTTTTTCCCCTTGTTTTTGAAAGGTACCAAATATAGTTTGATTATTTTAGTATATTGATTAGATAGGGATAATTGCTATTTGTTCTTCTCCTGAGATAATATGGCTATAAAATACAGTAAGAGTTCAAATATATGTGTATGTATGTATGTGCATATATATATATATATATATATATATATATGTATCAGATTAAAGAAATAATGGATTTTCTCCAATGAGTCTATGAGATCAACTGGAAAATTATTTGCTGGATTTTGCAGCTAAGAATTGTAACACTCCAAAAAGTGATGACTTATTTGTTCAAGATCACATAGTTAGTAAGGGGAAGAGCCAGGATTTGAACCTAGATCTTCTGGATCCATCTTAATTTGAGTTTTGGAAAGCTCAGTGATGAACCCAAAACCTTATATGCATAACTATTAAAGATAAAGCTCTCTTGTCTAATCAGATATTCTATTGTATTAAATATCATATCTCTACCACACCAGAAATTCTAGATTTTTCAAGAATTCAAATTTAATTAAAAGCATCCAACAATTTTTTTTATGTGGAAGTACTTCTGAGAAGTTAGAAATCATTTGTATTTGGCATTATTCATAATATTATTGAAAGAAATGAAAAACAACTTTGTATACATTTTGTCGATAAAATTAAAATTAATAAAATAATCCAGATGTGTGTTTCTCAGTGAAATTTTTTAAGCAAATATGAGATATAATTGTAATCCTAATCATCAGGGTTGACCATCTCACAATGTTGTTAATGTATACATTGTTCTCTTTTTTTCTGCTCCCTTCACTCAGCTTCAGATCCTGTAATTCATTCCATGCTTCTTGAAGAATCTTGCCATTTGGGCTTTCATATAGAACAGTATTCCATAATATTCATGTAGCATAACTACTTAATCCATTCCCAATTGATGGGCTTCCCTTCAATTTCCAATTCTTATCCACTACAAAAAAAGAGCTGCTATGAATATTTTTGGAACACGTGGGAATTTTCCATTTTTTATGATTTCTTCTGGATATAAGCCTACAATTGGAATTGCTAGGTCAAAAGGTATGAACAGTTTTATTGCTCTTTGGGCATAGTTCTGTATTGCTCTCCAGAATGGTTAGATAACATCAAAACTCCCCTAACAATACATTAATTTCCAAATCCTCCTATGCCTCCAACATTGATCAGTTTTCCTTTTAGTCATCTTGGATTGGTGTGAGGTTGATACCTCAGGGTTGTTTTAATTTGAATTTCTCTAACCAATAATAATTTTAGAGCATTTTTTTCATATGATTATGTATAAGGTTAATTTCTTCTTTTGAAAACTTTCTATTTAAATCCTCTGACCATTTATCAGTTGGGGAATGACTTGTAACCTTATAAATTTGATGTCATTCTCTATATATTTTAGAAATGAGACCTTTATCAGAACTCTTAATTTTGAAGATGGTTTCTTAGCTTTCTGCTTGCCTTTAAATTTTGGCAGCATTGATTTTATTAATGAAAAACTTTTTTATTTATTATTATTAATTTTACTTAATTTAATTTATTTAATATAGTCAAAATCATAATGTCTTCTATTTCTTGTTTGATCATAACTTTCTCCCCTTTCCATAGATCTGATAGATAGAGTATTTCTTGGTCTATTAATTTACCTATGGAGGTGCCCTTTATGTCCAAATCCTGTAGTCTTTTTGTCCATATTTTGTATAGGGTATGAGATGTAGGTCTATGCCTAGTTTTTGCCATACTATTTTCCAGTTTTCCCAAAAATTTTTGTCAAAAAGCGAGTTCTTATCCCAGAAGCCAGTATCTATATGTTTGTCAAACAGTAGATTACTGTAATAATTTACTATAGGTTTTTAACCTATCTTAATGTACTGATCCATTACTCTATTTCTTAATCAGTACCAGGTAGTTTTGATGACTGTCACTTTATAGTGTTTTAGATCTGGTAGAGTTGGACCACCTCCCTTTAAAATTTTTTCATCAGTTACCTTGCTATTCTTGACCTTGTGTTGTTCCAGATGAATTTTGTTACTATTTTTTCTATCTCAGGAATATATTTATTTGGTTGTTTAATTGGTATGGAACTGAATAAATAATTTAATTTATGTAGAAATGTCATTTTTATTATATTAACTTGACCTAACCATCAGCAACTGATTTTTTCCAGTTATTTAGATCTGACTTTATTTGGGTGAGAAATACTTTTTACAATTGTGTTCATAGAGTTTGTCTTGGAAGCTAGATTCCCAAGTATTTAATATTGTCTACAGTTACTTTAAATAAAATTTCTCTTTATATATTTTACTCTTGGGATTTGTTATCCATATATAGAAATGCTGATGATTTATGTGGGTTTATTATATATCTTGCTATTTTGATGAATATGTTAAGTGTACCAAGGAAATTTATAGATGATTTTTTTCTGGTCCTCTAAATATACCACCATATCATCTGCAAAGAATGAAAACTTTGCTTCCTCATTGCCAATTTTAATTCCTTCCATTTATTTTTCTTCTTTTGTTTTTAAAGCTCTTCCTGTCTCTTTTTCACCTAATATATTCCACTGATCCACCACCCTATTTCTTAGCCAGTAGCAGACAGTTTTTATGCCTGATGCTTTGTAATAAAATTTTAGATCTGATATTACTAGTTCACCTTCTTAGGAATTTTTTTCAATAATTCTATTGATATTCCTGACTTTTTGTTCCTCCATATGACTTTAGTTACCATTTTTTCTAATACACTAAAGGAAGTTTGATATATATGGCACTAAATAAGTACTTTAATCAAGGTAGAATTGTCATTTTGATTATATTAGCCTGATCTACCCATGAACAATTGATATTTGCCCAGTTGTTTGGATCTGATTTTATTTGTTAGAAAAGTATTTTATAGTTGTTTTCATAAAGTTTCTAAGTCTGCCTTGTCACAAGTATCTTATGTTATCTGATGTTATTTTACTTGGGGTTTCTTTTTCTATCTCTTGGTGCTGTATCTTGTTAGTAATATAGAAATACTGAAGATTTTGTGGGTTTACTTTATAGCCTCCAATTCTGCTACAGTGTCTAATTGTTTCTCAGTAGTTTTTAAGATGATTATATATATATATATATATATATATCATCATATCATCTGCAAAGAGTGAAAGATTTGTTTCTTCATTACTGATACTGTTTCCTTCACTTTCCTTTTCTTCTCTTACTGCAAAACATAACATTTCTAATACAATATTGAATAATATGGGTGATAATTGGTATCCTCATCTCATCCCTGATCTTATTGGGAACGTTTCTTGTTTATCCCATTACATATAATGCTTGTTGTTGGTTTTAGATCATTGCTACTTATAATTTTAAGGACCATAGTATTTATTCCTATGCTCGCTATTTGTTTTAGATAGAATGGGTACTGTATTTTGGCAAAATTTTTTAACCTTCGGGGCGGCTAGGTTATATAGTGGATAAAGCACTGGCCTTGGAGTCAGCAGTACCTGGGTTCAAATCTGGTCTCAGACACTTAATAATTGCCTAGCTGTGTGGCCTTGGGCAAGCCACTTAACCCCATTTGCCTTGCAAAAACCTAAAAAAACAAAAAACAAAAAAAAAATGTCAGCTTCCATTGAGAAAATCATATGATTTCTGATGGGCTTGTAATTGATATGGTCAATTATGCTGATAGTTTTCCTAATATTGAATCAATCCTGCATTCCTGAAATAAATTCTGTTTCATGAAAGTGTATTATCCTAGTGATAACTTGCTAAGATTTTATTTAAAATTTTTACATCCATATTCATTAGTGAATTGGTTTATAATTTTTTCCTCTGTTTTTGACTCTTCCTGCTTTAAGTATAAGTGCCATATTAATGTCATAAGAGGAATTTTACAGACTTCCTTCTGCACATATTTTGTCAAATTGTTTATACAGAATTATAGTCAATTGTTCCTTAAATGTTTGTCAGAATGCTTGTGAATGTTTATGAATCCATCTGTCCCTAGAGATTTTTTTCTAAGGAAGTTCATTGCTGGCTTGTTGAATTTCTTTTTCTGTGATAGGGTTACTTAAGTATTGAATTTCTTCTCCTTTTAATCTAGTCAATTTTTATTTTTGTAAATATTCATACATTTCACTTAAATTATCAAATTTATTGGCATACAGTTGGGCAAAATAGTTTCAAATTATTGCTTTAATTTCCTTTTCATTGGTGGTGAATTCATCTCTTATATGTCTGATACTAATAATTTGGTTTTCTTAACATTTTTTAATCAAATTAACCAAAGTTTATCTATTTTATTGTTTTTTTCATAAAACCAACTTTTAGTTTTATTTTTTTATTTCAATAGTTTTCTTACTTTAGATTTTATTAGATTCACCTTTACTTTTCAGAATACCTAATTGGTACTTAATTGGTGATATTTAATTTGTTCTTTCTATAACATTTTTAGTGTGTGTGTTCAGCTCACTGATCTCTTTCTCTATTTTATTCTTGTAAGCATTTAGATATGTAGTGTTCCCCCTAATAATTCCTTTGGCTGGATCAAATAAGTTTTGGCATGTTCTGTCATCATTTTTATTGTCTTGGTTGAAATCATTAATTCTTTGTGTAATTTGCTGTTTGATCCACTCATTCTTTAAAATTAAGTTATTTTGTTTCCAATTGGTTTTAAGTTTATCTTTCCATGATCTTTTATTGCATCATGATCTGAGAAGGATGCATTCAATGTTTCTAGCTTTCCGCAATTGATTATGAAATTTTATGACAAAAATGATATAATCCCGTCCATCACCATTCAATTTTCTCCAGAGATCTGTTTTCCAACTTTCTATTCATGTCCTTAACTTCCTTCTTCTTTATTTTATAGCTAGATTTATCTGACTCTGAGAGAAAGAGATTGAGGCTCCCCACCAGTAGAGTTTTGCTATCTATGTCATCCTGTAACTCATTTAGTTTCCCCTCTAAGAATTTGGATGCTAAAACCCTTGGGGAATACACATTTATTATTGAAATTACTTCATTGTCTATGGTATCTTTTAGGAGGGTATATTTTCCTTCCTTATCTCTTTTAATGGGATCTAATATTGGAACTGTTTTTCTGAGATAAGGATTGCTTTTTTCACTTCAGTTGAAGCATAATATGTTCTTCCCCTGCCTTTTACCTTTACTCTGTATTTATCCCTTTGCTTCATATTGCAAGATTCAAGCTTTTGATCCACTCAGCTGTTGGCTTCTATTTTGGGGGATTGTTCATTCCATTCATATTCACTAGCATAATTACTAACTTTATTGATCTCCACACTATCTCACCTCCACTTGTATTATTACCCAACTTTCATCTTATCCTTTCTCTTCTGTATTTAGCTTCGGAATATTAACTCCCTTACTGTGTTCCCCCCCTTCTCTCTATCACCCTCTTTTCTTTACATTTTCTTTTCCCCCTTTTTCCTTCTCTCCCTCTATCAGTCCCTCCTTTCCCCTCCCAATACTTGAATGGTAAGATAAATTTCTAAATTAAACTGTCTTTGTGTGTTGATTCCTCTTTGAGTCAAATCCAATGAGACTGTTAGATTCAGGAGCTTTTCATCTCCTCTCTTCTTCCCCTCCATTTCCATAGGTCTATGATGTGATGTAATGCATCCCATTAAACCTCCCCCCACTCCCATTTCTTTATAGTCCCTCCCATTCTTAATGAAATGATTTTTTACAGATTCCATAAAAGTCATGATGTACCCCAAATGTCCATAGACTAAGTTTAATTTTATTCACATTCTCATCACTTATGAGAATCTTCCTCCCAGGTTGGAATGTAATCAGTTTAATCATAATGGACATCAGTTTTTTTTCTTTTCCCTCCTTTTCCTTTTCATGTATCTCTTGAGTTGTAGGAGATCAAATTTTCTGTTAGGCTCTGTTCTTTTCATCAGAAAAGTTTGGAAGTCACCTTTTATGTTAAATATCCACTATCCCCTTGAAAGAGAAGATTCAGTTTTGTTGGATAGTAGATTCTTTTTTTTTAGGGTTTTTCTTTGCAAGGCAAATGGGGTTAAATGGCTTGCCCAAGGCCACACAGCTAGGTAATTATTAAATGTCTGAGACCGGATTTGAACCCAGGTACTCCTGACTCCAAGGCCGGTGCTTTATCCATTACACCACCTACCCGCCCCAATAGTGGATTCTTGGTTGTAATCCAAGCTCCATATTCCAGTCCCTTCCATCCCTTAATGTTGATACGGTCAAGTTCTGTGTACTCCTGACTGTAGTTCCTTGGTATTTGAATTGCTTCTCTCTGGTCACTTGCAATTTTCTCCTTGATCTGATAAATCTGGAGTTTGGCCATAAATTTCCTTGGTGGTTTCATTTTGGAATCTCAGGAGCAAATCAATGGATCCTTTCGGTGATATTGCCCCTTTTGTCCAGGATATTGGGGCAGTTTTCCTTAATTATATCCTGAGTTTGGTTCCAGATATTTTTGTTTGTTTTGTTTTGTTTTGTCAATCAAAGTTTTCGAGTAGTCCTATGATTCTTATAGTCTCTCCTGGATCTATTCTCCAGGTCAGTTATTTTACCAAGGTATTTTATGTTTGCTTTTGACATTTTTTAACTTTATTTGACAGATTCTTTGTGTCTTATTGTGTCATTAGTTTCCAATGATCTCAAACTATTTTTCAGAGAGGAATTTTCTGCATTCAGGCTTTGCATCTCCTTTTCCATTTGGTTAATTCTATTTTTAAAGGAGTGGCTATCTTTTCCCATTTGTACAAATATGTGTGGTTTTTTTAATTTTTTATATTTAATATTTATTTATTCTCATTTTGTACAAATAATGTTTCTATACATTAATAAAATATTCCTGTTTAAGAGTAAACAAAAATACCCCTCCCCCCCAAAAAATATAGACTCACTTGAGCGATAAAGTAAAGGGGAGAGAAAGAAATTAAAATTAAAAAAAAACAATAGTAATAATTGTAGGTATGGCCAGGTGGCACAATGGATGGAGCACCAGCCCTAAAGCCATGAGCACCCAAGCCCACATCTGGCCCCGTACACCCAACAATCACCCAGCTGTGTGACATGCAAGCCAACCCAACCCCACTGCCCTGCAAAAACCAAGAAAAGAAAAAAAGACCCAAGATAAAATAAAATTGTAATAATAATAGGGGTGGCTGGGTGGCAGACAGAGCACTGGCTCTTGAGCCAGGAGCACCTGGGCCTCAGACACCCAATGATCACCCTGCTATGCAGCCCCAGGCAGGCCACCCAGCCCCATTTGCCCTGCATTCCTCCAAAATAATAATGATAATAAAAAAATGTGCTTGAGTCTTTGTTCCAACACCAACAACTCTGTCGCAGGTGGATCACAATCTTTATGATAAGTCCATTGCAAAAGTCACTTCCATATTTTTCCACCATTGTTATTGCTGATTGCAACTCCCTTCTTTCTTATTTCTCCACTACCATGTACTATATTTTCTCTCTACTTTCACTCTGACTCGGCTGTAGGGTAGCTGAGTGGCACAGCAGACAGATCCCTGGCCCTGGGGCCAAGAAGCCCTGAGCCCCCATACCACCCCTTAGGCCCAGCATCCACCTGGCCCTATGGTCCCAGACAGGCCTTCCAATCCCAGCCGCTTGCAAGAAGTAAAAAAGAAAATTTGTTATATATGACCACTCTCCCCCCATGGCCTATCCTCTCTTCCATCACTCACATCACCCCCCCTTCCCCCTGTCCCCCCCTTCTTACTCTAGATGCCTGTACCCCCTGTACCCCATTGAGTATATATGCTGTTTCCTCTCCTAGCTACCTCTGATGAGAGAGACGATTCCCTCATTCCCCCTTGCCTTCCCCCCTTCCATATCATTGCAATAGCTCATTGTAATAAACAAAAATCTTATTATATGAAATATGTTGGCCTATTCCCCCTCTCCTTTTTCTTTCTCCCATTACATTTCCCTTTTTTTCTATTGACTCCATTTTTACACCATGTTTTATCTTCGAATTCTGCTTTCTCCTGTGCTTCAACTATAAAAGCTTTCTCTACCTGCTCTATTAACTGAGAAGGTTCATATGAGTATTATCAGTGTCATTTTTTCTATGCAGGAATACATGCAGTTCATCATCATTAAGTCCCTCATATTTTCCCCCCTCTCCTCCAATCTCTATGCTTCACCTGAGCCCTGCATTTCAAGATCAAACCTTCTGTTTAGCTCTGGCCATTCCAACAGGAACATTAGAAATTCCCCTGGTTCATTGAAAGTCCGTCTTTTTTCCATGTAAGACATCATTCAGTTTTGCTGGGTAGTTGATTCTCAGTTGCATTCTAAGCTCTTTTGCCTTCCGGTATATTATATTCCAAGCCCTATGAGCTTTTAATGTAGTTGCTGCTAAGTTCTGTGTGATCCTGACTGCAGCTCCACAATATTTGAATTATGTCCTTCTGGCTGCTTGTAATATATTCTCTTTGACTTGGGAGATCTGGAACTTGGCTATAATATTCCTGGGGGGTGTTTTTTGGTATCTCTTCCTCAGGGGGATCTGTGGATTCTCTCCATTTCTATTTTGCCCTCTGCTTCTAGGATATCAGAACAAATTTCCTGTAGTAATTCTTTGAAAATGATGTCAAGGCTCTTTTTCTGATCATGATTTTCAGGTACTCCAATAATTTTTAAATTATCTTTCCTAAATCTGTTTTCCATATCAGTTGTTTTTTTCAATGAGATGTTTCACATTTTCTTCTAATTTTTCTTTTTTTGTTTTTGAAGTAATGAGTCCAGATTTCTCGTAAATTCATCAATCTCCCTGAGTTATATTCTTTGTCTGAAGGATTTGTTTTCCCCAGAGAGTTTTCTTATCTCTTTTTCCATCTAGCCAATTTTGCTTTTTAAAGGATTCTTCTCCTCAACAACTTTTTGAATTGTTTTATCCATTTGACCTAAGCTGGTTTTTAGCATGCTATTTTCTTCAGCATTTTTTTGGATTTCCTTGACTAAGCTGCTGACTTCATTTTCATTATTTTTCCTGCATCTCTTTCATCACTTTTGCCCGTTTTTCTTCTAACTCCCTCATTTGATTTTCAAAGTCTTTTTTGAGCTCTGTCATAGCCTGAGCCCAATTTCTGTTTTTCTTGGAGTCTTTAGAGGCAGAAGGTTGTGCCTCTTCCTCTTCAGACTGAGTGTATTGATCCTCCTTGGGCTCATATGCAAAATATTTCTCCTTGGTGTTCCTCTTTTTTCTCTGCTTGCTCATTTTCCGAGCCTAAGCCTGTTTTGGGGGTGCTTCCTGAGCTTTTGGGACACTCCCACAAGGATCTTAGTGTGTGAGGCTCTGTCCTCCCTCCTGGTCTGTGAATGACCCTATGGGCCCTCCTCTGCCACAGGCCTGAGGTGGGGGAGCCCTGCTGTTCTATGGGGGGACAGGATCAGGATCTGAATGTGGTCAGAGCCCCAAAGTCCTGTTCCAGGGGCAAAGCTCTTAAGTCTCTCGCTCTTCACTCCTCTCCCTAGGGTCAATGGGCTCATGCCCTGGGGGCTCCTGCTTCCCAGCTCTGCCTGCTTCTGTTTCCTAGATCTGGGCTGCAGTGGTCATGCTGCTCCTTGTGTGCCCTGAGGGCTAGTCTTCACATGCTCCCTCTGGCAGAAGTCACCCCGCTGTTCCCCAAATTTGTACCCAGTGCTCCCCAGGTAAGTCAGAAAACACCCCTGTGCAGTGGCTCCCAGCACCCTGCGGCTGCCTCTGGGTGGCTGAAGTTCTTTCATTCTGGTGAGCCACCCCTCTGATGAGCCACCCCTCAAACCCTGAGGGAGCAGAGCCTTTCTGCTCTTTTCCAGGTTACCTGGAGTAGGAGAACTGCCTCACTGGGTCCCTCTGTGGGTTCTGTCTCTTGAAAATTTAGTTAGAGTCCTTAGTTTCAAAGATTTATGAGACTCAAGATCCATCTCCCTATCTCCTTACCTCTAACTTAACATTCAAGAGATCTTGCTTTTCGCTGGCATTTTTTCACCTTGGGATGTTACCTTTCCCTCTGGTCTTATGTTGGTGGAGGGTTGGCAGACCTTCAGTAGCAAGAAACCTAGAGGACTTGCCCACTGGAGTTAGGAATTCCAGGAAATTATTCAGTGGAAAAACAAGTAAAGAATGTCAGAACTTTTATCTGGATTGTCTGTATTGGGGATGAAAGTTGCTAACCTAAAAAAAAAAAAAAAAGGAAAAAAGTTTTAGGGATGGCTAAGTGGCTAGAGATGCTTTAATTTGCATTTCTCTAATCAATAATGATTTAGGGTACTTTTTCATGTGACTATAGATGGTTTTGATTTGTTTGCTTGCAAATTGCCTTTACATATTTTGACCATTTGTAATTGAGGGATGAGTTGTTTTTCTTTTTATAAATTTGACTCAGTTCTCTATATATGACAGAAGTAATTCCATTGTCAAAAACAGTATTAAAAATTGTTTCCTAATTTATTTTACTCCTGTTGATTTTGGTTGTAAGGGGAAGCTCTGGACCGGGGCCACCCATGAAGGTCATATGACCTGGGCCGTGAGACCCCTGGAAGTCTGAACCTGCCTTGTAAGGTATCTTATAGGGTACTGGGACGGCTTCGCTAACAGGATGTGGCTCCGCCCATGGGTTGGAACTTGGGAGGAGCATGTACCCCGGGAAGAAAGGGTTACTGGATAAAAGAGCGCTGTGCAAAAGTTCGGGGGGCCATTTTCTGCTGTTCATGAATAAAGATGCTGCTGTTGTAAACCAGGCTCGTGTGTGGCTGTGAACTTCCTTCCCATCCCCCAGGGCGGAAGCCGGAGTGCACCCGAAGACCTCGGAGAGAGGTAAGCCCGCGGCTAGGCTCATTCTCAAGGCAATAGCAGGTGCTTGGGTGCATGTTTCAAATGTGCACGTTTCATTTGGTTTCAGTGGTTTTGGTTGTGTAAAAAATTTTAATTTATTGTAATCAAAATTGTTATGTCTAATTTCTGCACCCATTTTGACCTGATCTTGGTATAGGATGTGAGATGTTGGTCTACTCCAAGTTTCTGCCATATTATTTTCCAGTTTTCCACTGCATTTTAGAGTGATTTTTTTATCCTAGAATTGAACTCTTTTGATTTATCAGATAGTAGATTACAATAGTCATTTCCCACTGTCTCTTTTGTACCTAATCTATTCCACTGATCCACCACCCTATTTCTTAACCAGTACCAGACAGTTTTGATAACTGATGCTCTATAATATAACTTAAATCTAATATGGCAAGGCCACCTTTTTTGCCTTTTTTCCCATTAATTCAATTCATAATAATACCCTTTTATTCCTCCATATTAGGAGTGTGTGGGAAAAAGCTTTGAGATTTCTTCTGTAAAATATTATAGATTGAATTTGGTTAACTATGTGACCCTCCTCCCTTGACAAAGCAAACTTCTGGGATATTGTTGAAGAGTCAACTGACTTAGTCTTATCTGTTGATGTCTGGAGAATCATTCAATTACTAGGACTAAAGAGATAATCTGGTTTCAGTTTGAATTATATGTCCTTTTCCCTAGATTAGTTTGCTTTGTTTGAATTCTATGCCCCTTTCCCTCGGGTAGTTTTCATGTTTAGATTGTAAGACCACATTCCTCATTAGCAAGGGTGGGTCAGTTGGGGGGCCTGGGAATCCAGTTAGGATAAATGTGATTTTGGGGCTTTTTGCTTTTGCCTCAATCACTCTAATTGATTGTGGCTCATTTCTCAAGAAATGAATAAAGCCTTCTGTTCATACCTTGAGAGATCTCTGAAATTTATTTAAGTGGCATTTTCCCACACACTTTGGGGGGCTCTTTAGGTTTAGCTTGCCCATTGAGGACCTTGGATTCTCAGTTCTTGGCAAAACAGCAGTGCTGCCACAAATTCTGGTAGTTTGTCATTTTCTGGGAAGCCTTGGTTTCCCCTCTGTGCAAATGACCCAAAGTGGAGAGACTCGGTAAGAAGAGAACAGCAAATTTGCAGCAAGAACCTGACATCAGTGAGGACAAAGAACTGTCTTTAAACCTCTATTCATAGAGACCAAAAAGATGGTAACCTAGACCTTGGAATCTGAGGGCACTAGATTCCTGGAGGGTCCATTTGTGTGACTGAGGGTTGGGCGTGACCCTTTCCAGTTTGGGCATAAGAGGCTTGGATCTAAGGGCATTTGATCCTGAGAGGTCTCTGTCAATATTTAAAATGGGAAGGACCTGTCCTAAGCCTTCCCCCATGGCAAATCAGGTAAATAAGACTAAAATACAAAGGAAAAGTAAGAAGAAAATGATTAAATATTGTAATGAATTTGGTCTGCCTGTGGGAGGGAGAGCCCTGTCTGCATTCCTGAGATGTCAGGAATTTGCCATTGGCCTGTGTTTTGAAATTGTCAGTTTGAAAAATTCTGTTGCATTTTGTGTCATCTGTGTTTGTTCCTTGTCTGTCTTTATGTATTTAGAATGTCTATTTACTTGTGTGAATTGTTAAACAGGGAAAGGAGGAGTTGGCAAGTTACCAGAAAAAGTTGCTTGTGTAGCCTCATTTTCTTTTGGATTTTTAGGCAGTATTTATCTAACTCTGGCTCTTCCCTTGAGCCTGCTTTCTACCTGTGTTACAATAGATAATATGATCCCTCCATCCTCACTGCTAGGTTGTCTCTTGAGCACGTAAAGGGGGATTTTTATTTTGATTAAAAAGGAATGGATTATGGAGGCCAAACTACTCACCCTGTTATTCTATGGTTATGAGAAGGGTCCCCCTTCCCTGTTTATGTTCCCTTCTCTTCCAAGTTTTCCATGATTCTGTGGTGCTAGAATATTTTTCCCCCACTCTCTTTTATAAAAAGGACTAAGACGGGGCAGCTAGGTGGCACAGTGAATAAAGCACAGGCCCTGGAGTCAGCAGTACTTGGGCTCAAATCTCGTCTCAGACACTTACTAATTACCTAGCTGTGTGGGCTTGGGCAAGCCACTTATCCTCATTTGCCTTGCAAAATCCTAAAAAAGAAAAAAGGACTAAGAGAGAGTAACTTCAGGAAGAATTAATAAAACAAATGTTCAAAAGGACCTTATTTTGAAATAAAAAGAAACAGGAAAGAGATAATAAATATTATCATAGAAAGAAATGCTATTTTAATTTGAAAAAAAAGGGAAGTTGTTAGAGAGTCAGAGAGAATCAGGTTAATCCTAAAGTATATAATGTGGTTACCAAGATATGCCAATATTGGGGAAACTAAATAGTTAATCTTTTCCCAGAATGATATGGTAACAAAGCTTCAGGAGTTTATCAGTTTAGATTCTGGTAATGTTGGTTATTACAGAAAATTATGGGACATGTATGGATTTAAGAATAGAAGATCAACTGCCCCCCCCAGAAAGTATTGTCCCTCTATAAAAGTTATTCAGCTTTACTCTATTTGAAGAAGGGGGGCAGGGAATATTCTGATTAGGCTAAGGGATTTTTGGATGACTGTTTGCCTTTTCCAGGGTTTCAGCAGTTATAATCAAGACATGCAAACTATTAAAAGCTGGGGATGGAATCATATATTTGGTTTATATAGCTGTATAAGCTATGCAATTCTAGTTCAGAATAGTATGAATTAAAGTCAAGAGGAGCTAATGAAAAAGAATTAAGTATGGAAATGGGTTGAAGCATGTAGACAGAAGCTTTGAGCAGGTTTGACTTTGTCTACCACAGATGGATTTTGGGAAATTTGTGAAGTGGCTTACAAATTATTGTAAGAGGAGAAGAAAGTGGCTGTGCATCACCCCCCCACGTGGAAATCAGCCCCTCCCTCACTGAGCCATGCTGGCAGCTGTGCAGAGTTAAGGGAAGGGAGGAGGTTTCTTAAAGAGAAAAGCTTTGATTTAGGGAGAGTTTAAAAGAGTTTAAGAGAAGAAAGAACCTTTAAGGGTCAGATTGAAAAGTTTTAGTAGGAAAGATTTTTTTATCCTTATGAGTGTCTGGGAAAGATTACATGCTTTCTCCCTGGGTTGGGGGAAGGAGTGGTAGGTTGGACACATGGTGGTCTCAATCTCATCCACCATCTTGTTAAGACTTGAACCCTAGACCAAGTCTACCTGATAGCCCACCTGCCCATGGAGGGAGAGGGGATAGACAGGAGAGAAGCCTTAAAGGGAAAGAGATCCCTCCATGGGTGGGATATGTGATTGGGAAAAAAAATATCTAAGATCCAGGGTTTAAGAGACTCCTTTATTGAAAGGAAATCACATTTAATGAAAATCTGCTGGCCATGTTACCTGAGTGATGATTCTCATTGTTTCTAAAGTTTCTGAACTAGAGTTTTGGAAAGCACTCTGAGGGTTTTAAAACAGGGATACTAGTGTTGTGACATTCTAACAAAATCTGTACAGAATGGAAGGAATTAAATAACCTAGATTGTTAAATTAGTTTGGGATTAAACTGTTTTAACACCATTGTAACTTTTGCAAGGAGTTTGGGATTTTAAAACTCTATTGTAACACCTTTGGGTTAAGGAAAATTGGTACTGGGTTAACTAAGAAGAGAAATAGCTAAGTTATCAGGGATGTTTACTGATTTCTTTTGGGAAAAAACTGATTGGTTTTAATGTTGAATTATGCTAACAATTTTATTTTTATTTTGGATAGAGCTTTTGGTATGTGAGTGATGGATTCTCTGTATAAGGTACTCTAAGGTTTTTATCAAAATAAACTGTTGGAAAGTTAGTTGAGTCATAATTACATTGGGTTTTTAAATGTGTCATGTATGAGATTGATTCTGAGAATTTGGCTAAAGAGACAAAAGTATAAAAAAAATGGGATATTCTTGTTGTAAGGGAAATGAGATGTTTAAATAAAAATCTTAATATTTAATATACATTAACAATGTATGTTTAATTTTAAAGAAGTCAAGAATGTGGACTTCTCTCTTACTGCAGACAGCTGATGGGGGCTCGGAAAAATTTCAATTGTGGACGTTATTATAAGGTAACTTATTGATGAATATGTTGTTTTTATCAGTTGTGTGATTCTTTTGTAACCACGAGGAGATTATATTTGTAATATTTAGCTATCTATTGTGAATATGTTATTTAAATACTGTATTGTTAAAGGCTGGGATTAATGTGATTGCTTTGAAGGGCAATAAGGAATATATGAAAAAAGTATGACCCTTTCTGGGATAGATCTGTGGGTTCATGAATAATGTAATAATGGAAGGATTGTTTTAAAAAAATCTAGTAATTTGTGTGTTATTCTGTTACTCTTATTGCTGTTCTGTTATAATGAAATTAATAAAGCATGCTGGAAATTTAAATCTACCTAAGATGTTTTAATGGTTTTAAAGAATTCTGAAAAGTAATTTGCATGTTAGGGGACAGCTGGGTGGTGCAGTGGTTATAGTGCTGGCCCTGGAGTCAGGAGACCTGGGTTCAAGTCAGGCCTCAGATATTTAGTGATTGTCTAGCTGTGTTACATTGGGCAAGTCACTTAACCCCAATTGCCTTGCCAAAACAAAAATAACCATTTTTATGATGAGTATGGCTAGGTAAACAAGTTTATGTATAGAAGTTTCTAACTAACTAACTATATATATACATATACATATATATGTATATATATATATATATGTATATATAATATATATATATATATATATATATATATATATATATATATATATATATATGAGATATGTGAGTTAGGAATATTTTAGATCTATATGTATATTCCAAAGCAGTGGTTGTTTGCTTTGAAGTAAAAGCACTATATAATACAGGAAAGATAAACACAAGATAATTTGGTATTTCTCTATGCAATCTCTTGGACAAAGGAGGCATTTATTTGTTGTAAGATACAATAGACTAGAAGGAGGTTTCTCTAGCCAAGGGGAATCTGATATACTATCTTTATATACAGACAAAGTAGATATGATTTCAGGCAAAGGGATGTCTCTAGTAAGAGGTAGGAGACAGGCCTGCAGAGCCCGTCATAGCTAGAATACCTGATTTTAGGCAAAGTCCCAGGAAGGATACTCAGAGCTTTAGGTAGGGGTTTCATTAATCAGGACTCCATTAAGATTATAATTGGAATTTAGTGAATTGTATTCACTGGAAGTTCTAACTAGGTAAAACAACTATTTTAGATTGCAAAACTTTTAATTGATTTTTCTCTTATGTCAGATACCAGGATGGTCAACAAAAAGAAATTCTACTGGGTAAATGTTATGTTCATGGAGCCAAGGAAGCCAATGGGTCAAGGAGGTCAGGTAACAGTGATGGGCAGCCAAAGGGGCAGCTTCTTGGTATGGTTGAGGTTGGACCCCTTTGACTTGATTTCCCCAAAATGACACTTGGATAATATCTCACCTGGAAGAATAAATCTGGCCTAAGACATTTGACTTACTCACATGACCTGCCTGGACACTGACATTCAGTACTTATATCTGTAAAGGAATTTTCCTTTAATGTCCTGGATCTTTATAGTTAGTTACTAAGCAAACTAAAAAGGTTTTAGGTGAATTGGATCTAATAGCCAGAGATAGGTTAGGTGTCTGGCTCTGACACCTGCTGTCAGCTATGTGCTAAGGTAGGAATTCAGTTTCCTTAGTTTTTTGTTTTAGAGGGGATATTTAGGTAAGGAGAAGAATGGGAAATTCCTAGGATAATTACAGTTTCAAATTCTAGTTTAAGGAAAGGAATGTGAGTTACTTAAGTACACCAGACCAGGAAAAGGAAAATATGGGAATATTTGGGGAAAAAATCATCTTGGTTAAGGATGCTTGAGTCATTGTAATGAGAACAAAGGTTAAAATTGTTTTATTCTAAACCAGATGTTGGGTACTCTTAGAATTAAGATTATTGTTGAATGTATATATTACAAGCTTGTGAGTTTGCTCATGTAGTACAATACTAATGGAAGTTAAAAGTGTTAAAAAGTGAAGTATGTGTGTCAATATGGCAATAAAGCAAAATGTAAACTGTAATAAGCTCCAGAATCTCATTGTTTTGTGATGGAAGACATGCGTTTTGAACTGAATTAAGATGTTAAGCAGTTTGTTTACCAGAAGACAAGTAGTCACCAGATCTGGAGAGGACTTTTTGGAACAGATTCAGAGGATGCTGAAGGACATTGGATGCCTCCAAGGGAGAAGAAAAGGAGAAGAGAGGAGAAACATTGAATCAGTTACATCTCCACCATCTCTCACCTATGTGTACGTTGTTTGTCTGTAACTTCTCCTTGACCCTGTAAGGGTGACATACCTACTGATGACCTTCTCCTTATGGAAAGGAAGAGGGGAGGCAGGGTGAAAATGTTCTCCATTGAGGGAGAAAGAGAGATTACTGGGTGGCAGTACCCCTGGGTATGACCTAGATTCTCAGTCGCTGATCAGAGCTTCATTGTGGCACAGGGTTCTGATCCAGAGGAGAGAAACACCAGTGGCATATGACTGAGGGTGACTATTGTTTATAACTTGACTGGCCAGGATATTTACCTGGGGAGTAGAATATATCTGAATATGTCCAGAAGCAGGGTGTATATATACTGGATTGTGCAACTTAGAAATAGGTGGCCTCAGACTCATGTGAGATTAATGATGGTACCTGGATCCTTTGTAAAGATGTGAAAACTGGGGCATTTATTAAGAAAAACTGATTATGAGTCAGTATGGACTTGCCAGGAATTTGTGGAAATGTTCATTTGAAAGAAAAATAATTTAATGAAGATCACTAATTATATTAGCTATTCTTGGGGTTGATCCAATGACACAAAATCAGGGATTTAGTTTGATCAATTTTGGAGCCAGGAAGACCTTTCTAAAGACTTTGGTATAAAAACTTACAGTAGAAGGAGGTACAACAACTTTGGAAATGTACCTATTATCATGGTGATTATAGGGCTTATCTAAAATGGTCCCTGGGAAGTAAGGAGGTGATCTAGGAGTTGTTATTTAGACTTAAGGGCCAACTCAGAAATGTGAAGAAATCTCATCAGAATAAAAGAGGAGGGATTGTATGGGATAAAGTTTTGAGATTTCTTCAGTAAAATATTATAGATTGAATTTGGTTAACTATGTGCCCCTCCTCCCTTGACAAAGCAAACTTCTGGGATATTGTTGAAGAGTCAACTGACTTCACTGACTTCATCTTATCTGTTGCTGTCTGGAGAATCATTCAATTCCTTGGACTAAAGAGATAGTATGGTTTCAGTTTGAATTTTATGTTCTTTTCCCTAGATTAGTTTGCTTTGTTTGAATTCTATGCCCCTTCCCCTAGGGTAGTTTTCATGTTTAGATTGTAAGACCACATTCCTCATTAGTGAGGGTGGGTCAGTTGGGGGATGGGAATCGAGTTAGGGTAAATGTGATTCTTGGGCCTTTTGCTTTTGCCTCAGTCTCTCTAATTGATTGTGGCCCATTTCTTGAGAAATGAATAAAGCCTTCTGTCCATACCTTGAGAGATCTCTGAAATTTATTTAAGTGGCATTTGTCCCACACAGGAGGAATTTTTTTCTTGCTCACTAAAATAATTTTTGGGGTCTTCTGGCCAAGATGGCGGAAAGAAGAAAGGCACTGTTATAAGTGCTCCTCTTTCCCCTCAAAAATAACATGAGAGAAACCTCTTAACAGAAATTCTATCAACAAAACCCAGAAAGAGAAGCTAGGAGAACACCTACCACATAGATCTGTCTCAGGGAACCATGAGTGAACCGGGAGATGAAAGCAGAGGATCAGTGCAGAGATCACATCTGGGGGGAAGACAGAGGACATGGCACTTACACAAAAATTGACCATGTGATAAGATATAAAAACCTAATGAACAATTTCAGAAAGGTAGAAATAGTGAATACTTCTTTCTCAGATCATAATGCAATAAAAATCATATGCAATACTGGGCCAGGGAGATATAGACCCAGAACTAATTGGAAACTAAATAACCTCATTTTAAAGAATGAGTGTATCAAGCAACATATTATAGAAAGAAATAATAATTTCATCCCAGATAATGAAAATAATTAAACAATATACCAAAACATATGGGATACACTCAAAGGTGTCTGTCAGGGGATATATTATATCTTTAAATGCATGCATGAATAAATTAGAGAAAGAAGAAATCAATGAACCAAATAAGAAACCAAAAAAATTAGAAACCCCCAATTAAATACCAAATTATAAATTCTAAAAATTAAAGGAGAAATTAATAAAACTGAAAGCAAGGAAACTATTGAACTGATAAATAAAATGAAGAGTTAATTTTTTAAAAAAACAATAAAATTCATAAACATCTGGTCAATTTTAAAGAAGAAAAACCAAAGAAGAAAAAAACCAAGAAGAAAACCAAATTGCTAGTGTCATAAATGAAAAAGGTGAGCTCACCACCAATGAAGATGTTATTAAAGTAAGAATTCAAAATTATTTTGTCAAACTATATACTAATAAGTATGAAAATCTAAGTGAAAATGATGAATATTTACAAAAACATTTTACAAAAAAACTTTTACAAAAAAATATTTACAAAAAACTCCCTAAGAAAAAAAATATCCAGGGCCTGATGGATTCACAAGCAAATTCTATCAAGTATTTAAAGAACAATTGGTTCCAATTCTTTATAATCTCTTTGGAAAATTAGGTGAAGACAGAACTCTGCCTAACTCTTTTTATGATACCAATATGTTGCTGATACCTACGGCAGTAAGAGTCAAAACAGAGGGAAAAAATTATAGACCTATATCCCTGATGAATATAAGTGCAAAAATCTCAAATAAAATCTTAGCAAAACAATTGAAACAAGTTATCACTAGCATAATATAATATGATTAATTAGGATTTATCCCAGGAATGCAGGATTGGTTCAATATTAGGAAAACTCTAAGTAGAATTAATTAGATTAATAACAAGCCCATCAGAAATCATATGGTCATATCAATAAATGCTCAAAAAGCTTTCAACAAAATACAGCACCCATTCCTACTAAAAACACCAGAGTGTAGGAATAAGTGGACTGTTCCTTAGAATAATAAGCAGTATCTATCTGAAACCATCAACAAGCATTATATTCAATGTGGATAAGCTAGAGGCCTTCCCAATAAGATCAGGGGTGAAACAAGTATGTCCATTTTCACCACTACTATTCAATATTATATTAGAAATGTTAGCTTAAGCAATAAGAGAAGAAAAAGAAATTGAAGGAATTAGAATTTCAAAGGAAGAGACAAAACACTCACTCTTTGCAGATGACATGATGGAATACATAGAGAATCCAAAAAAGTTGTCTAAAAACCTACTAGAAATAATTGGTAACTTTAGCAAAGTCACAGGATTTAAAACAAACCCTCATAAATCCTCAAAATTTCTTTATATGACTAGCAACATGCAGCAGAAAGAGCTAGAAAGAGAAATACCATTCAAAGTAACTTCAGACAATATAAAATACCTGTGAATCTACCTGCCAAGGCAGGCTCAGAAACTTTTTGAGAACAATTACAATTCTCACATCAATAAAATCAGATTTAATTAATTGGACAAATATCAACTGCATATGGATACGTCGAGCTAATGTAATAAAAATCACAATTCTAGTAAAATGAAAGTACTTGTTTATTGACCTACCATCCAAATTCCAAAAAATTACTTTAATGATTTAGAAAAAAATTATAAATAAATTCTTATGGAGAAATAAAAAGTCAAGAATTTCCAGGGATTTAATGAAAAAAATGCAAAAGAAGTTGGCTTAGCCCTACCAAATCTAAAATTACATTATAAAGCATCATCAACAAAATTGTCTGGTATTCACTAAGAATTAGAGTGGTGGATCAGTGGAATAGACTAGGTGCAATAGCAGCAAATGATTATAGTGATCTACTGTTTGATAAACCCAAAGAGTCCAGCTATTGCAATAAAAATTCTCTCACTGATAAAATCTCTTGGGAAAATTGGAAGTTAGTATGGCAGAAACTTGGACTAGACCAACACCTCACACCCTATACCAAGATAAGATCAAAATGGATTCGGAATGTACACATAGAGAACAATACTATAAGCAAACTAGGAGATCAATGAATAGTTTGTCTGTCATATCTATGAAAACAAAGCAGTTTATGACCAAGGAAGAGATGGAGAACATCATTAGAAACAAACCAGACAATTTTGATTACATTAAATTAAAAAGCTTTTGCACAGACAAAACCACTGTAATGAAGATCAAAAGAAATGTATTAAATTGGGAAACAATTTTTACAACTAATATTTCTAGAGAACTGAATCAAATTAAAAAAAAAAACAAGCCATTCCCCAACTGACAATTGGTCAAAGGACATGCAAAGGCAATTTACAGATGAGGAAATCAAAGCTATCCATAGTCATATGCAAAGTTGCTCTAAATCATTGCTTATTAGAGAAATTAAATTTTAAAGCGCCTCAGAGATATCACTTCATGCCTCTCAGGCTCACCAATATGACCAGAAAGGACAATGATCAATGTTGTAAGGGATATGGGAAATCTGGGACACTAATGCATTGTTATTGGAGCTGTGAACTCAACCAGTCTTTCAGGAGATCAATTTGGAATTATGCCAAAAAGGCATCAAAAATGTGCATACCCTTTCATCCAGCAATACTACTATTGGGTCTATACCCTGAAGAAAATATGAAAAAAGGTGAAAACATCATTTGTACAAAAATATTCATGGTAGCCTTGTTTGTGGTAGCAAAGTATTAGAAATCAAGTAAATATCCTTCAATTGGGGGATGGTTTAGCAAACTTTGGTATATGTATGTCATGGACATACATATTGTTCTATTAGAAACCAGAAGGGATGGGAATTCAGGGAAGCCTGGAAGTATTTGCATGAACTAATGCTGTGTGAAATGAACAGAACCAAAAGAACATTGTACACCCTAACAGTACCATGGGGGTGATGATCAGCCTTAATGGATGTGCTCATTCCATCAGTGCAACAATCAGGCACTATTTGGGATATCTGTGTTGAAGAATACCATCTGTTTCCAGGGAAATGTTTGTGGAGTTTAAACAAAGATTAAAGTCTATTACCTTTAATTTTAAAATACCATTTTCTTATTATGTACTTTTGCTATCTCTTATACTTTATTTTTTTCCCTTAAGGATATGATTTCTCCCTCATCCCATGCAACTTAGATCAATGTATACCACGGAAACAATGTAGAGATTAATAGACTCCCTTCTGTGAGGGATGGGAGGAGGGAAGCAAGATTGGGGAAAAACTGTAAAATTCACTATAAATAAAATCTGTCTAAAAAAAAGAAAATACAACTAAAAATTTGTCTCATGATATAAATTATTTTCAATGCTTTCAAACATTCTTTTCCTCTCCTCTTCTCTCCATGTATACATAATACTTGCTTTTTGAAACTCTAAGAAAAGTTTATTGTGATTCTTTCTCTTCTAATTTCAACATTGACTTTTTGGTTCATGTCTCTTAATTCTTTCTCCCCACCCAATCTGCACTAAAACCAACTTGCACATCTATTTGTGCCTTCTGCTACCTTCTCCAATTCAAAGTCATCTTTGGTGCAGTGATTGGAGTTTGTACAGTATGGACTAATGCCTAGCCCATAGTCAATAGCAGAACTTCTATCATTTCAACTTTTATACTTCTGACTCCAGCAGTTAGGAAAGATGGGAGATCAGCCATCCAGTGTGCCTGGGTCAATGGTGGCAGTGGAAGTTTCTAGACATCTCAGTCCAGGATTGACAAAGACAACTTGAATGGTTAACAGAAAAACTCTACCATACCATAGAAAGAGTGGAGCACAATCCAGCACAAGCCTCAGCAGTACAAACTGGACCCCAGTGAAGGACATACAGAGCTCAGGAACCACTTTTGGAGCACTCAGTCCACAAACAATAGGGGTAGGGGGAGTAAGAAGTTATCTCTTTGTTATCCCTGAGGCAAGATTTTATTCCGTTGCCATTTTCATCTCAAGATTGTGGTCTGGGCTCTCAGACCAAGGAAAAGAAGTAGAAATACAACAACGCTTACTGCATTTTTAGGGCAGGGACTCTCCTCAAAGTTCCAGGGTGGAAGGGAGTGCTGTGGTCACCCACAGACCAGAGCACAGACCAGGAGAATAGTCATAGTCTCTCCCATGGCCTTGGAAGAACTGAAAAGTTGCAGGTACCTGGCAGGGTATCTCTGAAAAAGAGTTGCAAATACTCTCAAAAGCTTGGAACATCCATCCTGGAAGCAGAGATCCATGCAAACAAAGAGCTAAAATCAAGTTATAGACTGGTGAAAAGAACAAACAGACAATAAAAATATCTGACCATAGACAATTGCTTCAGTCATATGGAAAATCAAAATATACACTCAGATGAAGATATAAAGTTAGAGCTTCTGAATCCAAAGGCTCCAAGAAAAAATATGAAATGGTATAAAGTGATGGAAGAGCTCAAAAAAGATTTTAAAAATCAAGTCAGGGAGGTAGAGGGAAAAGTGGAAAAAGAAATGAGAGAAATATAGGAAAATCATGAAAACTGAGTCAGTAGCTTAATGAAAGAAATCCAAAAAAAAAATCCAGAGAAAATATCATCTTAAAAACCAGAAAAGACTAAGTAGGAAAAAAATGGTTCAAAAAGACAATGAGGAAAAGAATACATTAAAAAGCTGGGGGGGGGGGAGGGAGATGATGCCTAGGAGTGTAAACCTCACTCAGATTTTCTTTTGTATGATATACTCTATTCAGATTAAAATTTCCTAATAAAGTGGCCATCATTTTCTATCTTTATTCACTAGTAATGGGTCAATTAGTGATTCTCTTAAATTTTTATTCAATTCCTTCATTTTATTTTATTCTTGTATATTCATTTTTGACAATTTATGACAAGTTATGGATAGTTTTGATTTCCTCATCTGTAAATTGCCTTTGCATATACTTTATCAATTGGTCGATCATTTGTTATTTAATAAATTTGACTCAGTTCTCTATATATTTAAGAAAGGAGTCCTTTCTTAAAAATACTAGGTGTAAAAATTGTTTTCCAATTTATTAAATTTCTTTTGATCTTGGTTACAGTGGTTTTGTTTTTTGCAAAATCTTTTTAATTTAATGTATTCAAAATTTTCCAGTTTGTTTTTGATGATGTTCTCTATCACTTCCTTAATCATAAACTGCTTCCCTTTCCATAGATCTGACAGGTAAATTATTCCTTGATTTCATAATTTTCTTATATTGTTTTTTATGTCTAAATCCTGCACCCATTTTGATCTTATCTTGCTATAGGGTGTGTGGCATTGGCTTAATTCAAGTTTTTACCATACTAACTTCTAATTTTCCCAACAGTTTTTGTCGAAGAGAGAGCTGTTATCCCAGGAGTTGGGCTCTTTGGGCTTATTAAACAGTAGATTACTATAATCATTTCCTCATGTCGCTTCTGCATCTAGTCTATTCCATTGATCCACCACTCTGTTTCTCAGCCAGTATCAGACAGTTCTGATGACTGAAGCATTATAATATCATTTTAGATCTAGTAAGGCTAAGCCACATTCTTTTTCACTTTTTTTCCATTAAAGCTCTGGAAATTCTTGACTTTTTGTTTCTCCATATGAATTTGGTTACAATTTTTTCTAGCTAACTAAATAAATTTTTCAAAAGTTTGATTGTTAAGGCACTAAATAAGTAGTTTAATTTAGATACAATTGTCATTTTTATTATATTAGCTCAGCCTATCCATGAACAGTTGATATTTGCCAAGTTATTTGAATCCTATTTTATTTGTGTGAAAAGTATTTTAGAGTTATTTTCAGTTTCTGAGTCTCCCTTGACAGGGAGATTCCCAAGTATTTTATATTGTCTGAAGTTACTTTAAATGGGATTTCTCTTTCTAGTTCTTGCTGGTAATATATAAAAATGCTAAGGATTTATGGAGATTTATTTTGTACCCTGCAACTTTAAAAAAAAGTTGCATTGCTTCTAATAGTTTTTAGATGATGTTTTAAGGAATCTCTTGTATACCATCATATTATCTGCAAAGAATGAGAGTTTTGTTTCTTCCTTCCCTATTCTAATTACTTCAATTTCTTTTTCTTCTCTTATTGATGAAGCTAAAACTTCTAATACAATATTGAAGAATATTGCTGTGATAATGGGCATCCTTGCTTCACCCATAATATTATTGGGAATGCCTCTAGCCTATCCCCATTGCATATAATACTTATTAATGGTTTCAGATAGAATTCTTATCATTCTAAGGAACAATCCATTTATTAGTAGACTCTCTAGTGATTTTAGTAGGAATGGTTGATGTATTTTGTCAAATGCTTTTTCAGCATATATTGAGATAATTATATGATTTCTAATAGATTTGTTATTGATATAGTCAATTATACTAATAATTTTCCTTATACTGAACCAACCTCTCTATTCCTGGGATAAATCCTCCTTAGTAATGGTGTATTATCCTAATGATAACTTGCTGTAATTGCTTTGATAAGATTTTATTTAAGAATTTAGCCTCCATATTTATTGGGGAAGTAAGTCTATAATTTACTTTCTCTGTTTTAACCATTCCTGCTTTAGGCATCAGCATCATATTGGTGTCATAGAAGGAGTTAAGCAGAGTTTCATCTTCACCTATTTTACTCAAAGAGTTTGTAGAAATTGGAACCAATTGCTCCTTAAAATGTTTGATAGAATTCACTTATGAATCCATCTGGACCTGCAGATTTTTTCCTTAGGGAGTTTATTGATGGCTTGTTGAATTTCTTTTTTCTGAGAAGGGCTTATTTAGGTATCTAAATTCCTCTTTTGTAACCTGGACAACTTATATGTTTGTAAATATTCATCCATTTCACTTAGATTATCGAATTTATTGGCATATAATTGGCTAAAATAGTCCTGAATTATTACTTTAATTTCCTGTTCATTGGTGGTGAGTTCACTTTTTTCAATTATGATAATAGTAAATTAATTTTCTTCTTTCTTTTTTTAATCAAATTAATGAAAGGTTTATCAATTTTATTGTTTTTCATAAAAATAACTCTTGGTTTAATTTATTCTTTCAATAGTTTCCTTGCTTTTGATTTTATTAATTTTCCATTAATTTTTAGAATTTCTAAATTGCTATTTAATAAGGGGATACTTTCTTTAATTCTTTTAGTTGCATACTTAGTTCATTGATTTTTTTTTCTTTCTCTATTTTATTCATGTAAGCATTTAAAGATATAGTATTTCCCAAAATAACTGCTTTGGCTGTATCTCATAAGTTTTTGTTTGTTGTCCCATTATTGTCATTATCTGGGAAGAAATCATTAATTCTATTGGTAATTTGTTGTTTGATCCACTCATTCTTTAAAATGAGGTCAGTTTCTAATTAGATTTAGGTCTGTCTCTTCATGGACCATTATTGCACATGATTTTTATTGCATTATGATCTGAGAAGGAAGTATTCACAATTTCTGCCTTTTTGCATTTATTAAGAAGTTTTTTTGTACCCTAGTACATGGTCAATTTTTGTGTAAGTGCCATGGACTGCAGGAAAAAAAGTATAATCCTTTCTATCCACATTCAATTTTCTCCAAAGGTCTATCATGTCTAGGTTTTCTAAAATTCTATTTACCTCTTAAACTGCCTTCTTTATTTTATGGTTACATTTATCTAAATCTTAGAGAGGGAGGTTGGGGTCTCCCACCAGTAGAGTTTTGCTGTCTATATCTTCCTGTAACTCAATCAGCTTCTCCTCTAAGAATTTGGATGGTATAGCACTTGGTGCATACATATTTAGTACTGAAATCACTTCACTGTCTATGGTACCTTTTAGGAGAATATAGTTTCCTTCCTTATCTCTGCAATAGGTCCATTTTCTTGCAGCTGCTTTGTCTGAGTTAAGAATTTCTAACCCTCCCTTTTTCACTTCAGCTGAATCAAAATATATTCTGCTCCAACCTTTTACCTTTTACAATATATGTACATCTCTGCTTCAAATGAATTTCTAATAAGCAGCATATTGTAGGATTATAGTTTTTAATCTACTCTGCTATTTGCTTAGGCTTTATGGGAGAGAGAAATCCATTCACAAAGTTATGGTTTCTAACAGTTTATTGCCATCCATGTTATCTTTCCTCTGTTTCTTTTCCCCCCCTTTTTCGCCTTATCCCATTTTCCCAGTATTCTGAATACCTGTATATTTGGTCCCTTATATCCAACCCCTCTCCCTTTTCTTTCCTTCCCTTTGCCCCTTCTTCCTTCCCTTCCTTCTGTTAGTTCCTCTTTTACTCCCCACTCCCCTTCCCATCTTCCCCCTTTTAATACTTGAAAGATAAGCTGAGTTTCTTAACTAAATGAGCATGTGTATGTTACTCCTTCTTTGAGCCAAATCTGATATGAGTAAGATTCAGGTAGTTCTCACCTCCTCCCTTCATCCCCTCTATTGCACATAGGTCCTTCCTGCCTCTTCATGTAATGTGATTTACCCCATTCATTCTCCTCTATCATCCTGTCCCCCAACCCCAACCCCTTTTAAGGAGACATTGTTTTTAATCATTTTATCAGAGTCACAGACAAGTCATGTTTCCATTTCTTCTGGCTAAGTATATTCTCTCTAATAGAGTTACAATTCTCAAGGGTTATGAGAATCTTTCTTCCAGTTAGGGATATAGCCAGGGACATCTTATTGCATAGCAGTTTTTTTTCTTTTCACTTTTTTCCTTTTCATGTATCTCTTGAGTCTCCTATTTGAAATCGATATTTTCTATTTACTTCTGGCTTTTTCATCAGGAAAAGTTAGAAGTCTCTTGAATGTCTTTATTTTCCCCTGGAAGAGAAGGCTCAGTTTTTCCCAGAGAGTGAATTAATGGGTGCATTCCAAACTCTCTTGCTCTTCAAAATATTGTATTCCAGACCCTATGATCCCTTATGTTGATGCAGCCTGGTCTTGTGTAATCCTTATTGTGGTTCATTGATATCTAAACTGATTATTTCAAGTTGCTTGTTGAATTTTCTCTTTTATCTGATAGTTCTTGAATTTGACCACAATATTCCTTGATGTTTTCATTTTGCAATTCCTTTCAGGAGAGGATCGATGTATACTTTCAATAATTATTTTGCTCTATGGTTCCATGATATGAGGGCAATTTTCCTTCACTAAATACTGAAATTAATATTCAGGATCGATTCCAGACTTTTTTTATCCTCAATGTTTTCAAGAAGTCCAATGACTCTTAAGATATCTCTCTGTATCTATTTTTAGGTCAGTTGTTTTATCAATGAGGTATTTTACACTTTCTTCCATTTTTTTTATTGTGGGTTTTCTTTAACCGATTCTTATTGTCTCATAGAGTCATTAGTTTCCATAGATTCCATTCGTTCTTTTAACTAAGAATTTTCTTCATTTATCTTTTGTAACACCTTTTCCAATTGGTCAACTCTATTTTTGAAGGAGTTTTTCATTTGCCCAATTGTGATTTTGAGAAAATTATTTTCTTTTTACACTTGTTCAATTTTATTTTCCAAGGATTTGTTTTCTTGTTGGAAGATGTTAATTTTCTCCTTTGCTTCTTTTCCCAATTTTTCTGATTGATTTTTTAAACTCCCTTCTGATCTTTTCTAAGAAGTCTTTCTGGGCTGGAGACCAATTCATATTCTTCTCAGAAGTTCTAGATCTCTCCAGGTTAGGATCTTTGTCTTCAAGGTAACTTTCTTTTTTCCCCCTTCTCAAGCTCTTGTTATTTATTTATTTTTATTTTCATCCATATGCACTTGCCTGTTTCTAAGTTACAAAATTTCTCTCCATCCTTCCTTCCCAAAACCCTCCCCTCAGTAGGGAATAGTCAAGTTAGCATTTTACCTTCATATTTTATTAAATATATTTACAAATTACTAATTTTTGGTATGAGGAATTAGTATTACGAGAAAGAAACACATAAGATCATTTTTATAAAGTGTTCATCAGATTTGGTAGGGATATTTTTCTTCTGTATGTTTTGTTTTGTTTTATTTTTCTTCCTCTGGTTGAGAATAATATAGACCACTACCAGTCTAATAAAGTTGTCCTAGCTCTCTTGACTTTTGAGAGGAGTTGCTTCCATCAAGGTTGTTCATCTTGTAATGTTGTTGATGTGTACATTGTTCTCTTGGCTCTGCTCCCTTCACTTAGCATCAGATTCCACAAATCATTTCATGTTTGTCTAGAGTCTGACCATTTATGATTTCTTATAGAACAATGCTATTCCATAGTATTCATGTACCATAACTTGTGTAGCCATTCCCCAATTGATGGGCATTTCCTCAGTTTCCAATTCTCTGCTACCACAAAAAGAGCTGCTATGAATATTTTGGAACATGTAGGATTTTTCCCATTTTTAAAAATTTCTTCTGGATATAGTCCTAGAATTGGAATTGTTAGGTTTATTGTTTTTTGGGAATAGTTCTATATTGCTCTCCAGAAAAGTTTTGTTCTGTTCACAACTCCATCAGTGATGCATCAATGACCCAATCCTCCCACATCTTCTCCAACATTGATCATCTTCCCATTTTCTCATCTGGGCTAATCTAATAGGTTTGAGATGATGCCTCAATATTGTTTTAATTTTCATTTCTCTAATCAATAGGGATTTGGAACATTTTTTTCAAATGATTATATGATTTTATGTAGCTTAGATTATATGATTTTATATATAGCTTTAATTTCTTCATTTGAAAACTGTCCATATCCCTTGACCATTTATCAATTGTGACCTTATAAATTTGATGCAATTCTCTGTATATTTTAGAAATGAGACCTTTATCAGAACTTGTGATTGTAAAGATTGTTTCACAGCTTTCTGCTTTTCTTCTAATTTTGGCAGCATTGATTTTATTAGTGTAAAGCTTTTTAATTTAATATAGTAAAAATCATTCATTTTGCAATTTATAGTGTGCTCTAATTCTTGTTTGGACATAAATTTGTCCCTTCTCCATAGATCAGATAGACAGAGTATTTTTTGTTCTATTAATTTATCTATGGTATCACTCTTTATGTCTAAATCTTGTACCCATTTTGACCTTATTTTGGTATAGGGTGTGAGATACAGATCTATGCCTAGTTTTTGCATACTATTTCCTAATTTTCCCAAAAAATTTTATCAAATAGTGAGTTCTTATCCAAGAGGTTGATGTCTTTGGATTTGTCAAAAAGTAGATTGCTATAGACATTTACTGCAGTTTCTTTTGTACCTATCCTAATCCACTAATCCATTACTCTATTTCTTAGCCAAGACCAGGCAGTTTTGATGACTGCTGCTTTATAGTAGAGTTTTAGTAGACCTAGGCCACCTTCCTTTACATTTTTTCTCATCAGTTCCCTTGTTATTCTTGACTTTTTGTTGCTCCAAATGAATTTTGTTACTATTTTTTCCTAGCGCAAAAAGTAGTTATTTGGTAGTTTGAATGGTATGGCACTGAATAAATAATTTAATTTGGGTAGAATTGTCATTTTTCTTATATTAGCTCAACCTAACCATGAGCATTTGACATTTTCCTGTTATTTAGATCTGACTTTATTTGGGTGAGGAGAGCTTCATCATTGCGTTCATAGACTTTCTGCTCTGTCTTGGGAGGTAGAGTCCCACAAGGTATCTTTTGATGGACTCTCTTTTCTACTGAATTTTCTTCATTTTCCTAGGATCTTGTATTGGGGGAGGGGCTTTGCTCACTAGGCATAGTAACTTCAAATGGGATGGTGAGTAGGTGGTGCTTGTTGCTTTTCTCTGGAGTGTCTGTAAGCTTGATTAGTGGCCCACTCCCTAGGCCTGGGGTAGGGGGTGGGGAGGTGAGGTACACCAGGACACTGGTTATCCTTGAATAATGTGGGTTAGGCCCTCAGGCTAGGTAATTAAATGCCCCCTCACATAGTATTGAGGGAGTTCTGCTGCCCACACCAGACCCTGGAGGGGTGGGGGTGGGGGTTGTTACTGGGTTTGTTTTGTGAATAGTATTTCTCCCATAGGAATGAGAAGGAACTCACCTGGAGGACCCAGGGGTTCTGTTGAAAATACAGGTCTCAGGACCCTGGTCTTACAGTCCAGCTGAGCTGACCAGATTGCTGTCTAGTCACATTCTGGAACTCCCTAGCCTATTGCACTGGAACTCTCCCACCAGCCTCACTGGAACTCCCCTACCTGTTGCCCAGATAGTGAAATGTGAGCTGTTCCATGACTGTTCTCATCTTAGTCCTCGGGCTTCAATACATTGTATGGTTAATACATAAGAGACAAGATTTTCATGGTATAATTCCAGAGAATTATTGACCCCCAATTTACCTCTAGTGTACAGAGAATTATTGACCCCCAATTCACCCTTGATGTAAGGGAGTGGGAGAGGAGCAGTATTGATCTTATACACATATTTAAAACAGCTTGCACATTTAAAAGAACCATTGAAAGTCCTTGACTAGTCCAGGCTCTCAAGGCATACTTGATTAGCACTGTCTATCTTTCAGAAACTAGCCATTCCTAAATGTAAACACCATAATTCTTGGGGTTCAGAGAAGAGTGACTCCCTCCTCAGACAACCTGGAAAATTTGTTTTTTTCCACTAAAATCTGGCCCAAAAAAAACCCCTTTTCTTTGTTATCAAGCTATATCAGATCTAATTAGACCTTAGCCTACTTGGAGTCTCACTCTCAGAGTGAATAATCTGCCTGGGACTTTTCCAATCAAGACACTCGAAGCTGTACCCCAGTGTACCCCAGTGTACCCCAGCCACTGTTGATACAGATGTTGAAGCTCCCCCTAACTGTCCATGTTTTCTCTTAATATTTATGTTTATGAATGATTTGCTCTTCTTTTTATTATATTAGGACTTATTGATTACTTTTGCTACAAAACTAATTTATTTCTGTTTTGTAATAACTTTATTAAATATACTTTTTTAGATTTTGTAGGAGTAAATCAAAGCCAAACTAATTAATCAAACACCCCGCCACCCCTATGATGGTTCTCTGCCCTCTACCACTGGCTCACCCATGCTCCCCAGAGACAGACTTTGTTGGTGGATTTTCTCCTAGGTTTCTTTCCTTGGTTTTGTGGATCCAAATTCTGTTAAGAGGATTGATTCATATTAGTTTTGAGGGAAAGCCAGGAGACCTTAGGGCAGTACTTCTCTCTGACATCTTTTTTTTACAAGGCAAATGGGGTTAAATGGCTTGCCCAAGGCCACAGAGCTAGGTAATTATTAAGTGTTTGAGACCAGATTTGAACCCAGGTACTCCTGACTTCAAGGCCAGTGCTTTATCCACTACGCCACCTAGTTTCCTCTCTCTGCCATCTTGACTGGAAATCCTCCTTTTTTCAGTTTTTAGGTTTCTTTACAAGGCAATAGGGTTAACTGACTTGCCCAAGGTCACACAGATAGGTAATTATTATTTGTCTGACACCAGATTTGAATTCAGGTCCTCCTGATTCCAGGGCTGGTGTTCTATCCACTGCACCACTCAGCTGCCCCATTGACCAGAAGTCCTGTACATCATTTCTTATAGAACAATAGCTTTCTATCATCTTTATATACCACAACTTTATAGCCATTCCATAATTAATGAGGTTACCCTCAATTTTTATTTTTGCCACCACAAAAAGGAGTTGCTATAATTTACCCTTTTCAATGATTTCTTTGGAAGTGACAGTGATATTTCCGGAACAAAATATATGTAGGCATTTATAGCATTTTGGACATAGTTTAAATTGCTCTCCCAAGGGTTTGGAGCAATTCACAAATCCACCAACAGACAATTAGTGTCCTAGGTTTAGCCCCACCATCTATCATTTCCCTTTTCTGTCATATTAGGCAATCTGATAGGTGTCAGTTGGTACCTCAGAGTTGTTTTAATTTTCATTTCTGTGATGATGTTTGCCATCGCTTTGAAAGACCATTACATCAGGAAAGTAATGCCATGATATGCATGTGAATTTAATCAGGATGAGGGGAGTAAGTTGGTAAGTCACCAACCTTATTTTCTCCTCCAGATCTATCTAAATAGGAATCAGAATGACAGGCGATAGTAAGAATTCAATGCAATTAGGGTTAATTAGGGCAGTTAGATGGCACAGTGGATAGAGAGCCAACCCTAAGGTCAGAAGGGCCTGAGATCACATATGGCCTCAGACAACTTATTAAATTCCTTCCTGCAATATATAGTGATTTAGAACATTTTTTATATGACTGACAACTTACAGTTTTAATTTCTTCTTCTGACAACTCATCATAACTTTTGAACTTTTATCAGTTGGGGAATGACTTGTATTCTTATAAATTTAACTCAATCTCCAGATATTTGAAAAATTAAACTTTTATCAGAAATACAGGCTGTAAAAATTGTGTACCAGTTCCTGCTTTCCTGCTATTCTTGATTGCATTGGTTTCATTTGTGCAAGCACCTTTTCAACTTAATGTAATCAAAAATATGTACTTTATAAGGCAAAATATTCTCTATCTCTTGTTTTCTTATGAATTATTCCCCTTTCTATATATAGGACAGTCAAACTATTCCTTGCCCTCCTATTTTGCTTATATCAATATTTATGTTTGAATTATGTACCCATTTTGAGCTTATTTTGCTATAGGGTGTAAGATATTGCTCTATGCTATATTCTGCCAGACTGTTATCCAGTTTTCATAGTAGTTATTGTCAATTAGTGAGGTCTTGAGCGACTGGAACCTTTGAGTTTATCAGACAGTAGATTCTATAGTCATTTAACATTATGATTTCTGTACCTAGCCTATTCCACTGATCCACCACCCTGTTTCTTATTCAGCACAAAATAGTTTTGCTATACAATGAAGTTTTTGATCTGGTACAACTAGGACATCTTAATTCACATTTTTATTAATTCATTTGATATTTTGACCTTTTATTCTTCCTTTAAAAAATTGATAATCAAGTTTTTAGGCTTTATGAAATAATTTTGGGGTTGTTGGGAATGGTCCTGAATAAATGGATTAATTTAGTTAGAATTTTCATTTCTATTATATTAATTTGGCCCAGCAAGTTATATTTAGCAATTTATAATTTTACGGTTGTTAAGGTCTGAAATTATTTGTAGAAAAAATGTTTTGTACTTGTATTCATAGTACTTGTGTTTTTCTTGACAAGTAGACACAAATATTTTTCACTGTTTATAGTTGTTTTAAGTAGAATTCCTCTTGCTGATGAGTTTTTTTTGGGGGATTTATAGAAATGTTGGTGATTTATATGGGTTTATTTATTCCTAAATTTTTAATTGTTTCAAGTAGTATTTTTTTTAATTAAAACTCTAGCATTCACTAAATATGCCATCATAGCATTTGCAAAGTGACAGAATTCTGTTTTCTCATTGCCTATTTTAATTGCTTCAATTTCATATTCTTCTTTTATTGCTAAAGCTAATATTTCTGGTGCAAATTTGAACAATATGGGTGATAAAAGACATCCTTGTTTCTTTCCAGATCTTATTATGAATGCTTCTAGTTTATCCCCATTGCATATAAGGCTTGCTAATGGTTTTAGGTAGATACTGCTTATAATTTTAAGAAAAAACTCCATTATTGCTATGCTCTTTAATGTTTTTAATAGGAATGGATGATGTTTTTTGTCTAAAGTTTTTTCATCATTTATTAATGGAGGCATATGTTTTCTGATGATTTTATTACTGACATGATCAATTATGCTGGTAGTTGTTCTAACATTGAACCAACCCTGCAATCCTGGTATAAATCTTGGCTGGTCCCACTTTATATTCTGGTTATAAATTGCTGTAATCTCTTTGCTAGTATATGATTTAAATATTTTGAATCAATATTCATTGGGGAAATTGTCTATAATCTTCTTTCTCAGTGTGGGCTATTCTTAGATTAGGTATTAGCACCATATTTTTTTATCATAAATTGGATTTGATAAGATCTTTCTTTACCTGTTTTCCCAAATGGTTTATATACTAGTCATATTATTCATTCTTTAAATGTTTAGTTGAATTCACAAGAAAATTCATTTCCTGGGGGCTTTTTCTTAGTTTTTTCAATCATTTTTCATTTTCTAAGATGGAATTATTTAATTATATTCTTTCCTCTTCTGATGATCTGGGAAATTTATAATTTTGTATATTCTATTTCCCTTAGATTTTCAGATTTTAGGCATCTATTTGGGAAAATAGTTTCTAATAGTTGCTTCAATTTTCTTTACCTTTGTAATGAATTCACCCTGTCCACTTTTCATACTGGTAATTTATTTTTCTCCTTCAATTTTTTAATCAACCAGTGTTTTTATTGGGTGCTTTTTCATTGGGAATGTTATTTCATATTTTCTACTTACATGCAATAGTTTTCAACATTTATTATTTTATAAACTTTTCAACATTCATCATTTTTCTTCCTTCCACCCTTCCCTCTCCCATTCACACAACAGCAAGCAATCTGATATAGGTTATACATGTATAATCATATTTAACATATGTCCATATTAGTCATATTTTGAAAGAAGAATCAGAACAAGGGGGAAATCATGAGAAAGAAAAAAGCATAAAACAAGTTTTAAAAGGTGAAAATAGTATAATTTAATCTACATTCAGACTTCATAATATTTTTCTCAGGATATAGAAAGCATTTTTCCATCACAAGTCTTTTAGAATTGTTTTTGATTACTGAACTGTTGAGAGGTGTTAAGACCATTATAGTTGATCATCCCATAATATTGCTGACACTGTGTATGATATTATCCTAGTTCTGTTCACTTCACTCAGCATCAGTGCTTGAAAGTTTTTAATTGCTTTGTTTAATTGTTTAATTGCAGTTTGTCTGTCCATGATTTCTTATAGAACAATAATACTCCATGACATTAATATATCTCAATTTTTTCAGCCATTTCCCAATTTATGGGCATTCCCTCAATTGTCAACTTGCCACTACAAAAAGAGCTGTTGAAAATACTTTTCAGGGGCAGCTAGGTGGCGTAGTGCATAAAGCACTGGCCTTGGAGTCAGGAGTACCTAAGTTCAAATCCGGTCTCAGACACTTAATAATTACCTAGCTGTGTGGCCTTGGGCAAGCCACTTAACTCCATTTGCCTTGCAAAAACCTAAAAAAATACTTTTCTATGTGTGAGACTTATCATCATTTTATGATCATTTTGGAATGCAGAACTTGTTAGGAGTATTGTTAGTTAACAAAATATGCTCAGTTTGATGGCCCTTTGGGCAAAATTCCAAATTACTCTCCAGAATGATTGAATCACTCCTTGACTGTATCAGCAGTTCAGTGATGTCCCAGTTTCCCCATATTCCCTCCAAAATTTATCATTTTCCTTTTATTCTTATTTAGACAATCTGATAGATATGAGGTGGCACCTCAGAATTGTTTTTATTTGTATTTTTCTAATCAATAAAGATCTAGAGTATTTTTTCATATGACCATACATAGATTTAATGTCTTCATCTTCAAACTGACTGTTCGTACCCTTTTGCCATTTATTGATTGGAGAATTACCTGTATTCTTTTAAATTTGACCAAGTTCTTTATTTTATTTAAAAATGAGTCCCTTATCAGAAACATGAGCTGTGAAAATAGTTTCCCAGTGATATGCATTCTTGGTTGCATTGGTTTTATTTGCCCCAAATCTTTTTTCAATTTAAGATAATTAAAATTATACATTTTGCATGTCAAAATGTTCTTTATTGCTTGTTGGGTCATATGATCCTCCTTTTTCCATAGATCTGAGAGATAAATGGCTCCTTATACTTCTAATAAGCTTATAATGTCATCCTTTGTGTATAAATCGAGAATTCCTTTTTCGACCTTTTGTTGGTATACTGTTTAAGATGTTGATCTATGCTTAGTTTCTTTGATACTATTTTCCAGTTTTCCCAGTAGTTTTGGTCAAATAATAGATTACTATATACATTTGCTTCTGTTTCCTGTGAATCTTATCTAGTCTACTGATGTACTATTTTATGTCTTAGCCAGAACCAGTTGATGACCACTGTTTTAAAATATAATTGGTGCAGGGGATAAAATGTAAGAGACTGTTGAGGGTCACAGGAAGGTCACTCAATGAATGGGAATGACTTAAAGGTCCTCTTGCCCACCTACACCATGGCCTACTTATCTGGGTCAGCTCTCCAGACCTTCTCATCTGTTCCTTATGTTTTGACAGTTCCTGGAACATTGTGTGAGAACACTAAGCCTGAGAAAGTAATATTGTGTGACAGTACTAGCCTGAGAAAGTAAACATTTGAACTCATTTATCATCTGCTGTCCAGGAGCACAGAAGCATTGTTTGACTGGCTGTTTAGAAAAATGTCAAACCAGAAGCTAAAAAGTGTATTTAAGTTCTTGCATGTTGTTAAATAAACAGAGGAGAACTTGCCATCTTTGTCTCCCACCTCTTCAGTGCTTCCCTGAAAACTTGACTACAGCTGGACTGAGTGAAGCAATAGTTCACAATAGTTGCAAGTAACAGATTATCCATCTGGCACACAACAATAAAACACTGGCTTTGGATCAAAAAGATGGGCATTGAAATCCAACCTCTGACATTTACTAGCTATGTGACCTTGGGCAAGACACTTTAACTTGATTGCCGTTCATCTAGAACCATATCCAGTCATCGTGATTCTTATATGGCCACTGGACTCAGATGGCTCTGGAGGAGAAGGTAAGGCTGGTGACAGTACCCCCGACTCATATCCAATTCATATGCTTGTCATGGTCTTTTGTTTTTGTTTTTGTTTTTGTTCTTAGGTTTTTGCAAGGCAAATGGGGTTAAGTGGCTTGCCCAAGGCCACACAGCTAGGTAATTATTAAGTGTCTGAGACTGGATTTGAACTAAGGTACTCCTGACTCTAGGGCCGGTGCTATATCCACTGCGCCACCTAGCTTCTTCAAAAATGAAAGAACACCCTTATAATCTTTGATCTTGTACAGCTAGGCCATCTTTCTTTGCATATTTTTTCATTAATTTTCTTGATATTATTGACATTTTGTACCTTCAAATGAATTTTGTGACAATAGTTTTGCACTCTATAATTTTTTGGTAGTTTTATTTGGTATGACACTGAATAAATAATTTAATTGAGGAAAAATTGCCTTTTTATTATATTAGTTCAGCCTACTTTAAATAGAATTTGTCCTTCCCTTGCTTTTAGGTTTTTTAATTATATATATATATATACATATATATGTATATATATATATATATATATATATATGTATATATATATATATATGAAATTTATGTGAATTTTTTTCATATACTGAAACATTGCTCAAGTTGTTCTTTCTTTCAAGTATTTTGGTTGATTTTCTAAGCTTCTCTAAGTATACTATGAGATCATGTGCAAAGATTGATAGTTTGTTTCCTCATTGGTTAGATCATATTATCTTGGAGGAAATGAAATGAAGATTGAATTGAAAATTTACATGTCCCAAAAAAAATCTCTGAAAACATCCTCTGCACTTGGAAACAGAGCCCTACTTTAACAGAGCAAACTGTCAGGTAACAGAAAGAAAATTTGTAAAGGGAAAAAAATTCTAGCCATATAAAAATGCTATGGTCACAAGGAAATTAAAAAAAAAATTAGAAGACAACAAGCTGAAAGCATTTACATCCAAAGCTCCAAGAAAAATATGAAATAAGCTCAAGACATGTAAGAGTTCAAAAATATTTTCAAAATCAGATGAGACAAATAAAGAAAAAATTGTGAAGCAAAATGAGAGTTAAGCAGCAAAGTTATGAAAAAACTGTCAACAACTTGGTAAAGGGAACACGCAAAAAAATACCAAAGAAACTGTCACCTTAAAAAAAAAAGACCAAATAATAAAACAGACACAAAAAGTTAATTAGAAGAACAAAACCTTAAAAAGCAGAACTGACCAAATGGAAAAGGGGGGACAATATTTCACTGAAGTAAATAATTCCTTAAAAATTAGAATCGAGAAGTTGAAAGTAATAAGTCAATAAGAAAAAAATAATTAAAAACACAAAAGAATGAAAAAAATAGAAAATAAGGGAAAGTATATTTTTGGGAAAACAACTGATTTGGAAAGTAGATCTAGAAGAGATTATTTAAAAATTAGTGGACTACCTGAAACCAATGATCAAAGATATAATATTTCAAGAAATTTCCAAGGTGGGATAAGTTCACAAGTCCTCCAACAATGCATTACTGTCCCAATTTCCCATCCTCTCCAACATGGACCATTTTTCACTTTTGTCCTCTTAGCCAATCTGATAGGTGTGATACCTCAGATTTATTTTAATTTGCCTGTCTCTAATCAAAAGTGATTTAGAGCATCTTATCATATGACTATAAATACTTTCAATGTCTGCATTTGAAAACTGCTGTTCATGTATTTGATCATTTTTCAATTGGTGAATGATTTTGGTTTTCTATATTTTACTAAAATCTCTATGTATTTTAGAAATGAGCCTTTATCAGAAATATGAACTGTGAAAATTGTTTCCCAGCTTTTTGCATTCCTTCTAATTTTGTCTGCATTGATTTTATCTGTACAATATCTTTATAATTCAATATAGTTGCAATCATTCATTCTGCAAGTTATAATATCCTCTATCTCTTGTTCAGTCAAAATCTTCTCCCCTCTCCATAGATCTTACATAGTATTGCTTCTTCTCTTAATTGGTCTATATTATCATCCTTTACGTCTATAAGGTATGAAACTTTTTTTTCCTACAGGGGTATGAGATGTGGGTCTATGTTTAGTTTTTGCCATGCTATTTTCCAGTTTTGCTAGCAGTTGTCAATTAGTGAGTTCTTATCCCACAAGCTAGTATCTTTGGGTTTATCAAATAATAGATTACTATAGTCATTTGTTACTGTTTCTTTGTACCTAATCTAATCCACTGATCCACTTCTCTATTTCTTAACTAGTAACACACAGTTTTGAAAATTATTGCTTTATAATATAGTTTTAGATCTGGTACAGCTAGGTCAACTTCCTTTGCATTTTTTCATTCATTCCCTTGAAATTCCAAAGCTATTAATGCTCCATATGAATTTCATTACTATTTTTTCCTAGCTTTTTAAAATTGTATTTTGGTTCTTTGATTGGTATGGTACTGAATAAGTATTTAATTTAGGTACAATTATCAGTTTTATTATATTAGTTCAGCCTAACCATGAATAACTGACAGTTTTTCCAATATTGCAATGGATGTGTGAAAACTGAGACAGTAAGATGCTGTTGGTAGAGTTGTGAAGTGATCCAACCATTCTGGTGAGCAATTGGAATTCTGTCCAAAGGGTAATCAAACTGTGCATTCCCTTTGATCCAGCAAGACTATATCTAGGTCCTTATGAAATCATAAAAAATGTAAAAAAGTCTCAAATGTATAAAGGTATTTATAGCAGCCCTTTTCATAGTGGCAAAGAATTGGAAATTGAGAGATGCCCTTCAACTGGAGAATGGCCAGTCAAGTTACAGTAAATGAATGGTATGGAGTCCATTTTTCTGGAAGAAATCATGATTGAACAGACTTAAGAAAAGCCTTGAAAGACTTTTGTGAACTGATGCTAAGTGAAGTGAATAGAAGCAAGAGAACTTTGTACACTTTAACAACAATGTGAAGTGAAAAACTATAATGGATGGAACTTCTCTAAGCAGTTGAGTGATGAAGGACAATCCTTAGAGACTTGTGGAAAATGTTATCCATATCCAGAGAAAATACTATGGAGTCTTCCATAATACCTATTTCCTTGATTAAGATAGCAGATTCATTAGAGGGTATGTATGTATGTATGTGTGTGTGTGAGTGTGAGTGTATGTGTTTGTGATATATTTATGTTGTTTTGAAAGACATATTCTTATTTGGATGTGTATTAGATTGTAGTAAAAATGGAATTATTCTAATGTGGTAAGGTAGGTAGAATTTTGGAAACACAGTTTATGTAGGTTGAAGTAAAAGACCAGTAGAATAAGTTATTATCATTTGCCATTGCCATTTCCCCATCATCACTTTTGTCTTAAGTTCATTTTAACAGTTAACTTAAAGTTGTCTGGCTCTGTGATTATTACAATTTTTAAAATCTTGTACCTAGAGTTTATTTTCATAGCTGTTTTATTATAGGGTGTAGAAATATCCATGTTTACATTTCTATAAAATATTTGCAGTGTAAAGTTTTATAGTATAATCTTTTTTTAAAAAATCACTGTATTTAAATAAGAAATTAAAGTCAACCATTCTTAAAGAATAAAAGAAAATACTATGGAGTCTTAATGCAGAGAAAAGCACAACATAGTCACTTTTTAAAACTTGTTTTTTTTCTTTTTCATGGCTTTTATCCTTTTAACTCAAATTCCTCTTTCAAAACATGACTAAAATGAAAATGTTAAACATGATTGTACATGTACAACTTTTATCACATTGTTCACTACCATGAGAATTGGGGAGGAAAGAGAGGTTAGTAGAAAAATGTAGAACTCATAAACTTGCTAATGGATGAATGTTGAAAACAACTTTAGTATATAATAGGAAAATAAAATAAAATAAATTATCAATTAAAACTAATTAAAATAAATAATAAATAATAAAATAATTTATCAGTTAAATCTACCTTTATATTCAGTAACCAGAGGGAAAAATAGAAATTGAAAGACTCTACTGATCACTATCTAAGATAGATCCTAAAATGAAAACCCCCAAGGAAATGATAGTCAAATTCCAGTACTCCCAGGTCAAGGAGAAAATAATGTAAGCAGTCAGAAAGAAACAATTCAAATATCCTAAATCCACAAAGAGAATAACACAGAATTTGTCAGCAATGAATGATAGGAGGGCTTGAAATATGATAATCCTGAAAGATAAAAGAGTTTGGATTTCAATCAAGGGTCAATTATATAGCAAAATTTGGCATATTATTTCAGGGCAGAAGGCACAAGTATGAGTTTATAATGAAGGAATTTTATCTAGATAAACTAAATTGAGAGGAATGTACTTGGAGAAAGGGAAAGCTAGAAATAAAATGGGATTAATTATCTCACCAGAAAGAGGCAAGAAAAAGTTTTTACAATGGAGTGAAAAAGGAGGAATGTGAGGGGGAGGGAGTGAACCTTAACTCTCATCAGAACTGACTCAAAGAAGGAGTAACAATAGGTACACATTAAGATATAGAAATCTGTCTTACCATACTGGAAAGTAGAAGAGGGAGGAGATTAAAGAAGAAAGGGGTTATAGAAGGGAGAACAGATAGGAGCATTTTCTCAGAAGCTAAGTACTTTTGAGGCACTGAAAACATACACGCCATTTGAAATACAATTGAGCCTGTATCCAAAAAGAAATAATAAAAAAGAGTGATATGTACAAAAATACATACAGCAGTTCCTTCCTGGTGGCAGTAGGTTGGAAACTGAGAGAAAGCCTGTCATTTTTTTAAATTTATTTTTATTAAAGATATTATTGAGTTTTACAATTTTCCCCCAATCTTGCTTCACTCCCCCCACCCCACCATGGACAGCACTCTGTCAGACTTTACTTTGTTTCCATGTTGTACCTTGATCCAAATTGGGTGTGATGAGAGAGAAATCATATCCTTAAAGAAGAGAAATCTAAGAGGTAAAAAGATCAGACAATAAGGTATCTGGTTTTTTTCTAAATTAAAGGGAATAGTCCTTGCAATTGGTTCAAACTCCACAGCTCCTTATCTGGATACAGATGGCACTCTCCTTTGCAGAAAGCCCAAAATTCCCGATTGTTGCACTGATGGAATGAGCAAGTCCTTCAAGCTTGAACATCACTCCCATGTTACTGTTAGGGTGCATGGTGTTTTTCTGGTTCTGCTCATCTCACTCAGCATCAGTTCATGCAAATTCCTCCAGGCTTCCCTGAAATCCCATCCCTCCTGGTTTCTAATAGAACAATAGTGTTCCATGACATACATATACCACAGTTTGCTAAGGCATTCCCCAATTGAAGGACATTTACTTGATTTCCAATTCTTTGCCATGACAAACAGGGCTGCTATAAATATTTTGGTGCAATTAATGTTTTTACCCTTTTTCATCCTCTCTTCAGGGTATAGACCCAGTAGTGATATTGCTGGTTTAAAGGGTATGCACATTTTGTTGCCCTTTGGGCATAGTTCCAAATAGCTCTCCAGAAGGGTTGGATGAGTTCACAGCTCCACCAACAGTGTAATAGTGTCCCAGATTTCCCACAACCCTTCCAACAAAGATCATTATCCTTCCTGGTCATATTGGCCAATCTGAGAGGTGTGAGGTGGTACCTCAGAGAAGCTTTAATTTGCATTTCTCTAATTATTAATGATTTAGAACATTTTCTCATATGACTATGGATTGCGTTGATCTCCTCATCTGTAAATTGTCTTTGCATATACTTTGACCATTTGGCAATTGGGGCATGGCTTTTTGTTTTAAAAATATGACTCAGTTCTCTGTATATTTTAGAAATGAGTCCTTTCTCAGAATCATTAGTTGTAAAGATTGTTTCCCACTTTACTACATTTCTTTTCATTTTGGTTACATTGGTTTTATCTATGCAAAAGCTTTTTAATTTAATATAATCAAAATCATCTAATTTTTTTTGGTGATATTCTCCAACTCTTCCTTAGTCATAAACTGCTCCCCTTTCCATAGACCTGACAGGGGGACTAGTACTTTATCTTCTAATTTGCTTATAGTATTGTTTTTTATGTCTATGTCCTGTAACCATTTGGATCTTATCTTGGTAAAGGGTGTGAGGTGTTGGTCTAATCTAAGTTTCTTCCATACTAACTTCCAATTATCCCAGCAATTTTTATCAAAGAAGGAGTTTTTATCCCCATGGCCAGACTCTTTGGGATTATCAAACAGCAGATTACTATAATCATATCTGGCTTTTACACCTAGTCTATTCCACTGGTCCACCACTCTATTTCTTGGCCAATACTAAACAGTTTTGATGACTGATGCTTTATAATATAATTTTAGATCAGGTAGGCTAAGCCAACTTCTTTTGCACTTTTTTTTCATTAAGCTCCTGGCAATTCTTGACTTTTTATTTCTCCATATGAATTTACTAACAATTTTTAATAACTCATTAAAATAATTTTTTGGAATTTTGATTGGTAGGGCACTAAACAGGTAGTTTGGTTTTGGTAGAATTGTCATTTGTGTTATATTAGCTGTACCTATCCATGACCAGCCAATATTTGCCCAGTTATTTAAATCTGATTTAATTTGTGAGAGAAGTGTTTTGTATTTGTTTTCAAAAAGATTCTGAGTCTGTCTTGGCAAATAGACTCCCAAATGTTTTATATTGTCTGAGGTTACTTTGAATGGGATTTCTCTTTCTAGCTCTTCCTGCTGTATCTTGCTAGACATATATAGAAAAGTTGAGGATTTATGAGGGTATATTTTATAATCTGCAACTTTGCTAAAATTACTAATGGTGTCCAGTAGTTTTTTGGATTATTTCTTGGGATTCTCTAGGTAGACCATCATGTCATCTGCAAAGAGTGAGAGTTTTGTCTCTTCTTCTCAATTCTAGTACCTTCAATTTCTTTTTCTTCTCTAATTGCTGATGATAACATTTCTAATACAATATTGAATAGTAGTGGTGATAATGGGCACCCTTGTTTCATTCCTGATCTTATTGAGAATTCCTCTAGCCTCTCCCCATTGAATATAATGCTTGTTGATGGTGTCAAATAGATACTGCTAATTATTTTAAGGAACAGTCCATTTATTCCTACACTCTCTAGTGTTTTTAATAGGAATGAATGCTGTATTTTGTCAAAAGCTTTTTCAGCATCTTTTGATATGATCATATGATTTTTGATAGGCTTGTTCTTGATATAATTGAGTATACTAAAAGTTTTCCTAATATTGAATCAACACTGCATTCCTGGAATAAATCCTACTTGATCATAATGTATTATCCTAGTAATGACTTGTTGTAATTGTTTTGCTAAGATTTTATTTAGGATTTTTCCTTCTATATTATCAGGGAAATCCATCTATAATTTTTTTCTCTGTTTTAACTCTTCCTGGTTTAGGTAACAATACCATATTGGTTTCATAGAAAGAGTTAGGCAGAGTTCCATCTTTCCCTATTTTTCCAAAGAGTTTATATAGGATTGGAAGCAATTGTTCCTTAAATGTTTGGTAGAATTCACTTGTGAATCCATCAGGCCCTAGAGATTTTTTATAGGGATTTCAATAATGGATTGTTGAATTTCTTTTGCTGAGAAAGTGTTGTTTAGGTATTTAATCTCTTCTTCATTTAACCTGAGCAACTTATATTTTTGTAAATATTCCTCTATTTCACTTAGATTATCAAATTTATTGGCATAGAGTTGGGCAAAATAATTTTGAATTATTACTTTAATTTCCTCCTCATTGGTGGTGAGTTCACCTTTTTCATTTATGATACTAGCAATTTGGTTTTCTTCTTTCTTTTTTTAATCAAATTGACCAGAGGTTTATCAATTTTATTGGTTTTTTCATAATGCCAACTTTTGGATTTATTTATTAATTCAATAGTTATTTTGCTTTCAATTTTGTTAATTTCTCCTTTAATTTTTAGAATTTCTAATTTGGTACTTAGTTGGGGATTTTTAATTTGTTCTTTCTCTGATTTTTTTAGTTGCATGTTTAGTTCATTGATTTCCTCTTCCTCCAATTTATTCATGTAAGCATTTAGAGCTATAATATATCCTCTGAGAGTCGCTTTGAATGAATCCCATAGGTTTTGGTATGTTGTTTCATTATTATCATTATCTAAGATAAAATGGTTAATTCTTTCTATAATTTGTTTTTGGTCCACTCATATTTTAAAATGAGGTTATTCAGTTTCCAATTTGTTCTGGGTCTACATCTCCTTGGCTCAATACTGCATATGAGTTTTATTGCATTGTGATCTGAGAAAGATGTATTCACTATTTCTACCTTTCTGCAGTTGATCATTAGGTTTTTATGTCCTAGTACATGGTCAATTTTTGTATAAGTTCCATGTACTACAGAGAAAAAGATATATTCCTTTATATCCCCATTCAGTTTCCTCCATAAGTCTACCATATCTAATTTTTCTAATAATCTATTTACCTCCTTAACTTCTTTTTTTTTATTTTATGATTCAATTTATCTTGATCTGATAGCGGGAGGCTGAGATCTCCCACTAGTAGAGTTTTACTGTCCATGTCTTCCTGTTGGTCTTTCAGCTTCTCCTCTAAGAATTTGGGCGCTGTCCCACTGGGTTCATATATATTCAATATTGAAATGACTTTATTGTCTATGGTACCTTTTAGGAGGGTGAAGTTTCCTTCCTTATCTCTTTTAACGCTATCTATTTTTGCTGCTGCATTGTCTGAGATAAGGATTGCTACCCCTGCTTTTTTTACTTCAGCTGAAGCAAAATATATTTTGTTCCAGCCTTTTGCCTTTACTCTATATGGATCTCTCTGCTTCAAATGAGTGTCTTGTAAGCAGCATATTGTAGGATTCTGTTTTTAATCCACTCTGCTATTTGCTTACATTTTAAGGGAGAATTCATCCCATTCACATTCAAGGTTATGATTTCTAATTCTTTATTGTCCTCCGTACTATCTTCCCACTGTTTGTATTTTCCCCCTTTCTCCCCCTTATCCATATTCCCCAGTATTTTGTTTCTGAATACCACTCCCTTCAGTGTATTTGCCCTCCTATATCACACTCTTCCCTTTCTTTCCCTTTTTCCCTTTTCCCTTCCCTTCCTTTTGTTGTTTCCCCTTTTTCCCCCACTCCCCTTCCCTTTCTCTGCCCCCATCCCCTTTTCCCCTTTTAATACTTGAAGGGTTAGATGCTTTATAAGTTTACTGAGTATGTGTAGGTTGACTTTAAGCCAAGCCTGATGAGAAGAAGATTCAGGTGTTTCTCCTCTGCTCCTTTCTTCCCCTCTATTACCATAGGTTTTTTTGTACCTCTGAATGTAATGAGATTTACCCCATTAAATCCCGTCCCTCCTCCAGTCTCTTTCCTGTCCCCCTTTTTAAGGAGGCAGTGTTTTTTAGATCATTCTATCTAAATCATAGAAAATTCTGAGTGTCTGTCCCTTCTATTTCAGTATATTCTTTCTAATAGAGTCAAAATTCCTGAGAGTTATTAGGGTCTTTCTCCTAAGTGGGGTTAAAGCCAGTTACATCCCATTAGATAGCAGTCTCATGAATAGGTCATGAATGTCCATCACTTCTGGCTAGGTGTATTATTCTCTCTGATAGAGTTACAATTCTGAAGATTTATGAGAATATTTTTCCCCCATGCTGTGATATACAAGTTTCAACTTACTGGATTGCATTTTTTGTCCTTTTTATGCCCCCACCCTTTTTGACCTTTTCATGTGTCTCTTGTACCTCCTGTTTGATGTCCAAATTTTCTGTTTAGCTCTGGTCTTTTCATCAGAAATTTTGAAATTCTTCCATTTCATTAAATGTCCATATTTTTCCCTGGAATAGAAGGCTCAGCTTTGCAGGAAAGCAGATGCTTGGCTGCATTCCAAGCTCCCTTGCTCTTTGAAATATCTCGTTCCAGGCCCTTCGATCCCTTAATGTTGATGCAGCCAGGTCCTGCTTGATCCTTACTGTGGCTCCTTGATATTTAAATTGTTTCTTTCTGGCTGCTTGCATTACTTTCTCTTTTGTCTGATAGTTCTGGAGTTTGGCCACAACATTCCTTGGTGTTTTCATTTTAGGATCTTTTTCTGGTGGGGATCGATGTACTCTTCCAATAACTACTTTGCCCTCCAATTCCATGGTATTGGGGCAATTTTCCCTCACTAGATCCTGTAATATTAAGTCCAGGCTTTTTTTCTCTTCAATGTTTTCAGGAAGTCCTATAATTTTCAGGTTGCCCCTCCTCGATCTATTCTCAAGGTCAGTGGTTTTGTTGATGAGGTATTTTACATTTGCTTCTATTTTTTCTATTTTTTGATTTCGTTTAACTGACTCTTGCTGTCTCATGGACTCATTAGTTTCTGTAGACTCCATTCTTTTTTTGGGGGGAGGAGTTTTCTTCATTACCCTTTTGCAACTCCTTTTCCAATTGGTCAATTCTACTTTTGAAGGAGCTTTCCATTTGACAATTTGGGGTTTTGAGAGAATTAATTTCTTTTTATATTTGCTCATTTGAGGATCTGAGAGAATTATTCTCATTTTGTATTGGTCCAATTGATGATCTGAGAGATTTATTCTCCTTTTGTGTTTGTCCAATTGTACTTTCTAAGGTTTTGTTTACTTGTTGCAACGTATTAATTGTCTCTCCCAAATTTTTAAGCTCCTTCCTTATTTCTTCAAGGAATTCTTTCTGTGCTGGAGACCAGATCGTATTCTCCTCAGAGGTTCCAGGTCTCTCTGAGTTAGTGTCTTTTCCTTCCAAGAATTTTTCTATGGATCCACGTTTCCGCTGACCCTTCTTCATTTTGCTAAGACCTTGATTGGGGGGGGGGGCTGATTCACCTGGGCTTGGGATTGCTAAAGGCTTTACTCACTGAGTGCAGTTTCTCTGGCTGGCCAGTAGGAGGTGTTAGTTGCTTTCTCTGGAGTGTCTGTGACCTTGACTGAGGCCTTCTCCCTTTGCTTAAAGGGAAGGGTTGGAGCAATTGAATTCTTTTGCCTTCAATCAATAGTGCTCTTTACCCTGGCCTGAGGTCATTCCTCAGCTGGGCTGGTTCTTCTGCTCACACAGCTTGGCCTGGCAGAAGTAGTTTGCATTTGTTTGTTTGGGAGGAGGTCTGAGTTGTAATGGGAACAGAGGAGCCCAGGATGGGGTCCGCAGCTCTCCTGCACCAGAACTCTCCCCCCAGTCCTGTCCCCAAGCTCCAGGGGGATAGCACCAACACCACCGACACCAGCGCCTCTGCTCCCCCACCAACCCAACCCCCTGTTGTCCAGCCCCACCACTGATCCAGCAGGTCCGGCTCTCCGGCCCTCAGACTCCCAGTTTCAATTCAGCTGTTAATCTGGCTGATCCAGGGCTGATCCTCCCTCTGAGCATAGACTCACCCACCCAATTTCGGCCATAGTTGCGGCCAGAGACAAATCCTGAGGTAGATGCTCTTTCTCCCGGCATTTCTTTCTGGGTTTTGTGGGTCCGATTTCTTTTAAGAGGTTTATTTCATGTGATAGATGGGGAAAGATCAGGAGACTTTGGAACTGTGCCTGTCTTCTCTCCGCCATCTTGGCTGGAAGTCCCTGAAAGCCTGTCATTTGGGGAATGGCTAAACAAATTATGGTTATGATTGAATATTATTCTGCAGTAAGAAATGAAGAGCAGAATGCTCTCAGAAAAATCTCGAAAGCCTCAGGAGCTGATGCAAAGTGAAATGTGCTATTTACAAAGAAAAAGTAATATTGTAACATGATCACCTATAAGTATTTTAGTCATTCTTAGAAATAAAATGATTCAAAACATTACTCCGGAACTTATAAGAAATTATATACATCCCCACGGAAAGAACTGATAGTGTCTGGAAATAGTGAAGCATACTTTTTTTTAAAACTTTGTTTATTGATAGTTTCATTTAATCTATGTTTTCTTTCATAACATAACTATTATGGAAATGTTTTGCTTGACCACACATTTATAAATTATATCAAATTGCTAGCCTTCTCAATGAGGGATGGAGTATTGAGAGGGAGGAAGGGAGAGAAATTGGAATTCAGTTTTAAAAATGTATTTTTAAAATTATATCTGCATGAGTTTGGGGAAAAATAAATGCCAAATGACCCTCCCCTAAAAAAGAAAAAAAATTATTGATTTTTCTGAGTTTTTCTTTGGCCCACACATTCTTTTGGATTAGATTATTTAGTTTCAAAGTAATTTTTAGTCTATACCTCTACTGCCTTTTATTGAACATATTTTATTGCATTATGATCTTAAAAGTGCATTTAAATTTTCTGATATTCTGCTTTTGAATTTTTATGCTGTGATACATCATTAACTTTGTGAAGGTACCACATTCTACTAAAAAAAGATATTCTATGTTCTCATTCCACTCAGTTTTCTCCTATAACTTTTCTAAAGTACTATCAATTTACTAATGTACTTTCTACTTTCTTTGTTTATTAGATTTATCTAGATCTAAGAGAAGAAAGTTAAAATCTCCCTGTGTCACAGTTTTACTTTAAATTTTCTCCTGTAATTTATTTAATTCCCTTAAAAATTTGGCTACTATTACTTTTGGGGGGCAGAAGCAAGATGGTGGCATGAAAACAGCCTTTCTTAGGAGCTCTCTCCAAAATATTTCAAAAACCTTAAAATTATGACTCTAACTAAAGTTTCAAGAAACAAAACCCATAGAAAGATGCAGTGAAGCAATTCTCCAGCCCAAGGTAACCTGGAAAATAATGGAAAAGCTCTGTTCCATGGGATTGGAGGGGGCGACAGTGAACTGGAGTGAAGGAGCTGCAGCCTTCCAGAAGCAGCCTGCTGGGCATCTGAGTCCCTGGGAGCCCTGGCTCCTGTAGCAATAGCAGTTTCCTGACCTGACAACCCAGGTAGCACCAAGTACAACTTAGAAGATCAGCAGGGAGAACTCTGCTAGAGTGAGAATGAAGTCCAGGCCAGTTTGACCCTCCTAAGCAAGGCCTTGAACCTCAGTGCAGCCCTGATTTCAGGGCCTGTGGAGCTGCCCACCAGGAGCCTGCACTCTGGAGCAGCCAGCAGCTCCATCCTGATTGCTCAGCCCATGGAAGGTAAGGGAGTGGAGGGAGACTGTCATGATCTGTCCTCTGTCCCTGGGACAGGGATCTAGGGCCTTGCAAGGACCTTCCTCATAGCCCCAGGTTAGAGAGGTGAACTTGTGCTTATTCAACAGACCAGGAGAGCACAGGAGAGCAGACAGAGTCTGCCATAAGATCTTGAAGGAACTGAGGTCCTTGCGGGGGGGGGGGGTCCCAATAATACTCAAAAGCTCAGGAAACACACACAAACCAGGCATAGTCTGGGGAAATGAGTAAACAGAAAAAAAAAAAGAAACCTGACAATAGACAATTACTTTGGTCCCATGAATGACCAAAACACATACTTTGAAGACGAGAAAGTCCAAACTTCTGCATCTAAAGACTCCAAGAAATATAGAAGTTGGGCTCAGGTTATGACAGAGCTAAAGAAAGAGTTTGAAATAAGGGAGATAGAAGAAAAATTGGAAAGAGAAATGAGACAGATGCAAGTAAAATATGAAAAAGAAGTTAGCAGTTTAATCAAGGTGATCCAAAAAAATGCTGAAGAAAATAACATGATAAAATCTAGTTTAGGTCAAATAGATAAAAAAAGTTCAAATAGTTAATGAGGAGGAGAATACTTTAAAAAGCAGAATTGGTCAGATAGAAAAGGACATAAGAAAGCTCTCTGAGGAAAACAAATCCTTCAGATGCAGAATGGAGCTAAAGGAAGCTGGTGATTTTGAGAGAAATCAATACATGATAATTCATCACTAAAAGAATGAAAAACTAGAAAAAAATGCGAAATATCTCATAAAAACTGATCTGGAAAACAGATCTAGAAGAGATAATCTAAAAATTATTGCACTATCTCAAAGTCATAATCAGAAAAAAGAGCTTTGACCTCATTTTAAAAGAATTTCTTCAGGAAAATTGCCTTGATATCTTAGAAGCCCAGGATAAAATAGAAATTGAGAGAATCTACAGTTCTTCTACTGAAAAAGATAAAAATATCCCCCAAAATATTATAGCCAATTTTCCAGAACTCCCAAATCAAAGAGAAAATATTACAAGCAGCCAGAAGTACACAATTCAAATATAATGGAGCTGCAGTCAGGATCACACAGGACTTAGCAGCAACTACATTAAGGGCTCATAGGGCTTGGAATATAATATTCCAGAAGGCAAAAGAGTTTGGAATACAACCAAGAATAAACTACCCAGTAAAACTGAACATCCTCTTCCAAGGGAAAAGATGGACTTTCAATGAAACAGGGGAATTTCAAATGTTACTCTGTTGAAACAACCAGAGTAGAACAGAAAGTTTGATCTGCAAGTACAGGACTCAGGTGAAGCATAGAGATGGTAGACAAGAAGGGTAAATTATGAGGGATTTAATGATGAACTATGTGCATTCCTGCATGGAAAGAGGATACTGATAATACTCATATGAACCTTCTAATTTATTAGAGCAGTTAAAAGGAGCTTATATAGACAAGGTACAGGAGAGACTTGAATTTGAAGGTATAATTATAATTGATATGATATGATATGATATGATATGATGTAATATAATTAATGTAATATAATATAATGTAAAGTAACATAACGTAACATAGCATAGCGTAGCGTAGTGTAACGTAACATAACATAGCATAATATAATGTAATGTAATATAACATAATATAATGTAACATAATATAACACAACACAACATTAATATAATATAATATGATATAATTTAATATAATATAATATGATATAATATAATATAATATAATATAATATAATATAATATGATATGATATGATATGATATGATATATATGATATGATATGATATAATATAATATATATATATATATAATATAATATAATATAATATAATATAATATAATATAAACATAAACAGAGTCAATGGGTGAAATGAAAATGTACTGGGAGTAAGAAAAAGGAGAGGCAGAATAGGCCAAGATATTTCACATAAAAGAGTCAAGAAATAGTTTTTAGAATGGTATGAAAGGGGGAAGGTGAGGGGAATGAGGAAGTCTTCATTTTCCTCAGAATTGGTTCAGAGAGGAATCAGCATATATATATATATATATATATATATATATATATATATATATATATATATATATATATATTACATATACTCAATAGGGTATAGAAATCAAGAAGAAAAAAGGAAAGAGAGGGGACAGGGGGAGGGGAGGTGATGCGGGTGATAGAGGAGGGGGTAGATCATGGGAGAGGATAGTCAGATATAACACATTTTCTTTTTTACTTTTTGCACGGTGGTGGGATGGCTTGGCCTGCCCAGAACCATGGGACTGGGTGGTTGCTGGGTCTCTGAGGTTGGAGGTAGCTTGGAGCCCCTTGGCCTCAGGGCTGGTTGGCTGTCCTACAGCACATTTTAGAAGAGGAAGCAAGTGAAAGGAGAGAGAGAAAGTATAATAGATGGTAGTGGGGAGGAATGAATGAAGGGAATTGTAATCAGCAATAGCAACTGTGGAAAAATATGGAAGTAACTTCTGTGATGGACTTATGATAAAGAATGTGATCCACCCAAGAAAGAGCTGATGGTATCAGAATACAGAATCAAAGACATTTTTTCTCATTCTTTCACTTTATTTCTCATGAGGTTTTATATTTTTGTGGGGGGGAGGGGGTTTGTTTAATCTTACAAGAATATTTAGCAATGTGTAAATTAATTGAAGAAAATTTTAAAACTTTTTTAAAAATTTAAAATGATCTATAATACATATTTGGTGTATATATTTTTAGTACTGATATTGTTTCATTGTCAAATGAATCTTTTACCAACATATAATTTTCTTCTTTATTTCTTTTATTTGTGTTGATTTTTGCTGTTGTTTGTCTGAGATCATAATTTCTAAGCCTCATTTTTAACCTTCTACTGAAGCACAATTGATTATGCTTCATTTTCTTACCTGTACTGTGTGTGTCTTTCTCCACTTCAAATATTTTTCTTGTCAACAACATATTGAAGGATTTTAATCCACTTTGATATATGCCTCTCTTTTTACATGTGTTCATTCCATTCATATGAACAGTTATAATTAATAACTATTTCCTCATCCCCTGTTTATGGCTCTCTCTCGCTCTCCTTCTCTCTCTCTCTCTCTCTCTCTCTCTCTCTCTCTCTCTCTCTCTCTCTCTCTCTCTCTGTCTCTCCCTCTCATCTCTTGTCGCTCTCTCAATCCTCTCTGTGATCTCTATAATTGTCTTCATTTCTCTGTCTCTCTCCCTTCACAATTGTTTTGCTTCCACCATTTCTTCCCCCAATTTGCCCTTCCTTCTATCAATCAATCCTCACATCCCCTAATCTCTCAATTCCTAATTGGGTATTACATAGTCAATTGAGTATGCATGTTATTCCATCTTTGAGCCAATTCTGATGAGAATAAGGCTCAAATGTTTCCTGCCACCGTCCCTGTTTTACTCTTCATTGCAATAGTTTTTGAATGCCTCTTTCATGTAAAATAATTGATCCTATCCTATATATCACTTCCCCTTTCTCACAGTGAATTTTTCTTATCCATTAATATTTTGATACCATCTCATCATATTAATTTCACACATGTTCCCTCGGTTTATGATAGTAATAAAATTCTTTAGAGTTTTAAAATTCATCTTCCCATAAAGGAAAATAGTTTAGCTTTATTGAGACCCTAGTCTTCCTGACCACCCAAGCTGGCTGGATAAATGTCTGGTCAGCCATACTGAAGTTCTCCCATCTGTCTACCATACACAAGGCAAAAACTTCTGAGGTTTTCAGGTCAGTACCTTGCCTCACCCTGTCACCTCTGCTCTCTGACCTAGGCATGCCCATGTTCCCCTGTGCCAGACCTCACTGGGAGATGGTTCCCCTCTGTTCTTCTGTGAGTTCTGTAGATCCAAAATCTGATAAGGGGTTTGATTCATATTAGTTCTGATGGAAAGTCAGGATAGATTAAAGTAACAGCTGGCTTCTCTCTGCCATTTTGCCCAGAAATCTGCTCCTGATTTCTTAAAAACAGTGGTACTCTATCACATTCATATATCACAATTTGTTCAGCCATTCCCCAAATGATGGATATCTCCTCAATTTTCAATTATTTGCCAATACAAAAAGAACTGCTATGAATGGTGATATAGATAGATACATACATACATACATACATAGATACATACAAAAATAGATACATAGATAGATAGTTTCTACCCACACACACATTTTTTTGATCTCTTAGGGTTTTTGACCAAGTAGTTTTATTGCTGGATGAAAGGGAATCATAAGTTTTATTGTCCTTTGAGCATAATTCCAAACTCCAGTATAGTTAGATTGGCTCACAACTCCAGCAACAGTGCATTAGTGTAAAAGTTATCCTACAAAGTTCCTAACATTATCATTTTCCTTTTTTGTATTATAGCCAACCTGAGAGGTGTGAGGTGGTACCTCAGAGTTCTTTTAATTGCAAGTCCCTAATTAACTATGGTCTTTAATCTAGATCTATGATCTAGATCTTTTTTTCCTTGACTTTAGATAGTTTTAATTTCTTCATCTAGTGCCCATCTGTTTATATCCTTTGACCATTTACAATTTGGAGAATGCCTAGTATTCTTACAAATTTATCTTACTTCACCAGCAATTTTAGAAACAAGTTCTTGATCTCAAAAAGTAGCCATGAAAATTATTTCCCACCTCTATGACTTTTAGTACTAAAACTTGCATTGATTCATTTGTGCAAAACCCTTTTTATTTAATGTAATCAAAATTATACATTTTGCTATTATAAAATTCTCTATTGCTTGTTTGATCATAAACTCCTCCCCTCTCCATATATCTGACAGGTAAACTATTCCTTGTTTTCCCCATTGACTTAAGGAATCACTCCTTTTAATCTAAATTCTGTGCTTATTTTGATCTTACCTAGGTATAAAGTGTGGAATGTTGGTCAATGCCTAGTTTCTGCCATACTGTTTTTCAGTTTTCCTAGCAGTTTTCATCAAATAGCTCAAGTCTTTGAGTTCATCAAGCAGTAAATTACTGTAGTCATTTCCTACTGTTTCTTTTGTACTTAATCTATTCCACTTATTCACTTCTCTATTTCTTAGCCAGGTATAATAATTTATTCTTTTTTTTTAGGTGTTTTTTTTTGCAAGGCAAACGGGGTTAAGTGGCTTGCCCAAGGCCACACAGCGCAGTAATTATTAAGCATCTGAGACCAGATTTGAGCCCAGGTACTCCTGACTCCAGGGCCGGTGCTTTATCCACTGCACCACCTAGCTGCCCCTAATTTATGCTTTTTAATATGGTTTTACATCTAATGAACTAGGCCACTTGCATCTACATTTTTAAATTAATTCACCTTAATTTTCTTGATCTTTTGTTCCTCCACATGAATTTTATCACTATTCTTTCTAACTCTAAATAATTTTTGGTAAGTTGATTGGTATGGTACTGCATACATAATTTGAATTGGGTGAAATTTTCATTTCTGGATCTACCCATGAACAAGTGACATATTTCTAATTATTTAAATCTAACTTTATTTGCAAGATTGCATTTTGTAATTATATTCATATAATTCCTTGGTTTGTCTTAGGAGACGAATTCCCAAGTATTTTATGTTGTCTATAGTTTCATTAAGTGGAATTTCAATTTTTATCTCATGTGGTTGAGCTTTGCTGATTAATGTGGGTTTATTTTATATCATGGTACTTTGTTAAAGTTTTTAATTGATTTTTAAGTAGCTTTTTGGTTGATTTTCTGGGGTTCTCTAAATAAACCATCATATCATCTGCAAAGAGTGAAAGCATTGTTTCTTCAGTGCTTATTCTAATTCCTTTTTTCCTTTCTCTTATTGCTAAAGCTAGCATTTCTAACAAAATATTGAATAATAGAAGTGATAGTGAACATTCTCGTTTCAACCCCGAACTTTTTGAGACTGTTTCTAGCTTATCCCCATTACATATAATGTTTGCTGATGGATAGTGCTTCCCATTTTATGAAAAACTCCATTTAGTCTTATGTTTTATAGTATTTTTAATAGAAAATCATTCTGAATTTTGTCAGAATTTTTCAGCACCTACTGGGATAATCATATGATTGCTGTTAGTTTTATTATTGATATGGTATATTATGCTGATTGTCTACCTAATATTAAAACATCTCTGCATTTCTCATACAAATTATACCTGATCATAATGTATTACCCTTGGGACAATGCTGTAATCTCTTCCCTAAAATTTCATTTAGAATTTTTGCATAGTTACTTGTTAGGGAGATCAGTCTCTAATATTTTTGTCTGTTTTGATTCTTCCTGGTTAAGGAATCAGCATCATATTGGTACCATAAAAGGAATTTGACAAAACTACATATTCTCCTAATTTTTCAAATATTTTAGAATTTGAATTGGCATTAGATTGTTCTTTAAATCTGTGGTAAATCCATCTAATCCTGGAAATGTTTTGCTTGGGAGTTCTTTGACAGCTTATTAAATAACCTTTTTCTGAAATAGGGTTATTTAAATAATTTTCACTTCTGTTAATCTGGACAATTTATATATTGATAAATATCCATCCATTTCACTTACATTGCCAGATTTATTGTCACAAAGTTGGGTAAAATAGTTTTGAATTATTGGTTCAACTTCATGCCCTTTGATTATGAATTTACCATATTTATTTTTCCTCTTTGTCATTTGGCTTTCTTCTTTTACTCAAATTAATCAAAGGTTTATCTGTTTTATTGTTTTTACATAAAATCAACCCTTAGTTTTATTTATTAGTACAATAGTTTATTTATATTTAATTTTGTTACTTTCTCCTTTGATGTTCAGAATCTCTAATTAGTATTTTTTAATTTGTTTTTATATACTTTTTTAGTTTTGTGACTAATTCATTGATATACATTTTCTCTCATTTATTCATGCAAGCATTTAGAGATAAAATTTGTACTAATAACTGCTTAGGCTGCATTCCACAAGTTTTATATAACTCATCATCTTTGTCATCTTTGATGAAATTGTTGGTTTTTTCTCTGATTTGTCGTTTGATCCACTAATTCTTTTTTTTTAGGTTTTTTTTGGCAAGGCATTTGGCTTAAGTGACTTGCCCAAGATCACACAGCTAGGTAATTATTAAGTGTCTGAGGATGAATTTGAACCCAGATCCTCCTGACTCCAGCACCAGTAGTCTATCCACTGTGCCACCTAGTTACCCCTCACTCATTCTTTAAAATTAGGTTATTTGCTTTCCAATTTATTTTAAATTGTTCATGGAATGACTTATTATTTCAAGTAATTTTCATTGAATCATACACTGAAAAGGAAGCCCTTATATTTCTGCCTTTCTGCTTTTGATTGAGAGAGTTTTCTGCTCTACTCCATGATCAAGTTTTGTGTAGGTCCCATATACTACAGAAAAGAAGATAAATTTCTTTCTATCCACATTCAATATTTTCCACCTCTCTATCATATCTAATTTATTTTCTCTTCTTCTTAACTTCCTTCTTGTTTATTTTGTGGTTAATTTTTTCTAAATATTAGAGAGGGAGACTGAGGTCCTCCATTAATATAGTTTTACTGTCTTCATGTTGCTCATTTTTCTTTTGCTCTAATAATTTAGTTGCTATACCAGTTGGTACAGATATGTAGTTTCTTTCCTTATTCCTTTCAATGAAAGTTATTTTTGCTTTTGCTTTATTTGTGACCATGATTGCTACCTTTGGCTTATTTTTCTTTTCTGTTTGTTTTCTTTAGCTGAAACATTATATATTCTACTTTGGTAAGCATCTCTCTGCTTCACATGTGTTTTTTGTAAATAACATATTGTAGGCTTCTTGTTTTTAATACACTCTGTTAGTCATTTCCATATTATGGGACAGTTCATTGCATTATGATTACAAACTCTGTTTTTCCCTCCACCCAATCTTCTCCATATTTGTACTTTTGTTTTTTCTTTCACCTTATCCCTCCTCATTAGTGTTTTCCTTCTGACTACCACTTTCTTCAATCTGCCTTCCTTACTATCTTCAAAATCAGGTCATTTTTCCTAAGGGATAGTTTACATTTTCTACTCTTTTTTCCTATCTTTTGGTTTTGTTCAGTGGAATCTTGATGTCGCATAGACTCATTAGTTTCCACTTGTCCAATTTTAAGTTTTAGATTTTCATTTTCTTCAATAAACTTTTTTGTTTCCCTTTCCAATTAGTTAATTTTGCTTTACATTAGTTGTTTTCCTTTCTTAGTTGAAGAATTTTACTTTTAAAGGAGTTATTCTCTATTTCAATTTAGTAAATTTTATTTTTGATGGTATTGCTTTCTTTGACTATTTTTCATAATTCTCTTACATGACTTTCATTTCTTTTCTCAGTTTTTCTTCTTTCTCTCTTATTCGGTTTTTAAAATCTTTTCTTAACTCTTCCATGTAGACTTTTTTGGATTTGAGATCAATTCATAACTCCTTTGAGCTTTTACATATATGTATTTTTCCCTATCTTTCTCTTCTTAGATGGCATTGTTATCTTCCCTATCAGAATAGTAGCTTTCTACAGTTAGTGCTCTATTTTTTTTTCTCATTTCAAAAGATGATCACTGCTCCTGGTTACTGGGCATATAGTCTCAGTCTTGTTGTGCTGGGGTACAGGATTCTAGTCCTTTGTTTTCCACTCAGATGTCTTAGTTATTCTTTTGTTAAGGTAGTCCAACCAAGTCTTGCCTGTTGCACTAGAGTTATTGGTCTAGAACTTGGCCTTCTAAGTGGGTGTTAGAACCTTCACTGCTGGCCTGCTTAGCTGGGATCCAGTTGTTTTAGTTCATGGACTGAGCTGTGGCCAAGAGATCCCATTCATTTCCTCAGTCACTCACCTACACTGAATTGTACTCCCTTTGTACTCAAATATGAGTGAGTGCAATATTCCCTCTTAAGAGTTAATATTCCTAGTGAATTTATCTCAGGGTGAAAAATAATTAAAACAAAGACAGACTATAACTCTTGGACTGTTCTTAGAAGAAAGAGGGAAAGAGATTTTGCATTCTAAGCCAGACACCCTCTCGATTCTGTTAGGGCAGGAAACAGTGGACTATTTCCAGAAAGAGAGAATAGTAGACTGCCTCCTCTTGTTTGATGATAAGTACTAAACTAATAAGATAGTAGATTTTCTTAGAAGACCTTGAATACTCAGACATTAATCATTTAGATAAACAACAAAAGATCATTATAAATCTTCTGATATCCTCACCATCTGGATGGTGAGGTAATATTCTATGAAAACATTTTATTCTTCTCTTTGTTGCTGGATAGATTTTTCACATAAAGATTGTAACTCTGAAAACCTTAACCAATCAGGTTGGAAGAGAGGAGGTTGGGGGGCGGGGGAATCCTGCTAGGCCATATAATTTTGCTTGACTGTCACCTTGGGGCAGCTCTTTGATCTTAACTACCTTTGTGAGACTAGGAGGGTGTCCCTTTCTCAAGAAAAACCAAAATAAACTTTCTTCTTTTGCTCAGAGGAATCTCAATATTTTTTAACTGATTTTTTATCCCACACAGTTTGGTTCCCTGACTTGAGAATTAACTCCCTCTTTAAGACTCTCTTGTACACACACCAAAACAGATGCCATGATGGAAATTGTCTGCAGCTTGTGATTTAGTGCCCAGGCAGATCCCTTGAGGAGCGAGGGAAGAATCCCAAAGAGAGACTTAGTCTGAGCAAAATTTAAAGCCAAAGGACCTCTGGGGGCAGCACCACAAGAAGACACAGGAGGAGACCCAGGGAGAGCTCCTTGGTCCATAAGTTTGTGTAAACAAGCCCAGGTGTAGCCCAGGGTGACTGACCCTTACTGTTCCCACATCAGATCAAATCTGCAGGTTGATCTGATAAGAACACAAAAAGGGCCTGGGGTGGGGGCACTCCCAAGCAATTAATACAATTTACAGGGAGAGATTCCAAAGAAGTCCAAGCAGGTAGAAGGCATAGGGACAAGACAGAAAGGGCCAGAATTGCCAGCTGAGAGCTCTAGGGTCTAGACTTAATAATGGGGAAGAAATCCAAAGTAAAAAGGGAAAAGTGCAGATAATGATAAAATGCTGTTGACTTTTTCTCTTCCCCGCTTTTTCACTGTGATTCTGTATTGCCAGAATGCTTTCTCCTCCTATCCCTCCTCCCCCTTCCTGTTACTTTTCTCCAGGACATTTGCCTGGTTTTTTTTTTGGGGGGGGGGGGGCTTTATCTCTTGACCTTGGGAGGAAAACAGGAGCAAAAAGGGAATTTATTAAGAAAAAGGACTAATAATAATAATAATAGAGAGAATTGATTCATGAAGATTTAGTAAAATAAGTGTTAAAAGAGATTTTATTTTGAAGGTAAAGAGACAAGAAAGAGACAATGAAAATTACCAAATGTGTTAGATAAAGAAATCACAGAAAGAAATGTTATTTTGATTTGAAAAAGTTTTGGGGAAGTAAATTCCAGAAAGTCAAGAGAGTCAGGTTAATTCTAAAATATATAATTTGATTACGCAGAAATGCCAGAAAAGGGAGACTAAATAATTAATCTTTTACCAGAATTATAGTTTCAGGAGTTTATTAATATAGATTCTGGTAAGGCTAGTTATTATAGAGAGTAATGGAACAAGTGGGAACCTAAGAACAGAAGAACTCCCAAGAACGATTTTGGACCTCCCTCCCTATGAGAAAAGTGATGTGGTTTATTCTATCTGAAGAAGGGAAGCAGGTAATATTCCAATTAGGCTGTGAGATTTTTGTTTAAGCAGCTGTTTGTCTTCTCAAAGTTTTACCACTTAAAATCAAGAAGTGCTAAATATTAAATCCTTTGAATGGAAAATGTTTTGTGGAAAGTGGAATCATGTCTGTGGTTTATATAGCTAGTTCAGAACAGTATCAACTACAGTCAGAAAGAGTTAATGAAAAAGAATAGTGGAACAGAATATTAAGGTGAAAATGTAAGCTGTATAGTCTAAGTAAGAGGTTCTGAAAGTACTGGGAAGAGAATCAATGCATAGAGACAATTGGGGTTTTTGAACCATTTGTTAAGTATGGAAATTGGTTAAAGCATATAGACAGAAGATTTGAGCAAGTTTGATATTGTATAAGTAAAAGGATTGATTTGGGGGAACCTTGGAAGATGATTTCAAAATCAATTTTAAAAAGGGCGGTATAAAAAGCTAAAAGTTCAAATGGAGATATAAGTTTAAATGAGGTTAACGTAATCTAAAAATTGCATTAAAATGCCACTTTTGCAATATCTGGCAGTGAATTGATTGGAAAAGCGATAAACCCAATAAGATGAAAAGATTGATATGAAAGCAATTGCTAGGTAAATGCTAATTTTTTATTATGTTATTATTGAATCTATAATGTGTTAATCTTTATACAAAAATAATCTGAAGATATATCCAAACTGAATTAAAGGGTTTGTGTAAAAAAAAGGTGTTTTTTTTATTTTAAGGTTTTATGGCTTCTCCTGAGTATAAGAGGAAAAAGAATTAATGGAAATGCTGCAATAGATAGGAATAGAATGACCTGGCAATCTGCCAAAACTATTGTCAGGATAGACTATGAGTGTGATCTTAATTAAGCTTTAGAATTACTAAACAAGGGGAATTGGGAAACACTGATTAAATATGTTTGGGGTATAGCTCATGTATCTGAAAAAAAAATCTGGGATGAATGAGTAATGATAAACAATAAAGGTAAATAATTAGTACATATTCCTTTAATATCTCAAATTGAGGGAAATCTCTAATGCCCAGAACATAAAATGTTCTAATATTAAGAAATGTTGGTCAGTAAGGATAGAAAGCTCTTATAAGTTAGAGCACTGAGGAGTCAGAATTGCACTGATAAAGATAAAAAGAATTTGCAAACTTCTTTTAGGCTTTGAAAAGGAAAATGATTTAAGGTTATTTTGAATATGACTTTTGGAATTTAAAAGAAGTATAAAGAAAACCTTGTAATTATAAAAAGGGATTTTTAGCAACAACTGGTCTTAAGAATTTTTCTGTGTTGCAAAATTCTAGGGAGTAAAGGGAATATACAAGAAATTGAAATATGTAGTGAATAATCAGTAAACTTTGTATAAAAACAAATTTGAACAACTTTTTTTTGAGAATTTAAAATTGCATTATAATAATGAACAATGAATGAACTGAGGTTTAACCTATCACATTTGTAAAGATTTGTTATGAAGAAAGCTAGAGAATACCTTGCCAATAGGTCAAGGTCTTTATGGCCCAGAGAATTTGTGAAAGGCTTTGTTTTATTTCTTACCTCATGTTTATAAAAGGGAATATCTATATGCAACATCAATGTCACTTGTTTATTATCTGTTATATAAGAAGAAGAAGAAATTACATATGAAAAATTTAACACTAGCATGGGTAAAAAGTATACATTGGGCTTTTTAAATTATCATATGTATAAGATTAAATTCATGAAGAATCTTATTACATTGTTTTGAAAATAGAGGTAGATTTGGAAGAAGAGATAAATATGTTTATAAAGCACAAATTTAGAAGAGGTTTGTGTGTAAAAGATAATTATAAGGTTAACTTTAAGAGAAACTGTTGTTTTGCTTTGCTTTGAGACAATGAGATGTCAGCATGAAAACTTTTTGTTTCATATAGGTTAGGAATTTAATGTTTAAATTTTAAAGAAGTAAAACTGCAGATTTGTTTCCCCCATGCGAAATACAGATTCAGAAGGATAGTGTATTTGCACTTTCCTTTCCAATAATGTTGTATAAATGTGAGGGGCTTTGAAAATGATTAGGAAATTAAAAATTATGTGATCTTAATTAGATGATGTATCAGTGAATAAAATGTAAAAGAGTGTTATCAAATATGTGATCTACCTTTGGAAATATAAAATTTTGCTTTAATGTGGTCAAACCTGGAATTAATGATTGATTGCTTTGTAGGGATAATGAGGGAAGTTATCAAAGGTCATGACCCTCTGGGTTCCCTGAATTTTTAAATGTGTTCGTCCTTGGTCTAGATCTGTAAGTCCAGGTATAAATGTAATAATGGAAGGATTGCTGTGTGAAATCTAGTTCTTAATATGTTACATTTATTATTGTTTTGTTAAATTTAGAAACCTGTAAAATATTCTAATGGTTTGAAAGAATTTTGAAATGTAATAATTTGTATTTCAAACATGGCTAATATTTTTTTAATTTAAAATTATTTTTTATTAAAGATATTATTTGAGGTTTACATTTTCCCCCAAATCTTGCTACCCTCCCCCCTCCCCCCACAGATTGCACTCTGTCAGTCTTTACGTTGTTTCCATGTTGTACCTTGATCCAAATTGGGTGTGATGAAAGAGAAATCATATCCTTAAAGAGAAGTCTAAGAGGTACCAGGATCAGACAATAAGCTACCTGTTTTTTTTCCCCTAAATTAAAGGGAATAGTCCTTGTACTTTGTTCAAACTCCACAGCTCCTTATCTGGATAAAGATGGTACTCTCGTTTGCAGACAGCCCAAAATTGTTCCCGATTGTTGCACTGATAGAATGAGCAAGTCCTTCAAGCTTGAAATTCACTCCCATGTTGCTGTTAGAGTGTACAGTGATTTTCTGGTTCGGCTCATCTCACTCAGCATCAGTTCATGCAAATCCCTCCAGGTTTCCCTGAAATCCCATCCCTCCTGGTTTCTAATAGAACAATAGTGTTCCATGACATACATATACCACAGTTTGCTAAGCCATTCCCTAATTGAAGGACATTTACTGGATTTCCAATTCTTTGCCACCACAAACGGGGCTGCTATAAATATTTTTGTACAAGTAATGTTTTTACCCTTTTTCCTCATCTCTTCAGGGTATAGAGCCAGTAGTGGTATTGCTGGTTTAAAGGGTATGTACATTTTTGTTGCCCTTTGGGCATAGTTCCAAATAGCTCTCCAGAAGGGTTGAATGAGTTCACAGCACCACCAACAGTGTAATAGTGTCCCAGATTTCCCACATCTCTTCCAACAATGATCATTATCCTTCCTGGTCATACTGGCCAATCTGAGAGGTGTAAGGTGGTACCTCAGGGAAGCGATAATTTGCATTTCTCTAATAATTAATGATTTAAAGCATTTTTTTCATATGGTTATGGATTACTTTGATCTCCTCATCTGTAAATTACTTTTGCATATCCTTTGACCATTTGTCAATTGGGGAATGGCTTTTTCTTTTAAAACTATGACTCAGTTCTTTGTATATTTTAGAAATGAGTCCTTTGTCGGAATCATTAGTTGTAAAGATCTTTTCCCAGTTTACTACATTTCTTTTGATCTTGGTTACTTTGCTTTTACCTGTGCAAAAGCTTTTTAATTTAATGTAATTGAAATCATCTAATTGGTTTTTGGTGATGTTCTCCATCGCTTCCTTAGTCATAAACTGTTCCCATCTCCATAGATCTGACAGGTAGACTAGTCCTTGATCTTCTAATTTCCTTATAGTATTGTTTTTTATGTCTATGTCCTGTAACCATTTGTATCTTATCTTGATAAAGGGTGTGAGGTGTTGGTCTAATCTAAGTTTCTTCCATACTAACTTCCAATTTTCCCAGCAATTTTTATCAAAGAGGGAATTTTTTCCCCAATGGCCAGACTCTTTCGCTTTATCAAACAGCTGATTACTATAATCATCTCCTGCTTTTACACCTAGTCTATTCTACTGGTCCATCACTCTATTTCTTAGGCAATATCAAACAGTTGTGATGACTGATGCTTTATAATATAATTTTAGATCAGGTAGGGCTAAGCCACCTTCTTTTGTACTTTTTTTCATTAAGCTCCTGGCAATTCTTGACTTTTTATTTCTCCATATGAATTTACTAACAATTTTTTCTAACTCGTTAAAGTAATTTTTTGGAATTTTGATTGGTAGGGCACTAAACAGTTAGTTTAGTTTTGGTAGAATTGTCATTTGTATTATATTAGCTCTACCTATCCATGAGCAGTTGATATTTGCCTAGCTATTTAAATCTAATTTAATTTGTGTGAGAAGTGTTTTGTAATTGTTTTCAAAAAGTTTCTGTGTCTGTCTTGGCAAATAGACTCCCAAATATTTTATATTGTCTGAGGTTACTTTGAATGGGATTTCTCTTTCTAGCTCTTCCTGCTGTATCTTGCTAGACATATATAGAAAAGTTGAGGATTTATGAGGGTATATTTTATAATCTGCAACTTTGCTAAAATTATTAATGGTTTCCAGTAGTTTTTTAGATGATTTCTTGGGATTCTCTAGGTAGACCATCATGTCATCTGCAAAGAGTGAGAGTTTTGTCTCTTCCTTCCCAATTCGAATTCCTTTAATTTCTTTTTCTTCTCTAATTGCTGATGATAACATTTCTAATACAATATTGAATAGTAGTGGTGATAATGGGCACCCTTGTTTCACTCCTGATCTTATTGGGCATGCCTCTAGCCTCTCCCCATTGAATATAATGCTTGTTGATTGTTTCAGATAGATACTGCTAATTATTTTAAGGAGTAGTCCATTTATTCCTATACTCTCTAGTGTTTTTAATAGGAATGGATGCTGTATTTTGTCAAAAGCTTTTTCAGCATCTATTGATATGATCATATGATTTCTGATAGGTTTGTTGTTGATACAATTGAGTGTACTAACAGTTTTCCTAATATTGAACCAACGCTGCATGGAATAAATCCTACTTGATCATAATGTATTATCCTAGTGATGTCTTGTTGTAATCGTTTTGCTAAGATTTTATTTAGGATTTTTGCATCTATATTCACCAGGGAGATAGCTCTATAATTTTCTTTCTGTTTTAAATCTTCCTGGTTTAGGTAACAGTACCATATTGGTTTCATAGAAAGAGTTAGGCAGAGTTCCATCTTTCCCTATTTTTCCAAAGAGTTTATATAGGATTGGAACCCATTGTTCCTTAAATGTTTGGTAGAATTCACTTGTGAATCCATCAGGCCCTGGAGATGTTTTTTAGAGAGTTCAGTAATGGCTTGTTGAATTTCTTTTTTCTGAGACAGGGTTGTTTAGGTATTTAATCTCTTCTTCATTTAACCTGGGCAACTTATATTTTTAAAATATTCATCCATTTCACTTAGATTATCAAATTTATTGGCATGGAGTTGGGTAAAATGATTTCAAATTATTACTTTAATTTCATCCTCATTGGTGGTGAGTTCACCTTTTTCAGTTATGACACTAGCAATTTGGTTTTCTTCTTTCTTTTTTTTAATCAAATTGACCAGAGGTTTATCAATTTTATTGGTTTTTTCATAATACCAACTTTTGGTTTTATTTATTAATTCAGTAGTTTTTTTTACTTTTGATTTTATTAATTTCTCCTTTAATTTTTAGAATTTCTAATTTGGTACTTAATTGGGGATTTTTAATTTGTTCTTTCTCTAATTTTTTTAGTTGCATGTTTAGTTCATTCATTTCCTCTTTCTCCAATTTATTCATATAAGCATTTAGAGCTATAATATATCCCCTGGGAGTTGCTTTGAATGAATCCCATAGGTTTTGGTATTTTGTTTCATTATTATCATTATCTAGGATAAAATGGTAAATTCTTTCTATAATTTTTTTTGTCCACTCATTTTTTAAAATGAGGTTATTCAGTTTCCAATTTGTTCTGTGTCTATATCTCCTTAGCCAAGTATTGCATATGAGTTTTATTGCATTGTGATCTGATAAAGATATATTCACTATTTCTGCCTTTCTGCAGTTGATCATTAGGTTTTTATGTCCTAGTACATGGTCAATTTTTGTATAAGTTCCATGTACTGCAGAGAAAGAGGTATATTCCTTTCTATTCCCATTCAGTTTCCTCCATAAGTCTACCATATCTAATTTTTCTAACAATGTATTTACCTCCCTAATTTCTTTCTTGTTTGTTTTATGATTTGATTTATCTAGATCTGATAGCAGGAGATTGAGGTCTCCCACTAGTAGAGTTTTTCTGTCTATGTCTTCCTGTAATTCTTTCAGCTTCTCCTATAAGAATTTTGGTGCTGTCCCACTGGGTGCATATATATTCAATATTGAAAAGACTTTATTGTCTATGATACCTTTTAGGAGGATAAAGTTTCTTTCCTTATCTCTTTTAATGCTATCTATTTTTGCTGCTGCTTTGTCTGAGATAAGGATTGCTACCCCTGCTTTTTTTAATTCAGCTGAAGCAAAATATATTTTGCTCCAGCCTTTTACCTTTACTCTATATGTATCTCTCTGCTTCAAATATGTTACTTGTAAGCAGCATATTGTAGGATTCTGGTTTTTAATCCACTCTGCTATTTGCTTATGTTTTAAGAGAGAGCTCATCCCATTCACATTCAAGGTTATGATTACTATTTCTTTATTGCCCTCCATGCTATCTTCCCTCTGTTTGTATTTTTCCCCCCTTCCCCACCTTTTATCCATATTCCCTGGTCTTTTGATTCTGAAAACCACCCCCTTCAGTGTGTTTGCCCTCTTATATCACACCCTCCCCTTTCTTTCCCCTTTCCCTTTTTCCCTTTTCCCTTCCCTTCCTTTTGTTATGTCCCCTTATTTCCCCCACTCCCCTTCCCTTTCTCCATCCCCCCTCCCCTTTTCCCCCTTTTAATACTTGAAAGGTTAGATGTTTTATTGGTTTAACTGATTATGTGTAGGTTGACTTTAAGCCAAGTCTGATGAGAAGAAGATTCAGGTGTTTCTCCTCTGCTCCCTTCTTCCCCACTATTACTGTAGTAGTCTCATGGATAGGTCATGAATGTCCATCATTTCTGGCTAGGTGTATTCTCTCTGAGTTACATTTCTCAAGGTTTATGAGAATCTTTTTTCCCCCATGCTGGGATATAGCCAGTTTCAACTTACTGGATTGCAATTTTTTTTCTTTTACTGCCCCCCCCCCCTTTTTTTTACCTTTTCATGTGTCTCTTGAACCTCCTGTTTGATGCCCAGATTTTCTGTTTAGTTCTGGTCTTTTCATCAGAAATTTTTGGAATTCTTCCATTTCATTAAATGTCCATCTTTTTCCCTGGAAGAGAAGACTCGGCTTTGCAGGAAAGTAGATTCTTGGCTGCATTCCAAGCTCCCATGCTCTTCAAAATATCTCATTCCAGGCCCTTTTATCCCTTAATGTTGATGCAGCCAGGTCCTGCTTGATCTTTACTGTGGCTCCTTGATATTTAAATTGTTTCTTTCTGGCTGCTTGCAGGATTTTCTCTTTTATCTGATAGTTCTGCAGTTTGGCCACAACATTCCTTGGTGTTTTCAATTTATGATCTTTTTCTGGTGGGGATTGATGTACTCTTTCAATAACTACTTTGCCCTCCATGATATCAGGGCAGTTTTCCCTCACTAGATCCTGTAATATTAAGTCCAGGCTTTTTTTTTTCTCTTCAATGTTTTCAGGAAGTCCTATAATTTTCAGGTTGCCCCTTCTCGATCTATTCTCAAGGTCAGTGGTTTTGTTGAGGTATTTTACATTTGCTTCTATTTTTTCTGTTTTTTGATTTTGTTTAACTGACTCTTGCTGTCTCATGGAGTCATTAGTTTCCGTAGACTCCTTTGTTTTTTGGGGGGAGGAGTTTTCTTCGTTAACCTTTTGCAACTCCTTTTCTAATTGGTTAATTCTACTTTTGAAAGAGCTTTCCATTTGACCAATTGAGGTTTTGAGAGAATTAATTTCTTTTTGCATTTGCCCATTTGAAGATCTGAGAGGTTTGTTTTCTTGTTGCAAGGTATTAATTGTCTCCCTCAAATTTGATTTTTAAACTCCTTCCTTATTTCTTCTAGGAAGTCTTTCTGTGCTGAAGACCAGATTGTATTCTCCTCAGAGGTTCCAGGTCTCTCTGAGTTAGTGTCTTTTCCTTCCAAGAATTTTTCTCTGGATCCACCTTTCTGCTGACCCTTCTTCATTTTGCTGAGACCTGAGTTTTGCAGGGGCTGGTTCAAAAGGGCTTGGGATCGCTAAAGACTTTACTCACTGAGTGCAATTTCTCTGGATGGCCAGTAGGAGGTGCTGGTTGCTTTCTCTGGAGTGTCTGTGACCTTGGTTGAGGCCCTCTCTCCTTTTCCTTGAAGGGAGGAGTTGGAGGTATTGAATTCTTTTGCCTTCAATCAATGGTGGGCTTTACCCTGGCCTGAGGTCATTCCTCAGCTGTGCTGGTTCTTCTGCTCACACACCTGGGCCTGAGGCAGAAGTAGTTTGCATTTGTTTGTTAGGTGAGAAGTCTGAGTTGTAAAGGGACTCAGACCAGAGGAGCCCAGGGATGGCGTCCACAGCTCCCCTGCTCCAGAATTCTCCCCCCAGCCCTGTCCGGGATCTCCAGGGGTACAGCTCCAACACCAGTGCCTCCAATCCCCCAAAGACTCATGCCCCCACAGTCCAGCCCCACCTCCAATCCAACAGGTCCAGCTCTTGGGTCCTCAGACTCCTGGTTCCAATTCAGCTGCTAGTCTGGTTGATCAGGGCTGATCTTCCCTCTGGTCCCAGACTCGCACGCCCAAATATAGCCACAGCACCTGCTGGAGACAAATCAAGAGATAGATGTTCTTTCTTCTGGCTTTTCTTTCTGGGTTTTTTTGAGTCGGATTTCTTTTAGGAGGTTTGTTTCATGTGGTAGATGGGGAAGAGATCAGGAGACTTTAGAACTGTGCCTGTCTTCTCTCTGCCATCTTGGCCGGAAGTCCATGGCTAATAATTTAATAGGTTTATTATAGAGAATTGTTTGCACTTGCTGACTATATAAATATATATATATATATATATATATATATATATATATATATATATACTGGAATTTTTGTGGTAATATATGCTTATACACATTATATATATATATATATATATATATATATATATATATATATTCATATTTATAATCTCAAAGTTGTGATTATTTGCTTTGAAGTAAAAGTACCTGAGCAACATGAGAAAGAAAGTAATGATAATTATTTGTGATTTTTTTTGTGACAATCTCTGGCTGATTATTATGTGAGAATTCTTGGAATAATCTCCTAGCCAAAGGAGGTGTCTATTTATTGTAATATAGCACAAGAAGACCAGAGGATAGCTCCAGGGTCTGTTAGTTTGTGTACACAAGCCTAGGTTCGAGTCCTATGTGACCCTACTCTTGTCACTTCACATAAGGCATCCAAATCTGCAGGTTCGGTTCATTTGGGGCAGAAAAAAGGGCAAGAGTAGAAATACTCCCATGCAATTAAATTGCCAACCCAGGCAGTTTGAGTCTGCAGGGCTATGGGGGCAATTTTTGTGGGGAGAGATTCCAAGGAGCCTAGGCAGTTTGACTCTGTAGGATGATAGGTCCAGGTGGTTCGAGTCCATAAGACAAAATAAAAGGGTCTGGAAGTGCCAGTTGAGAACTCTGGGGTATAAACAAAGTAAATAAATTTTCCTGGGAGAAATTCCAAGAGACAGCATTAGACTTAGGGGAAAAAAATGGGAGGGTCAAATTTAAAGCATGACTGCAGTAGTAAACTATTGTAATCCCTCCCTGAAGTGCCAGGAGATAGTCCCTTGGGACTTCAACTTAGTAAATGGAACAAGGAACTAAAATATCAGGAAAAAGTGCAGAAAATGATAAAATGCTGTTGATTTTTTGTCTTCCTGGTTTTTTCACTGTGAGTCTGTGTTGCTAGAATGCTTCCTCCTCTTCCCCCCTCCTCCCCTTCCCTGCTGCTTTTCTCCAGGTCACTTGCCTGATCTTCTTTTTTTTTGGGGGGGGGGGGGATGTTATCTCTCGACCTTGGGAGGAAAACAGGAGCAAATGAAGTCACAGAAATAAATGTTATTTTAATTGGAAAAAGGTTTTGGGAAAAGTAAATCCCAGAGAGTCAAGACAGTCAGGTTAATTCTAAAGTATATATTATTTGGTTACACAGAAATGCCAGAAAAGGAAAACCAAATAATTAATCTTTTACCAGAATGATGTGGAAACATAGTTTTGAGATTCTTGTAATGTTAGTTATTACACAGAGTAATGGAACAAGTGTGGGGGGGGGGGACTAAGAAGAGAAGAACTCCCAAGAAAGATTTTGAACCTGCCTCATTATGAGAAAAGTTATGTGGTTTATTCTATCTGAAGAAGGGAGTGGGTAACATTCCAATTAGGCTGTGAGATTTCTTCTAAGTAGCTAATTGCCCTCTCAAAAGTTTTACCAGTTAAAATCAAGGAGTGTTAAATATTAAATACTTTGAATGGGAGATGTTTTCTGGAAAGTAGAATCATGCCTGTCGTTTATATAGCCAATTCAGAACAGTATTAACTACAATTAAAAAAGAGTTAATGAAAAAAGAATAGTGGAACAAAACATTAAGGGAAAATGTAAGGGGTTCTGAAAGTACTAGAAAGGGAATCAAGGCATAGAGACAAGTGGGGTTTTTGAATCATTTGCTGAGCTTGGAAATTGGCTAAAGCAAGTAGACAGGTTTGAACAGGTTTTATACTACATAAGTAAAAGGATTAATTTGGGGGATTTGGGGTCCTTGGCAGGTGATTTCAAATTCAATTAAGGGGCTTGGCTTTTTTTTAATGTTTTATGGCTCTTCCAGAGTCATAGGAGGAAAAGGAATTAATGGAAATACTATAATAGATAAGGATAGAATGGCCTTGGTGGAGGCTGGAAGTTAGGATAGACTGTGAGTTATCTTAATCAAGCTTTAGAATTACTAAACAAGAGGAACTGGGAAACATCAATTCAAAATAGCTTTGGGGTATGGTTCGCATATCTGGAAAAATCTGGGTGAGTGAGTAATGATAAATAGTAAAGGTACAGAATCAATATATACATATATATATATATATATATATATATATATATATATATATATATATATATATATATATAACTTTATTATTTCAAATTGAGGGGAATCTCCAATTCCCAGAACTTAAAGTGTTTTAATATTAAGAAATGTTGGTCAGTAAGGATAGAAAACTCTTATAAGTTAGAGCATTGAAAAGTTAGTATTGCACTGATAAAGATAAAAAGAATTTACAACTTTTTGACATTGACAAAAGAAAATGATTTAAAGTTATTATGAACATGACTTGGAATTTGTGAGAAGTATAAAGAAAATCTTGTAATCATAAAAAAGGGATTTTTAGCAACAATTGGGTTTAAGAATTTTTCTGTGTTGCAAAATTCTAAGCATAAAAGGGTAACTACATGAAATTGAAATATGTAGTGGGAAATTAGTAAACATTGTATAAGAACAGATTTGAGCAACATTTTTGGGGAGGAATTTTAAATTGTGTTACAATAATGAACAATGAATGTATTATGTAATATTTAAGAAGAAGAAATTATATATGTAAATGTAACACTAGAATGGGTAAAAAGTGTACATTGGACTTTTGAAATAATCATATGTATGAGACTAAATTTATGGAAAATCTTATTTTCTTTGCTTTGAAAATAAGAAGTGTATTTGGAAGAAGAGATAAATAAGCTTATTAAGTACAAATTTAAAAGAGGTTTGTTTGTAAAAGATACTTAATTATAAGGTTAACTTTAAGAGAACCCGTTGTTTTGTTTTGCTTTAAGAGAATGAGATGTCAGCATGAAAACTTTATGTTTCATGCAGGTTAAGGATTTAACGTGCAGATTTCTTCCCCCATGTTAAATGCAGATTCTGAAGGATAGTGTAACTGCAAGATACCTTTTCCAATAATGTTGTATAATGTGAGGGAATTTGAAAAATGATTAGGAAATTAAAAACTATGTAATCCTAATTAGATGACTTATCAATAAATAAGTTGTTGAAGAGTGTTATCAAACATATCATATACTTTTGAAAATACAAATTACTTTACTGTTATGTGGTCAAACCTGGAATTAATGATTGATTGCTTTGTGGGGTTAATAAGGGAAGCTATTGAAGACCTTCTGGGTTCCCTGAAATTTTTAAATGATGTGTTGGACCTTGCTCTAGAACTGTAGGTAACAGATATAAATGTAATAATGGAAAGGTTATTTTCTGAAATCTAATTCTTAATGTGCTACACTTATTTCTGTTTTGTTAAATTTAGAGATATTCTGATGGGTTGAATGAATTCTGAAAAATAAAAGTTTGTATTTCAAATATGGCTAATAATTAAACATTTATTATAGAGAATTGCTTGCATAAGAACTTGACAATTTTATATATATATATATATATATATATATATATAAAATGTTTAAATTGGAATTTTTGTGGTTATATGTGTGTATAAATAAATATATATTTATATTTATATTTATATTTGTAATCTCAAAGTTGTGGTTGCTTGCTTTGAAGTGAAAGCACCTGAGCAACATGGGAAAGAAATGATGATAATAATTTGTGATTTTTTTGTGTGACAATCTCTGGCTAAAAATTATGTGAGAATTCTTAGAATAATCTCCTAGCCAAAGGAGGTGTTTATTTATTGTAATACAGCAGGCTAACCAAGAGGTCTCTAATGTACCATCTTTGTCCAGAAATAAAACAGATATGATTTCAGACAAAGGGATGTGGATTTGCAGATTAGAAGTTAGTGACACCAGGAGGATAGACCTTCTAGTTGAATTATGAAACATATTTGTGAAGAAGTTGGGTTTTTTTTGTATGTCAAGGAATACTCCAGATGCTGGAAGAACTTGACTGATTTTTGAATGTTTAGAAAGTCATTTTATTGAATGTATTTTGATGACAGGAACACTCAGAGTAGATATAGGTGATATATGTGTAGGGAAAGGGACCCCCCCCATCCAGATTAGAATTGGCATTTAGTCCTTGTGACGTGGATTCACTTGGAGATCTAATTAGATAGAATTACTATTTTAGATCATGGGACTTTTAATTGGCTTCTGTTTTGTGTCTAATATCAGGTATGATCTGTTGAGTCAATGCTCTCTTGAAGTCTGGAAGCCCAAAGGAGGTTTGAACACTACACAGGTGACAGGTGTTTTGGCAGGAAAAAGCTGAGGGGGTGACTTTTCAGTGCAACCTGAGGTTGGACCCTTTTGACTTGACTTGCCCAAATGTGACCTTTGAATAATGTCTTACCAGATAAATCTAAGATTTGACTTAAGGAATTTGACTATCCACATGACCTCTGCCTGGAAACTGCCTGGAAACTGACACTCAAAATTATATCTATAAAAGAATTTTCCTTCGATGTCCCAGATCTTTATAGTAAATCATTAAAGTCAATCTGATATAGAAATTTTAGGTCAAGTGGAAGTTCATAACTAGATAGGCCATCATGTGGTTTTAACCTCCACTGTTAGCTATGTGTTTTGAGAAGAATTAAGATTCTTTTATTTTATTTTGTGCTAGGGAAAGGATAATTAGGTAAGAAGAATAAAGAAGGTTATGTAATCCCAAGATATACTTCTGTGCACTAGAAGTTTCAAGTTCTACTTTGAGGAGGGAATGTAAGTCAGTTGAGTATATCAGGAAAAGAATCACCTATAGTTTAGTTAAGAGACATGTTGGGAAGAAAGGAGAATTTATTTCAGTTAAGGATACTTGACTTATTATTTTAATGAAGAACAAGAGATTGTGGCTATTTGTATGTCACTTGCTGGACACTCTTTGGTCATCTAATGTAAATGGCATAAGCTCAAGTTAACTTGATAATTTTTGTTTTGGTTTTTTTTTAGTTTTTGCAAGGCAAATGGGGTTAAGTGGCTTGCCCAAGGCCACACAGCTAGGTAATTATTAAGTGTCTGAGACCAGATTTGAACCCAGGTACTCCTGACTCCAAGGCCAGTGCTTTATCCACTATGCCACCCTAGCTGCCCAACTTGATAATTTTCAACATATTCACTTGTGAAGTAAACAATTATGAAAGTTGTATTTTTTAAATAAAGTATGTATGTCAATGTGAAATGTGAATTTAATAGCTTTAGAATTTTATGGTCTGATAATGAAAATATGAATCTGTCTGATAAGATGTTGTGTTAAGAAGTTCCTTTACCAGAGCAGGAGATCTCAACAAGTCATCCAAATTGGAGACTGGAATAGACTCTGCAGATACAGAAAGATATTGAATGTCTACAGGGAAAAAGAGAGAAACTGGAGAAGTTCATCTTCCTCCCTTGTCTTTAAGATATGTGTGTATGGGTTGTTTGGTCAGGGTTCTAAAATGAAAATGGGTCCCAACTGGACAGGAAGAGAGAGAGAGTAGAACCTGTGAGGGTATCAAGGATAGTGTGAGAGGACTTCAAGATGCCAATATATATATATATATATATATATATATATATATATATATATATATATATATATATTTAGGGGGGAAAAAGGAAGGATTGAGTAGAATATTCCATCTTAAGAGTTAATATTCCTAGTGAAGTCCTCTCAGTGTTAAAAAACAACATTAAAACAAAGACAGACTATTACCCTTAGACTATTCATTCTTAGGGAGAGAGAGAGAGGCCTTGCATTCCCAATCAGACACCCTCCTGAATCTGCTTAGGAGTGAAACAGTGAACTATTTCCAAAAAGACCTTGCATTGGTTCTGTTAGGGAGGGAAATAGTGGAAAACTTCCAGACAAGAGATCTTGTAGTCTTAGTTAGCCAACTGTTTGATATTGGACTGTGAGAACAGTAGCCTGCCTTCTCTTGTTTGATAAGTGCTAAACTAAGAAGACCTTGCATACTCAGACAGTAATTCATTTAATAGAAGGTCATTAGAAATCTTCTTCTGATACCCATGCCATCATGCCATCTGGATAGTGAGGTAATATTTTATGAAAACTTTTTATTCTCTTTGTTGCTGGGTAGATTTTTTTTCAAGTAAAGAAAAACCTTAACCAATCAGGTTGGAAGAGAGGGAGCTGGGGGGGGAGGGGAATCACACTAGGCCATATAATCTTTCTTGACTGTCACCTAGGAGCAGCTCCTTGATCTTCACTACCTTTGTGAGACTTAGGAGTGCCCTTTTCTTGAGAAAAGCCAAAATAAACTTTCCTTTTGCTCAGAGGAGTCTTTATATTTTTTAAATGGATTTTTATCCCACATGTTTGTATGTATGTGTGTGTGTATACATATATATATATATATATATATATATACATATATATGTATATATATTAGAAAAAAGGCATTCTTTGTACAAAGATGGTAATCTAATGTAAATGTTATAAGCTCAAGTTAACTTAATAATTTTCAGCATATTAATCTGTGAAGTGAACAATCATGCAAGTTGTACTTGTGTTAAAGTAAAGTATGTATATCAATGTCACAGTGAGTAAGGCAAAATGTGGATTTTAATAGCTTTAGAATTTTATGGTCTGATGATGAAAATATGAATCTGTTTGGTAAGATGTTGTGTTAAGAAGTTCCTTTACCAGAAGAGATCTCAACAAGTCATCCAAATTGAAGATTGGAATGGACTCTGCAGATATAGAAAGATATTGAATGTCTCCAGGGGGAAAAGAGAGAAAAACCAGATGAGTTCATCTTCCTCCATTGTGTCTATGTGTATATGGGTTGTTTGGTCAGGGTTCCAAGAAGAAGATGGGTCCCAAGTAGACAGGAAGATAGAGAGAAGAGAGCCCAAGAGAGTAACAAGGATAGTGTGAGAGGACTTCAGATGCCGAAAATATATATAGGAAAAAAAAGAGCAAGGATTGATTGTAATATTCCCTCTTAAGAGTTAATATTCCTAGTGAAGTCTTCTCAGGGTTAAAAATAGTTAAAACAAAGACAGACTATTACTCTTGGACTATTCTTAGAAGAAAGAGGGAGAGAGACCTTGTATTCTAAGCCAGACTCCCAATTCTGTTAGGAAGGGAAACAGTGGACTATTTCCAGAGGGAGAACAGTAGACTGCTTCCTCTTGTTTGATGATAAGTACTAATAGTAAACTAAAAGATGGTAGATTTTCTTAGAAGATCTTGCATACTCAGACATTAATTCATTTAGATAGACAACAAAAGGTCATTAGAAATCTTCTAATATCATCATCTGGATGGTGAGGTAATATTCTATGAAAACATTTCATTTTTATCTTTGTTACTGGGCAGATTTTTCATGTAAAGATTGTAACTCTGAAAACCTTAACCAATCGGGTTGGAAGAGAGGGGACTAGGGAGGGGGAAATCACACTGGGTCATAAAATCTTGCTTGACTGTCACCTGGAGCAGCTCCTTGATCTTCACTACCTTTGTGAGACTTGGAGTGTAACTTTTTCTCAAGTGAAGCCAAAATAAACTTTCTTTTTCTGTTCAGAGGAGTCTATTTTTTTAAGTGAGTTTTTATCCCACACATGAGAGACCTTTTCTAAATTTCCTCCAAGATCTCTTGAGTTGAAAATTTGTTTTAACCCTGTTTTTGTAAATTCTGTAACTTTTGGGTCTGTTTAGAGGCTTAACTTAAAGTCGTTTTGGGAAAAGCTATGGGAGCTTCCTACCTGCCTTTCATCATCCAGGCTCCACCCAGGAAGAAACCTCTTTTCAAGTTAAACCATTTATCATTCATTAGTGAGGTAACTGATACTGTTTTCAACCTCCTTGAACAACATTTCTGAAAACATCAAGCTAAAAAAGCATGGAAGTGAACACATAGCCATTATCCACTCCATGTTTGACTGAGAAATAGTGAAAGTATTGTCCATTATATAAAAGCCAGGGAGAGAGGACATTATGAAATTGATGCACTACTGGTAATCTCCTCGGGGCACCCAAATATTACCATATTTTTCCACAATTCTTCATGACCAAAAGTATCAAAGTCCTTGGTTAGATAAATGAATTTTAGCTACAGACTTGGCATTTATCCTGGAGTTGTTACTGCTGCAAGAATTTAGGCAAGTCAATCAGAATTTAGGGGCCTTTAATTACTCAAATTTAGGGCTTATTGTCTGGAAGTATCCAAGACAATAGCAAATTGATACAGGTACAAGCAAGCTTATATGATGAAAAATCACATAATCTAATATCACATGTGGTCACCATTTCACCTGGGGGCTTTCCACCTTAGGCGAAAAAGGGGGAAACCATGGGAGAAACCATGCCATGCATACAGGAGACAGAGTCAAGAAGGAAATCAATATTCCAGCACATTCGTTGCAGTTACAGGTGCTGGGTCAGGGGCAAGAGTGAGTTTTGTAAACAGGATGTCAGAGTACTGCAGAAAGCTATAGTGGAAAATTACAGGCCCTTTGTTGCTGGGCTAGGGAAGCAGGTTTCGGGGCTGAGGACCTGAGGGGCAACCATAACAGAGTTATCAGGCATTAAATACCATATCAGATATTCCTCTCCATTATCAGAAGCCACATTTGCTCCCAGGTAGATTACTACTGAGTGGAATATTCCCAATAGAATCATTTCAGAATTAATATTCCTAGTGAAATCCTCTCAGGTTAAGAAACATTAAAGAACAAACTATTATGCTTAAACTATTTATAGAAGAAAACACATGGAATCCCAAACAGGTAGCTTACTCTCCTAACTCTTGATAAGACTACTTTTACTGACTACTGGAAGGATAGTAAACTTTTCCCATAACAAAAACCTTGCATTCCAAAGAAACTCATAAGACTCCTTTGTTTGATGATAGTAGACTGTTCCTAGACCTTGTGTTCCAGAACAAGTTACATTATTTCAATAAGATAGTGATCCTGAAGGTTATTCTCACCATCTGAATGGTGAGGTAATATTTTATGAAAACCTTTTATTCTTTTCTTTATTGCTGGGGTAGATTTTAACAAGTAAAATGTAAATCTGAAGATTAACCAATGAGTAGACAGAGAAGGACGATGGGGAGGAGGATGGGATCGCATTAGGCCACATAATCTTGCTTGACTGTCAATTCAGGACAACTCCTTGATCTTCACTACCTTTGTAAGACTTAGAGTGTGCCCTTTGCTCTAGAAAAGCCAAAATAATTTTTTTTACTCAAAAGAGTATATTTTTTAAGTGGACTTTTATCCCACACACTATGTCCCAGGTGAAAGCTGAGCAGGAAAAAAATATTCTTGTGGCTGTAACAAGGCAATCTATTGTTTTAACTTTAGTAAAATAGATAATGAAAGCATTCTTAAACTGCTAGAATTCCCTCTTGCTTCTGGAAAATTTTCATCAGTTTTTTATGTGACTAGTTGACCACTTGTCTTATAAATCTCAGTTGGATTAAAAATAGCACCATTTGCTTTCCAGAAAAGAAAAGTCTAACGAATCAAAACTTCTTTTTTAGTTGGAAGTTCAGCTACAGTGGGATTGACTTCAATCTAACATATACAACCAATGGTTTTACCACTGATTGATAATGTTCTGTAGAGCACACTATGGAAGTAGAGCACGCTATAGAAGTAATCATCTCATATCTTCAGCTCATATTCTTATCACTGATCTATGTGGGATCCAATAGCACTGACTAGTTGAGATGCGACATTGGTCTTTTAACCATAAATAATTTTAAGTGCATCATATAAGCTCTTTGGAACATTACTATAAATTTAAAATGGAATTTCATCTGCCTTTTTACTGAGTGAAGAATCCTACATTTCTCTAAGTTTCCCTTGCTGTTTGCTTTTGATGTAAGCATTGCCTTCTTAGAGTCAGGTAGACCAAGTCACTGGTAAAACTTGGGGAATTCTCATTTTTTCCCTTTAGCAGTTTCTAAATTTCCCTTTCATTTTTGTCAAGTCAGTCTTGATATTTTCAAGTGGTCTGAATCACGTGAGTAATTACAGGACTGTACCTTGAAATCTACTCATTCCTTTTCCTTTCCACTGTTGCCAACTATGTGTTGACTCTTGGAAATTAAAACCATCAGATGAAAGGATTCAGGAAAAGAAGTGAAGAGAGAAACAAGAAAAGCAGGAGAAGGTAAAATAGAAGGTAAAATCTTGATGATGGGAATTCCAAGTGAGATTTCCTTTCCAGGGGAAGCTCAGAGGAATATGCAGTTAGCATTCAGGAATTCATCCAGCAAATATTATTATAAGGGTAAAAATCTCATCACAGAAAAAGTATTCGAAAGGGGGATATCACAGTCATGCAGCAGAACAAAGCATGCCAAGGTGAAAGAAAAGATATGACAAAATTAATTGTGAAAATATATTGGGAGGAGCCTGATAAAATTTGGTGGGAATGGGAAAGGCAGAAAAGAAGAGAGATGATTTGAACACATTTAAGAAGGGAGAAGGATCATTGAACAGCTAGAAGTCAAGAGAACCAGAAAGAAAGATGATGGTGTAGCAGAAGGAGGAAGGGAATAAAAGACTGAATAGAGAGAGGCACAAAGATCAAGAGACCAGAAAAGAAGTTTCTGTTCATCACAGAACAATGCAAGAAGACTGTGGAAGGACATAGCAGAGAGATACTCAATAGAGAGATACTAGGAAAGGGATCCCCTTTCTGATTTCCAATTTAGTAGCAACAGTAAGAGGAAAATCATATGAGTCCTTAGGATCAGAATCAGAATCTTATTTAGGAGATAATGAAATGAGAATCAGAAGAAAAAGTCGGCAATAATTCTGAAGAAGTATCTGAGAAATCTACTGAAAAAAAAGTGGGAAAAAGAAATAAGTGAAAAGGAAGAGCAAAAGAATGGAAACCATATCTCAGTTTTTAAGGAGTAAAGGTTTGATTGAGATTTGGGAGAGGAAAGAAGAAGTGGGAGAGATGATGCTGCAATGTAGTACTATGCTGAAAGAAGATTACATCTCACCTTTCCACCTTTATATCCTCTAGAACTGAATCAGAAGTTTGCCTGCTCTCCAGGGTCATAAACATGTGGAAGAATCCCAAGAATTGTTATTAGGATAACATGCAACAAGCATGTAATTAGTGAGTTGGCTATTTGCAGAGCTGTTAACTTAGAAGCACCTGTTTCCAAAGAAATCAGAGATTGATCATATCAACAAAAATTTTTAAGAAACTGGAAACTCCAAGTGGAAAGAATAGACCTGGTCACAAAGACATACCAGTGCTGTTGAAAGTGAGTTTTACAGATCATCTACATGATAATTTGCAGAAAAGATTAGGGGTTCTGCTCTCTGATTAGGACTTCAACTTGAAGAAATGTTATTTTTCCTAGTTCCTGGCTGATGAACAATCCAGAGAATGACCTGAAGTGTGAATGCTTTAGAGGAAAACCCTCCCTCTTCCTTTTGTTCCTTCCATTTTTCCTATGTGCCAAGCCATGAGTGAGCAGCAGGGGGTTAAGAGTAACACCAGTACTCACTCCCCACTAGCTTCTCATATAACTCTCCAGATGGAAGACATATTTCCAGACAAAAAGAGGGGGAAGACTTCAAAGATACCTGCTTCCATCTCACTATCGCCAATGAGGGAAAATCTGGGACTGGTCCAACCATTAGCCTTACATTGGCTCAAAGCAGAACCAACCCTCACTAAGCTGAAGTCCAAACATGTCTGTGAACTTCTATGAACTCTGGGATTCTGATGGGCTGGAGGTCACAAAAGCATACGTAATAAATATTGGTACTCCTAACCTCTTGTCTACTCTGTTTTGTCCCTTCCTCCCCCTCTTCAGGGCAGGACCTTCTATGGTTTGATCTCCATCTGTGCCCCTACCCTAGGCATTAGCTGTTTCTGCTTCATGTTTTAAGTTCTCTCAAACCTGGGCTTTCTAAGTCAAAAAATTAGATCCACTCTCTGAGATCAGGGTAATTTGATTTGATTCAGACTCTGAACAAAATTGGCCTTATCTGCAAAATTAGCCACCATAAAATTTTTATACATTGAGAATGACGTGAATTTTAAAATCCAAAAAAGTTTAAACCTCAGTAGAAGTTTGGGTTCTATCTTGGGTAGTGATGGGTATTTAATCTGGTATTCCATAGTCTGGTAGAGTTTTGAACTCTATTCTGCATCACGATATCAGCTTGTATTGTATTTTGCCCAGCAATTCTTCAACAACTTCATTTTCTCTTATAATTCCAAATTATAGAAAAAAAGTCAATGCAAAGACAAATATTCTAAACAAGAATAATGAGGAATGTTACCAGTGGAAATTAATACTAAAAGAAGTAATCAAGTTGCAAATGTTATTTCTCCCACTAAGATTTAGGATGAGATGTTTTTGATATTTGATCCAGAAAGTTTCTTCTTCTGATCTCTGTTAAGAATTATTCAGTGGAAAATTAGTGTTATCCGTATCTTCCTTTGAACTTTGTCTTCCTAAAAATAGGATAAAGTTTAGGTCTTCTCTTTAAATATCAGTACAAAACTGCTTAGCCATAGAAGTGTAAATTGTGGCTTATTTTCTGGAGGTGACTAAGTCACAAAATGTCAGGAATCTGAGAGAGCAACCAAGTGACTTCTGGAACAACCAGTCACTAAAATGCAAGGAATGCTATACTTTTTCTTCCTTGATTTCTTTCTTCCTGAATTTCTTTCTTTCTTCCTGGATTTCTTTCTCTCTTTCTTCCTTTCTTCCTCTCCCTCCCTCCTTTCCTTTCTCTCTTCTCGTCCCTTCCATTCTTCCCTCCATTCCTTCCTACCTTCCTTCCTTCCTACCTTCCTTCCTTCCTCTCTTTCTTTCTTTCTTTCTTTCTTTCTTTCTTTCTTTTCTTTCTTTCTTTCTTTCTTTCTTTCTTTTCTTTCTTTCTTTCTTTCTTTCTTTCTTTCTTCCTTTCTTTCTTTCATGAGAGAAAGAAACTAACATCTCCCTTCTCTGTCCTACACATTTCATAATTTTAGGGATCTCTTAGGCTAATCTAGGAATCACTGCAAAGTTTCAATTGCTGGCACATGTATGATGAGGGGGTACTGCAGTTTGCCAGTTCTCTTCTGTGCCTGGGTTCTTAGGTGCAGTCTTAGATGAAGAATTCTGGAATATGAGGGAGGATGGTCTTCTCCTTGACCTCACTGAATCCTACAACTGGAAATGACATCTTAGCAACAGTTCCTGGACAAAACTGGGCAGGTATTGCCAGGACAGCAGTGATAGTTAAGGTGGAACTGGAACCCAGGGTCTTAGCAACCAGGTCATTTAACAGAAAAGCTGCATACTGGTTCCAATTAAATAGAGGGTTCACCCCTCACCAATTGGACAGGGATGTGCTGGGACAGAAAGTTCTGTATCTTAACCAGGTCACTTGAGAGGAGGGACACATGAACCTCCAGGGATAGATATTGGCCCCCTTTGGGCTGAGCTGCTGTTCCAAATGTGGGTGCTCAGGTACACTTACCAGGAGGGAAAAGGAGAGGAGGAGAGGAAAAAGAAAGTTCATCCCTGAAAAAGTTAGAGAGAGTTCCCCCTGGGGATATGATGGCCTTCTAGAAAATGTATTCCTCACAAATAAAGGTAGCAGTATCAAAAAATTTCACACAGCACTGTTTTTTTTTTTAATTTCTGCAACTAAGATAGAAAGCTTCCAGATAGTGGTGAGTTGTTTCTGGCCTTCTGCCAGTGTCTTCTGACATTGTCTAAGAATAGACTCCATATACCTTAGGTGTTTTATAAGCAAATATAAATACAAATCTATATTCTCCGGTCATCAAATAAACACAGAGTTGATCCAAGGAAGTTGGCTCAACCTAATAGTATTGATCTTGGCTGTTCATCTTGGAAATATACATGTGAAATTGTCAATATTTGTTATCAAAAACTCATTATTAATATGTCCTTGGGATCTTTGGCTGACTAATGACTCTGCATAAAATAAAGACCTGAATTCTCTTAGTGCCACATGATTAAGAACCCCACTCCAGAATGAGGTACAAAGGCAGTTGACCAGAGAGCCCAAAATATTCAATAGAATCCTTCTCACACATAATTCAGCTGCTACTGAAGATCCAAGAAAAACCCTGAGGAGATGAAGATCTTGGCATTAAGACACAGAAAGAAGTCTTTGATAAAGTAAGTGAGCAAAAATGGGATTCATATGATCTCTTGATGGTTTTGGATCTACATGAGTACTAGAATTAGATGCCACATGAATTCTGTCACGGAGAATTGCTTCAGATTTAGGGAAGAAGGAAAGAGAAATAGTTCTGGATAATAGTTCTGGCATCCCTTAAACCCATACAGGCTGACACAGGAATCAATTAGTGATGAAGCTGCCAGAATGGGATTGGTTTTTGAAGGTCAACCATTGAATGAAAAAGTTATTAATAACATTAACATATATTTGAAACATATCCAGGGATAAAATCAGTGCTGATTGCAAATATTTTTTTAAAATGAAGTTTGGGTCTTTTTAATCACCATCTTGAGAACTACCATTTTCTTTCTGTTCTAAACTTAATAAATGCATGTAAATAGACTTACTGATAACCAGCAGGAAATTCTTTTTCCTCCTTTATTACTTATGACATCAATTTCTAGGGTAAATGATGGTTCCAATTCCTAAAGTTATGTCTAGATCCAAGGCATAGGCAAATTTTCCATGATCCTTCACCCCTATATTTATCTAGAAACCCCTATTCTTCACATATTGATGCAAACAATAAGTAGGAGAGAGCAATCACAATCTCATTCTCACCCTAATTAAAAGGAAGACTCCAGACCTGCCAGTGGAAACTAAGAAGGAATTTGAGGAAATGGGTGTTAAAAGAGGAATTGACTAGAATAAGGCTATAGACCAGATCAGTGATGGTAACTCTACTTTTTTCTATCAGCTATTCCCCACTTTCCCTTCATGGCTAGAAGGAGAGAATTCCATATAATAGAAGCATTCCTAGTTTGACTCTTCTTGTCCTCACCCAGATAACCTTATTCCCTCTCTGCTGGAATAGTGACAAAAAGTTCTGAGGATTGGCATCTGAAAAATCACTGGTATCTTGCTTTGTTTCCACAGATTAATGTGAGGAGCTTTGGTAAAGAACTTCATGAAGGTCTGTTATCTTTAACCATGGGGTTATTGCCTAAGAATCAGATTTCTTTAGAAATCCAGAGTAGTGTGTTCAGATGTTCAACCACATAAAGTGGGATAGACATAGATCAATATGGGGGGAACTTATTGGTTTTCAGATGCTGTTAGAGTCTTCAGAAATGCTTGATCTACTAGGCTGTTTTAGAGAAGCAGAAGGAGGAGGTCTTGTCAGGTACTGGGAATTCACCTAGGTCAACCCAACTGATAGATTTTTCTGCAAATGCTCTTGACACCTTTTTATTTTTACATAATAGCTATAAATGGTAATACAATAGCTATTGACCCAATGATTTTTTCATTACAACAAAGTATACGCACCCTTTGGCTGTTCCCCCAACTTGGTTCTAACAGGATTTCAGGTTGAGTCATCAGGGACATCATTAATCTAAAAGATATTAAGAGGCTTTCTGTGGAGCTATTTGATCAAAACTATCAAGTCTCCAGTGGTATCCTTACCTTTAATAGTTAATCAGTAGGCATATTCAATTTAAAGCAAAGGCTTATTACAAGAATAGGAACTTTGAAACATTCCAACTCAGAAATCTGGATTGAATCCTCCCCCCAAAATACATAGCATCACTTGGAAGAGTGAGCACATACTTATGAGAGAGAAGTAGTAATATACAACTCCCATGTTTCATATTTCAAGGTCCCAAGATTCTTTCTTTCCTGTAGTATCTTTATATAACTCACCTCATGTGAAAACATTTCTTTCTGCGCATGCTACTCAAGCTGCTGAGACTGCATTTATCTTGACTGATTTCTTGACTTGCAGGCTTAGTTTTTCAATAAATACCAGTGACATAGCCAACCTTCAGCCACCTATTCAATCTCACCTTCCAATGCAATCAGAAATCATTCACACAGGTCTAAAACACAGCTTCATGTCTCATTAGTTTTTTAATACCTGCCTATCTCTGTTTTCTGCCCCTACTTTCTGCCAACTTGAGTGCTGGAGGAAAATCAAACCCAGTAGACTACAAAAGAAAAATATTTCAACAAACCATATCAAAAAATCATTTTGTTCTTGTATTCTCCTTCCATTATATGGAAATACAGGTATATTTTTTCATATCTTCTCTGAGGTTATGGCTTTTCACAACTATAGAGAATGTGACCTACTCTTAGTGTTCTTTTAATTTACATTATTGTAATCATTTTCAATATTCTTTTCCTAGTTCATATTTCACTTAGCAATGTACAATTAGGTCTCCTATTTCCTCCAAATTCTCATTTTTTTTTATTTTGTACAATGCAATGATATTCATTACATTTCTAAATGACAATTCATTTAGCAATATCACAACTGAATTTAATTCCAATTTCTACTCCATTTATTTCCATTCATGGTCACAAAAAGTCTTTACAAATTACAGTTACTACCACTAACCCTTTCCTCACCTTACACAAATACAATTTTGTTTAAATACTCCCTTTCTCACCTTCTCCCTATTGTCTTAACCTGTCACATTATTTTTGTGGTATCCTTATTCAAGAAGCATTCCTTTGTACTCCTCCTTATTTCTCTTCCCCCATCTAAGGCTAAATTCCAAACACCATTTTCTCCTTAATGGATTGTATATTTCCTTGCTTTTTTGCTTCATGGAAAAATAGTGCTTCTGAAGAAAATTATTTCCACTTCTTCATCTATCTTATTGCTACAATTGCCTTTATTTCTACTTCTATCTCAATTACTTCTAACTTTTTCTATCTGGGTCTGTCTCTGGAATTATGTTTATCTGTCTCCTTTTCCTCCTCCTCCTCCTCCTTTTTCTATTTCTTCATTCCTTATTTCTTTTTCTTCTCTTTACCTCCTTTTTTCCTTCTTTTTGTTCCTCCCCCTCTCCTTTCTCTTCCTTCTCTTCTTGTTCCTCCTACCTCTTCTCTTTTTCCTTCTCCTTCTATCTTGTCCTTCTTTCTTCTTGTTCTTCTAGTTGTTGCTCTTCTTCTTCTTCCTCTTCTTCTTCTTCTTCTTCTTCTTCTTCTTCTTCTTAGGAGTATGTTGAAGGCAAATCTATTGATGTTTCTTTATGTTTTTATGAGGCAAGTGGTCAGTTAATGTTCTTGGAAGCTATTATATTCCAAGTCTGTTTTTCTTGATAATCTTTATTTGTTTTTGATCTGACTCCAGTTCCACCACCAATTCTTGATACTTTTTCTCAAATATATCTTTTCATAGTTTTAAATCTCTTTTTTAAAATTTTATTATTTTGAATTTTTTCAATCACATACAAAGATAGTTTTCAACATTCATCCTTTTGCAAGTTTTTGAGTTCCATATTTTTCTACCACTCTTCATTCCTTCCCCCTCCCCATGCCATTGAGCAAGCTGATCTAAGTTGTATATCTATAATTGTGTTTAGCATATTTCCATATTAATCATGTTGTGAAACAGAAATTAGAATTATGGGGGGAAAGAATGAGAAAGACAGAAAAACATAAAGGAAGTTTTAAAAAGTGAACATAGAGGTGGCTAGGTGATGCAGTGGGTAGAGCACCGGCCCTGGAGTCAAGAGTAGCTGAATTCAAATCCAGCCTCAGACACTTAATAATTACCTAGCTGTGTGGCCTTGGGCAAGTCACTTAACCCCATTGCCTTACAAAACCCTTAAAAAAAGTGAATATAGTATACTTTACTCTTCATTCATACTCCATAGTTTTTATTCTCTAGATGTGGATATCATTTTCCATAACAGGTCCCTCAAGGTTGTCTTTGATCACTGAACTGTATCCATCAGAGTTGATCAAGCTAACCATTTTTTTGTTAATGTATGCAGTGTTCTACTGATCCTGCTCACTTCATAGCATTAATTCATGAAAGTCTTTCACGTCTTTTCTAAATCTGGCTACTCATGATTTGTTAAAGAACAATTGTTCTATGATCAATATCAATCCATGTTTAGCCTGGTTATAAATGTAGAGCCTATATCAGATGGCTTTCTGTCAGGGAGAAGGGGGAGAAGATGTAAAAAATTATTTAGAGTTAGAAAGACTAGTGATAAAATTCATGTGGAGGAACAAAAGATCAAGAAAATCAAGGTGAATTAATTTAAAAATGTAAATGCAAGTGGCCTGGTTCATTAGATGTAAAACCATATTAAAAAGCATAAATTAGGGGCAGCTAGGTGGCATAGTGGATAAATCACTAGCCTTGGAGTAAGGAGTACCTGGGTTCAAATCCAGTCTCAGACACTTAATAATTACCTAGCTGTGTGGCCTTGGGCAAGCCACTTAACCCCATTTGCCTTGCAAAAAAAAAGCCTAAAAAAAATAAAAGAAATTTGACTCTTGATTGTAATTTATTGTATTAATTCTTCCCCCTAGCTTAGGGTCATCTAGAAATTTGATGGGCATACCATCAATACTTCTCTCATAGTCACTGATGAAAATTTTAAACATCACAAAGCCAAACACAGATTCCTGGAGTATTGCACTGGAGATCTCCTACATATTGACATTAAATACTTAAAAACTTCTCTTTTGAGTTTAGTCATCTGTTTCTGAATCATTCTTGTTTTTTAAAATGTTCATTGCATAACTTTCTTTCTTTTCTACAAGAATAGTATGACATCTTTTACCATAGGCTTTCCTAAAATTCAATTGAACAATGTCCTTAGCATTTCCATTACCTGCTGGTTTTATAATCCTGTAACAAAAGGAAATTATATTAGTCTGGCATGACCTCTTTAAGAAGTTATGCTAGCTTTTTGTAATTATTGCTCCCCTTTCTAGCTATCTACCAACCATATTTTTAACAATATTATCCCCAATTTTCCCAAGAATCATAGTTAAACTCACTGTTTTTTATTTTCATATTCTCTTCTTTTCCCTTTTTTTTTAAAGAAAATCAGGGCATGATACCTCTGCCATTTCTATACATGCCCCTCTCAGTGTCTTACCAATTACATTTGCCAATTCTTTCAGAACCTGGTGGATTAAGTCATTTGGAAAGATGACTTGGATACTCCAAGGATAACTAGTTGTTTTCTTACCATCCTTTAACTAATCTTCAATATCAATTCACTAGAGGTAGTTTGTAGCATAATAGATAAAATAATTGAGCCTGGAGTCAAGAAGTCTTAGATACTTACTAGCTGTGTTACCCTAGACAGTTCATTTTCCTCTGTTTGCCCCAGTTTCCTTGCTTATAAATGCTTTTCAGGGGCATTGGAACACTGTTGACAGTATTTACATGCTTATTATCCTCCTTATGCCAAGGAGTTAAAAAACTTTGCAGAAACAAAACAGGAACTGTACATTTCTGTTTTGTCTCTATTATAAGTTAAGATCAGCTCATCTAACCTAAGTAAAAAAACCTGATCTTTTCTTTGTTCCTTTTTTGTCTTCTACATATACCATATTTCCCCATGTATAAGATGCACCTTAATTTGGGGGCCTAAAATTTGAAAAAAATGTATTACATAAAGTTATTGAACACAAGTTTTATTCATCATAAAATTCATACAACTCCTAATCACTGTCAAAACTCCCATCCATTAGCTCATCCTCATCTGTGTTTGATGATGAATCACTCTCTTAGGAGAGGCTCTGACTGTGCTCTGGTCTGTGTTTGACCACAAGCACTCCCCAATGCATGCTTAGTCCATTCTGCTTCATGAACCTGAAGCACCAATTGTGTACTCCTTTGAAATCAGTTACTTCTTTTTCATCAACAATTCTTCTTGCCTCATACTGAACCATCTTTGTGGACACAGTAATTCCAATTGTCCTTTGCTCTTCAGTCCATCTCTTCATTTCCTTCTCTAACTCAGGCCATTTGGCTGACTTGTCTCTCATGGTCTTCTTTTGCCATGGCATTTTTAGTAGGGTTTCTTCTTCCTATAGCCAGTTTCAGATTGTTTTCTCAGTCAAAAGAGGACCAAACTGATGTTCAGCAGCCTGATTTCCATTCACTTTTGCAAAATGGACCACTTTGAACTTGAATTGAGCACTGGACATAAACTTTCTGAGCCATTTATGGGCAGAACATGGCAAAATATGGCCTAATATTCCAGTAACAAAGGAGAAATAATGAACACAAATATAAGTGCCAAAAAAACAGTAAATGCAAGTAAAACAATCTACAATGATTAATTTAAGACAATCCCAGTTTTTAGCCCCTAATTTTTCAAATCAGGGTGGATCTTATACATGGGGAAATATGGTAGGGTTTTTTTGTTTGTTTTGCAGGGCAGTGGGAATAAGTGACTTGACCAAGGTCACACAGCTAGGTAATTATTGAGTGTCTGAGGCTTTATTTGAACCCAGGTCCTTCTATCTTGAGGTCTGATGCTTTATCAACTGAGCCACCTAGCTGCACCCCTATAGTTTTTAAAGCCTTTGTTCTTGTCCTTAGGGAAGGGGAATGCAAGGAATATGTATTTCCTAAGTGTCTACCATGTGTCACACCTTATGCTAACTATTTTTATCAAAATTCCATTTGATTCTCACAAAAACCTTATAAAATAATTATCCATATTTTATGGATAAAGGAACTATCTTTCACTCTTGCCTCAGAGCTCTATCTACCATAACACCTAGCTATATTAGCTTAGTTTCTTTCATCAGTCTTATTCATTCTCAACTTCAGCACTCTTGAAAATGCTTTTACACTCCTTGGTACACCCTTACATTTATTTAATGAAACTTAGCCTTGCCGCCATCTTCTGTACATTTTTTTCAAAATGATAATCTGAGAGAAGTCTGTGACTGTCAATTTATTGATTTCTGGCTAGCCTAATTAATCAACTGATTTTAAATACCCAGAAACTGTCTCCTAGGTTTTCCATTGTCTCCACTGATAATCTTCAAAGACATTACAATACCCCAGATTCTTATCCAAAAACTCCCTTATATACTTTTGGACTTAAGTGGGAGATTTGTTTACAAAAGGAAACTTTCTCTCAAGACTCTAGTTGTAAATTTACTCTCTTCCTATTAACAGCAATTATATATTCTCTGTACAAGAATATATGTTTTGAATGTTTCCATTTCAAGAAAGTCTATATAATAAAGATTACACACTGTGTTCCTTGGTATTTTTATTCAGGGTGAGAAAGATATTGCCTTGAACAGAGGAAGTAGTGAGGCAAAATAATTATATTCCTGGTAATTTTCATTTCCAATCATTGTGACTCTGAGTTTTCTTGTTTGTCCTGCCTTTTTGTCTCCATGTGCTTCTAGTGTGTTACTTGAACACTCATCTCTAGTTGCTTCAGTGTGACTTCAATTGTACAAGACTTCAAACTGAGAAATGGGTGGGGTCTTCACCATTTTGACCATATCTTTTGCCAGGGCACATTTTTTTGTTGTGTTATCTAATTTCTTTCTGTGTCTGGGTTGTGGAAATATGAAAAGACAAGCATAGAAGGGAATCTTTCCTCTAATTTATAGAAGTTTTCAAGATTTGAAAGTAGTGACTTTTTGGTATATGTGATTCCATGAGTAAATAAAACCAACCACTTTCAAACACCTTTCCTCGCCCCCATGTTACTTTTCATTAAGGGAAGGAGAATATGATAACAGCAGCCCTTGCACTCCTTTTATTTATTTAGGGAAAGAGATAAGGTATCTTCAGATTGCTTCCCATTAGCTTATGATTTGGGGTCCCCTAGATATAATTCAATTAAAAACAATCATGGATGAGGGAAGTTCTGTTTATTCTATATCCTATACTTTCAATTATTAGAAAGCAGCTCAATGTCTCAAAGCAGATTCCCACTGACCTATAGACCACAGGGAGGATTTTGTCCACCACAAAACTGAGTTAGAAAAATTATGGGAATTAAGAATAGCAAGAAACTTCTGGCCAAGATGGCAGAGAGAAGACAGGGACTGTACTAAGGTCTCCTGGTTTCCCCTCAAAAATAACATGAAAGGAACCTCTTAATAGAAACTCAATTGACAAAACCCAGAAAAAGAAACTAGGAGAAGAACATCTACTTCAGGGTCTGTCTCAAAGGACCATGGTTAAACTGGGAGTGGAGAGCAGACAGTCAATGCAGGGGCAGTAGTGGGGTGAAGGCAGAGGATCAGCCTTAGCCATGGAAGCTTTGGTGATTGGTGGTTCTGAAGACCAACTTTAGCTGCAGAACCTTTGGCTAGGGGAGAGAAGATTTTGTGAGTCCCAGCCTGTATGGAGTGTGAATTCTAGCACAGAGAGCTGCAGAGCATGGCTGGACATCAACCTGGGGCCTGAGCTCCATACTTTTAGCAGAGCCCTCTTCCCAGAAACCGCCCCTCCACCCCCTCAGGCTCAGGTGTGGGCGGTAGAGCTTCCTCAGCTGAAAGGGGGATTAACTACCTCCCCCAGAGCTCAGCCCATTGTTCAAGAAATATTCAGACCATGTTGCCACTCCTCACTCCCTCCAGGACTAGGGAGAGGGCCTCAACCACTCCAGAGAAAGGAACCAGCACCACCTATAGGCTGCCAACTTGGAGCTACTAAGCCAAGTGAACAAAGCCTCTATAATATTGAGAAAAAAAACCTCTGAAAGCCAACCCCTCCCCCATCACAAGATCCTAGGAAAATGAAGAAAGGCCATCAGAAAGGGGAGCCCATTGAGATCTAGAACTTCTGAGGAGAATATGAATTGGTCTCTAACCCAGAAAGACTTCCTTGAAGAAATGAGGAAGGAATTTAAAACTCAATTAGAAAAACTGTGAAAAGAAACTCAAGAGAAAATTAATGTGTTGCAAGAGAAAATAAACACCTTGCAACAAGAAAAAAAATCCCTGGAAAATACAATTGGACGAATACAAAATGAGAATTATTCTCTCAGATCTTCAATTGGGAAATGCATAAAGAAAATAATTCTCTCAAAATTGGACTTGGGCAAATGGAAAACTCCTTCAAAAATAGAATTGACTGGGGTGGCTAAGTTGCACAGTGGATAGGACACCAGCCCTGGAGTAAGGAGTACTTGAGTTCAAATATGGCCTCAGACACTTAATAATTACCTAATTGTGTGGCCTTGGGCAAACCACTTAACCCCATTTGCCTTGCAAAAATCTAAAAAAAAAGAAAGAAAAATATAATTGACCAACTGGAAAAGGAATTGCAAAAGGTAAATGAAGGGGTGGCTAGGTGGCATAGTGGATAAAGCACCAGCCCTGGAGTCAGGAGTACCTGAGTTCAAATCCAGTTTCAGACAATAATTACCTAGCTGTGTGGCCTTGGGCAAACCACTTAACCCCGTTTGCCTTAAAAAATCTTAAAAAAAGGGTAATTGAAGAAAATTATTCTGTAAAAAAAAAAAAAAAGGAATTTGTAGAAACTAATAACTTCATGAGACAACAAGATACTGTTAAACAAGACCAAAAGATCACAAAGTAGAAGAAAATGTAAAATACCTCATCAGCAAAACCACTGACTTTAAGAACTGATCAAGAAGAGACAACTTAAGAATTATTGGACTTCCTGAAAACATTGAAGAGAACAAAAGCCTGGACGTACAGGATTTAGTGATGAAAAACTACCCTGATATCATGGAATCAGAGAGCAAAATAGTTATAAAAATAAATTAATTAATCCCCACCATAAAGAAATCCTAAAATGAAAACAATAAGGAATGCTGTGTGCAAATTCCAGAACTATCAGATTAAAAAGAAAATCCTGCAACAGCCACAGACAAAAAGAAACAATTTAAATACCAAGAAATCACAGTAAGGATTATGCAGGACCTGGCTGCATCCACGTTAAGGGATCAAAGTGCCTGGAATGAGATATTCAGAAGAGGAAGGGAGTTTGGAATGCAACCAAAAATCCTCTATTTGGCAAAGCTTATCCTTCTCTTCCAGGGAAAAAGAAAATGAGAGACTTCCAACATTTCTTTATGAAAAGACCAGAGATAAATATAAAATTTAGACATCAAACAGGAGGTTCAAGAGACACATGAAAAGATAAAGAAAAAAATGGTAAAGAAAAAATAACTGCAATCCCATAAGATGAAACTGGCTATATCCCAGCATAGGAGAAAGATTCTCATAACTCTTGAAAACTGTAAATCTATTGGAGAGAATATATTTAACAAGAAGTAATGGACACTCATGGACACAATGGAGACTGCTATGCAATAAGATGAAACTGGCTATATCCCTACCTGGGAGAAAGACTCTAATAACTATCAAGAGTTGTAACTCCATTCGAGAAAATATAGTTAGCCAGATGTGATGGACACTCATGACATTTCAGTGACTCATATAGAATAATTTTAAAATAATGCCTCCTTAAAAGTGGGGACAATAAGGAGACAGGAGTATGGAGGAGACTGAATGGAGTAAGTCTCATTACATTAAGAGGTACAAAGGACCTATTGCAATAGAGGGGAAGAAGGGAGGAGGTGAAAACCACCTGAATCTTCCTCTCATCAGACTTTGCTTAAAGTTAACTTACACACACTCAGTTAAGAAAATTACCTTACCTTCCAAGTATGAAAAGGGGAAATGGGGAGGGGGGAGGAAAAGGGGAACTAACAGAAGGAAAGGAAGGAAGAAAGGCAAAGGGAAAGGGGAGGGGGTTGGATATATGAGGGGAAAATATATACAGAGAACTGAGTCAAATTTTCAAATAAAACAAGCTATTCCCCAATTGACAAATGGTCAATGGATATGCAAATGCAAATTACAATTAAGGAAATCAAAGTAATCCATAATCATTTGAAAAATTGTTCTAAATCACTATTTAAAGTACCTTTGAGGTACTACCTCACACCTCTCTGACTGGCCCATATGACCAGAATGGATAATGATCAGTGTTGGAAAGGATGTGGGAAATGTGGGTCACTAATGCAGTGTTGGTCAAGCTGTGAGATCATCCACCCTTTCTGGAGAGCAATTTGTAATTATGCCCAAAGGGCAACAAAAATTTGCATACCCTTTGATCCAGCAATATCACTACTGGGTCTACCCTGAAGAGATTATGTAAAAGGGGTTTAAAATATCACTTGTACAAAAATATTCATAGCAGCCCTATTTGTGGTGGCAAAGAACTGGAAATTAAGTAAATGTCCTTCAATTGGGGAAATGGCTTAATAAACTGTGGTATATGTATGCCATGGAACACTATTGATCTATTAGAAACCAGGAGGGATGGGAATTTAGGGAAGCCTGGAAGGATTTGCATGAAGTGATACTGAGAGAGATGAGTAGAACCAGCACACTGTACACCCTGATAGCAACATGGGGGTGATGATCAACCTTAATGGACTTGCTCATTCCATCAGTGCAACAATCAGGCACAATTTTGGGCTATCTATGATGAATAACACCATCTGTATCCAGAGAAAGAATTGTGGAGTTTGAACAAAGAACAAAGACTATTACCTTTAATATAAAAACCAAAGCAAAATACTATCTTATTATGTAATTTTGCTATCTCTTATGTTCTATTTTTCTTCTTTAAGGATATGATTTCTCTCTCATCACATTCAACTTAGATCAATGTATACCATGGAAAGACTAACAGACTGCCTTCTGTGGGGGAGGGAAACAAGATCAGGGGAAAATTATGAAATTCAAAATAAATAAAATCATTCTCTTATTTAAAAAATAGCAAGTACAGTATAAGCCCTAAAATAATTGCTATTAGGAAACACAAAACTTTCTCTGCCTCTGATCTCTACACCTGGAGAAATAATTTTCCTTGGTTTGGGTAGAATTCTGCAGATGTAATTGCTCATTTGAAAGCCATATTTAAAGGTTACAAGTCTACTTGGAAAGATGTAACCTATTTGATGGTGATTTTACTCTTCCATAATGGAAAACAAGCAGTCATAAAGTCAGTTAAAAGGTTAGCTTCAATAGCAGGAGGAGTCCTAAATTGGCCTTTAGAAGATCCACAATGAGATGTCAATAAGACTGATGATTACATCAACTCAGACAAATTTTACTTGAGGGAATGAATATTTGTGCAAGAGGAGATAATATAAGAAGAAGAACATAATATTAATTATTTTTTCAGTATTAAATTTTATTTTATTTTATGGACTAGAACAAGCATTTCTATGATATAATATAATGAATATATATAATTGCACATGATATTGCAAATCTACTATGCAAAACTTGCTATTCCTTTCATATATAAAACAAAATTGTCATGTAAATTTCTTCCCTCTTTCCCCATCCTAGAGATGAACATAAATAGGTATGTATGTGCATATAAATATATATTTATATATATTTGAATTATTCTATACATGCTTCTATTTATCAGTTCTTTCTCAAGATGCAGATAATAAATTTCTTGAAATATAGTGAATCAGGGCATATATGAAAATCAAAATAATTCATTCACAGCTGTTCTTAAAACACTATTGCTGTTACTGCATACAATGTTCTCTTGGTTCTGCTCATTTGCTCTTCATTATTTTGTACAATTCTTTCCATGTGTGTCTTTGACACCACAAAGAGAGCTGCTATAAACATTTTAAAATATATAGGTTCTTTCCTGTCATCCTAATTATTCAGAAATAGATGAAGCAGTGATAGTATTGGGTCAAAGAATAATCATTTTTATAGAAGACTTTGCAGAAGTGCTAAAGTATATGTGAGGTTGGACTCCTTTTGTCAAAGAGATGTTCTTATTATTTATATTCAAGCCCTGCCTGAGATATGAAAGCAATTCCATAAGAGATATCCAAGTTGACAGGGAATGACCATAGAACAGATAAGGAAAATTTCCCTAAGTCTTTGAAAAAAATGAAATAGGGGAAAAGGAAAGAGAACTATCAGATAGATAGAATAGGGAAAACTAGGACAAAGAAGGATTGTTTTGTCCCAATGCAGCCTGTTCTAGCCAAAACCATTCTTTCAGGAGGCAACATACAGGTTATTCCATTGTACAGGCTATGTTGGAGATTGTATCTAAGTAACCCTAGACAGTTGAAGAGTATTTCTACCATGGAAGGAGATAAAATGACCTTAGAAATCAAAACAGAAAAGACACTAATCATTCCTAAGGAATAATAATGTGTGAAAAAGGAGGGAAAAGAATTCAAAGACAAAATTTTTTTCCCCAGATCCCAAGAACTCAGCCCTAACCTTTCTCTTTAGGTGTTTCCTTTTCCCCACCCATTTTAAAAGTTGAATAACTAGTCTTTCTATTTATCCAGTTGAAACACAATGCTAACTAACTGAAAACTGAATATGGAAGAAATTTTATTTTAGCTAAGAGAAGCAGCAGCTAATAGTTCCTATTATTATTGTAACCTCACATATACTACTATACCCAAGTATAGTTCCTACTTCTTTCTAATCCCTAAAATCTACCTGTGAATTATTAGGGACAAGATCTCTTGAGAAAACTTAGGGATTCCTTTCCCTGCTCTCTAATGGTATTCTGCTCCCTACATATTTTACATCCAATATTTGACATTAGGGTAATGGATTTAGAACTGCAAAATAACTTTTTGTCCTTTCAGGCACTATTTGATGAAAGTGTCTTGGCCTTAAATGAAATCACTTTTGAATTCTAGCAATTTATGAAGAAAATGTTTTACTATTCTAAAAGCTGCTTTGATATCAAGTGTTGAAAAGAATTGAAAAATATGATCTTGACTCATGTATTACTAAAGATTATCTATCAGATTCTTTATAGTCATATGATCTTAAGTCAATTGCATTTCAAATATAAACATTAGTTATGATGAACTCATACTTTATCAAATAATTAAAATTAACAAAACAGGTGATTTCAATTTTGTTAAATGCACACCCAGATCTACTTACAGAAAAATGTATCAAAAACATTGGATTTCTTACAAATTAAAACAACTCTGAGGGACCACCTCATCTATCAGTTTGGTCAATGTGACTAAAAAGGAAAATGATGAATGTTGATGGGGATGTGGGAAAACTGACACTAATTCATTGTTGGTGGATCCAAACTTTCTGGAGGAATTTTGAATGATACCCAAAGGACAATAAAACTTTGACCCAGCAATACCAACAAAAAAGTCTATATCCCAAAGAAATCACAAAAAAGGGTAAAAAACTCACATGTATAAAAACACTTAAAGCAGCTCTTTTCACAGTGGCAAAGAATTGGAAATTGAGGGAATGCTCATCAATTGGGGAATTGATTGAACAAATTGTGATATTTTATTGTGATGGAACATTATTGTTCAATAAGTACTTTTGAGGGACAGGACTGCAGCATAGCCTGGAAAGACAGACATGAACTGATAATGAGTGAAAGTTGAGCAGAACCAGAAGAATATTGTACACAAACAATAACATTGGGTAATTAATAATGATAAACTTGATCACTTCAGTATTATAATAATCAAAGACAATTGTAAAAGACATGTGATAGAAAATATCCATATCCAGAGAAGGAATTGTGGAGTTTAAATGCAGACCAAAGCTTACTAGATTCAGTTTTTAAAAGTTGTCTTATATATCATTTTTTTCTTTATAATTGTTTTCCATTTCAATTTGATTCTTCTTTCATAACATGATAAAATGTTTCATGTATAACATAGCTTATACATGTATAATCTCCTACTTTCTGTCAGTGTATGGGGAGATGGAAGAGACAGAGGGAGAAAAATGTGAAAGTCAAAACCTTGCCAAAAATGATTGTTGAAAACTATGGTTGCATGTAGTTGAAAAAATAAATAAACAGCATATTTTTTAAAAAGAAAGCAACATATTAACATTCAAACAAAACAAACAGTGATTTTGCATTTAAAGAAGGGAAGATTACACTTGGGAAAAATAAATTTCCCTGATTTTCTTTTAACCTGCCTTTAAAGCCAAAGAGGAGGAATCAATTAGGAAAAAAAGTCAGTGACAGAGAGAAAGGTAGATCTTGCTGTAATAGTGCCTGAATAGATCTGAAAAATATTGTTTACACCTTGCATTACACTTTCTTACCCAAATCAAATGATATGGGAGATTTGGTCAGGAAATATGGAGTTTTTTTCTTTGCTTCTCTGTAGGTATTCCCTCCCTCATTGGATGAGGTACTGGGGGCCTAGGTTATACCACACTCCTACCATTTGGATCACCATTTATATAGCTGGGAGAATGTTTCAGTAGGGGACTTACAAGGGTTTGTGGGATTCATTTATCAGTGTAGAAATTATAAGGTTCTCTGATTCAGGGGGTAAAAAAAGGATTATATTTTAATTCACAGGTTACTGCAAAAAGTTACAAGTTAATTCACAGAGTTCTTTAACAAGGTAAAGAAAGTGAGATTTTTGAGAAGAAAGTGAGTTAAGCAAAGAAGAAACAACGACAAATGGGCTGGTTAGAACCTGAAAACTAGCTGAGAAGATAGAAAGGGGAAAGGGAACAGTCATGATAAAGGTAGTTGGGTTGTGATCAACATGGATCCAGAATAGAGAAGAGGGTGTACATAATCTACATAGGGAGGATATAATACCTCCCATGCATGAAGAAGTTATGTAGAGAGTCAAGGAGTGGTTCACCTGAATGAGACTGGAATCAGGCACAAGCCTTGGGAGGCTACATAGAAGACACATGGGAGTAGTGATGGGAGGAAGGTGTTGAATTTGCTTTCTATTATCTTAACAATTGAGAAGAACTCAGAGATCCACAAAAAATTCCAGACAAGCACAGATAATAGATCCTTATTATTATAGGAAATGGTAGGCAAATGCTAGTCATGATCAATTGACTATTTCATAAGACTATAAATACAATGTATCTGACATTGTTGCCAGTGATTAATGCATTAAGTTGGTGACAGTGACAGCATAGCATTCCCTCCCTCAAATCCAATTTGCTCATTTATCATATCATCACTTCCCTGATTTGATGGCCTTGCTTGAGAATGAAGGTTAAACATAATCATCATCATCTGGTTTTATGTTTAATAAGATGTTTCTAGGCATGTGGCACCAATTTAGTAGATTTTTTTCCCTATTCATATTCTAAACATTGGTTACATATCTGCAGTCATGTAAGCTGCCATTGTACAATTCTTTATATGCCATTTTTATGTCCCTAATTGGTATGCCTGCATTCCTATTCTGTTTCATGTTAATTTTATACAACTTTTCTTTTATTTAAAAAAATTAGCAAGCATTTATTAAGCAATTATTATCATCCAGGCACATTGCTAAGCAGTGGAAGTTAAAATCAAAAGTACAAGAATTTGTAAGTTAAACATGGAGTTTCCTTCTATTGTTCCTTTGTTCCCTTAATTGCTTAAAGATAATGAAACTGTTACCATAGAGGTAACATGATTTGTCCAAGATCTAACAGCAAGTGATAGAACCAAGATTCAAACCCATATGCTCTGATTCTAGATTTAATGAGTGCCTTTATGCCATATTGCCATTCAAAAGTTAAAATAAATTACAAGATGTAGCCAGAATTTACTGCCAAGCTTTTTTTTGCTTTAATTTAATTACAATAGATAGTAAAAGTAGCCAATATGTTATTAAATATAATTTAATCTTTTTGAGTATGTGGTATAAATACAATAGTTCTTGGTGGTATCCATACAATAGTTCAGGGGAGGCTAGGTGGTGCAGTGGATAAAGCACCAGCCTTGGAGTCAGGAGTACCTGGGTTCAAATCTCGTCTCAGACGCTTGATAATTACCTAGCTGTGTGGCCTTGGGCAAGCCGCTTAACCCCATTGCCTTGCAAAACAAAAAAAATACAATAGTTCTTGGTGCTTTGAATATAGCAAATGTTTGATAAATTTTGAATGGTGGTGATTAAAAGCAACATGTATGAAGTTGTGTGTGGAAAGTTGTGGGATGGTAAGAGATAAGAAGGAAGGGGAAGAGTTGTATAGATTAAAGGGACACTCAAGATTTCCATGAAAAAAACAATTTCATATTCTTTATTACCTTGTGATTACTGCATTTGTGTCAGTTTTCTAGTTGAGTTTTTAAAATGAAATAATCACTTTTAAAGGGATTTTTCCTTATATGAGGAATTATTTTGTTCACTTCTCTGAAGGAATCACTTTTTTTTCCTAGTGAGATCAGTGACTGAGAACCAAAATTTCCAAAAAAAAAAAAAAAATTGAGATGAGTCTCTTAGGGATGGTATAATGGTCAGATTCATATATTTAAGCATTCTCTGACTAAAGTGTAAGCTCTTTGAGATAGTAAAGATGGGAGTATTTAGAAATGCCTTTGGAGAGAAGGGGACTAATCTAGGGAAGAGGTGAATAATCTGGGGAAATATTTAAAAGTTAAGGGTCTTGAAGTCTTGCTTTCCATCCTCATTACCCTGCTTTCTTCTTATCCAGATACTAGTATTTGAGTAGATGTTACTGATTTGAAGAAGGACTTTATACTAGAAGTTTAATATGAATAGTCATGCCTTTGAATCAAGCTTGCCAGAGAAAGAATTTGTTTGTTTGTGTCTAATTCTTCAGATCTCATTTGGAATTTTCTTGATAGAGATACTGGAATGGCTTGCCATTTCTATTACCAGATCATTTCACAGATGAGAAAACTAAGACAAACAGGATTCATGTCACCTAGACCAGATAATAAGTGTCTGAGACTAGATTTGAACTCAGGAACCTGAGGCTTCCTGACTCCCAGTCCAGTACATTTTCCAGTGAGACCTCTAGTTGCCCTTGCAAAGCAAAGCAATGTGAAATTTTCCATCAAGAAGTTAAAAATTTTCTATTCACTATGCTACCTAGCTGCGAGATAGCTCACAACTTTGCATTTTAATATAAGTATATCCAGTTCTGACACACCTTAGCACTGTTGCAGTTTTTCCAGTTTCTAGAGCAGTTATTTACTAAATAAGGTGGTGAGGGTCAGAACCTTCCTAGCTCTTCTAAGATTCCCAAAGTTATATATATGAACTAAGACATTAAAAACAGCAACAATAACTTTCCTAAACCTTGAAGATCTTCCTGACCCCACCAATGCATATTGACAATTATTTGTGTTAAGAGTTGCTTGCAAACTGTGAGGTTGCTTCTCACTTAGGGTGACATAATAAACATCAGTATTTGCTCAAGGAACCATGTCTTCTGGACTCTGATGTAAGACTGGTACTTTTTTCCCCTCATGCCACAATACCTTTCAATAAGGACATAAGAAATGTATTTTTTTCAATATTTTTAAGAATTCAAAGTAAATCAAGACTCCTTTTAGTATCTCTACCCTTTTCTCTTTCTCTAGTTGGTGTAGCGTATAGAATGCTGGGACTGAAGTAAAGAAGATCCATCTGTGTGACCCTGGGCAAGTCTTTTTACTATAACTGCTTCAGCTTCCTCATCTATAAAGTGAGTTGGAAAAGGGAATGGCAAACTACTCCAGGATCTTTGCCAGGAAAACCCCAAATGGGGTCAGGAAGAGTCTGACATAATTCAAATGATAGAGCAATAAAAGTCTTGATTAATAGGGTGGGAACTATGTGCTGTCTCATTTTTCTGACCTAGTGCTTCTGAGACAAAAAGTTTCAATGTATCAAACCTCTATTTCACAATTCCTTAGATCAGTAAAATCAATAGTCTACCCTAAAAATGAAACAAAGGAAAACAAAGAAACACTCCCTGAAAAGAAAATAACAAATTTGGGAATCTTCTCCCTTTCTCTTCCTTCCTCCAACTCACATTTTTCCCTTTCCTCCCTTCTTCCCCCTTCCTCACCATTCCCACTAGTTAAGAAATCATAAGCTTAAAACCTCATATCTTCCAGTGGAGGAAAGAGGATTGGAGAAGAAAAAGTCATTAGCTATAAAGAAGAAAAGAGAAACAGTCATCATATAATGACTGGACTTAGATCAACATGGATTCAGCATAGAGAAGTGAGTGAAAGAGTTCAGGGGACCATGCTCCCCAGAACAGGTTGCTCTCCAAAGGAAAAGTACAAGCAGTAAGGAAGGGTAACAGGGGCAGGAGAATTGGTTGTGATCAGTAGAAGCTAAGGGAAAGAAAGACTAAAGGGAAGGCAGAAAACCACTGATCCCTAAGCAGAGAAGGGAGCTAAATGAAAGAACAACCCAGACCTAAACTAGCATGAGAGGCTGAGCAGTAAGGAAAGGTATAGGAGAGAAAGAGTACACTCCCCAAGAGCAGATTCCTCCAAACAAGGATGAGCCAGCAGGGGCTGTGATTAGCAGAAGCTAAGATAGAGAAAGCCTAAAATGAAGGCAGGGGAAAAAAAGGGTACAGGGGCAGGGAATCATGCTTTCCTTAGAGGGGGCTAACTTCACAGGAAGACAAGTGAATGAATGAAAGAAAAACCTGCTAGAGTGAGAGGAAATTGTAGATTTTATTCAAGAACTTTGCAAGATATGTGTACCTCACCTAACATGAGGCATGAGGTAACATTAGAACATCAGGTAATTTATGGTCTTCAGAAACGCTTTCCCCTCCTTCTTGGATTTTCATAGGCTCTCAGAATTTGAGTTACTATCTAAGAAGTCCGCCCAGCCCATGACATGCCCTTAATATGATCCTTCCACATCATACGATGCATGATATGCTGATGAACCCCAATCCATCACAGGTGGTATGGAGGTTAATATTCAAATGCAATAAATTGCAATAAATCAAGATCTCTAGGTCATTCTTGACCAGTCTTGGGTTTGCCATCTCTGGAATAGGATTAAGAAAACTCTCACAGTTTTGTGATTGGCTGAGCCATTCCCACTTTGTAATGGATTCCCTAGGGGCCCACCTCCACACCCTATGAAGACCAACACCCAACATTCCTCACAGCAAACAACTCAATTGAGGAGTAAGTGAGCTTTTAATAAGATGTAGGGAGATGTAGGTGGAGACAGGTAGCTCAGAGAACTGAGATGAGATAATTAGGGATATGTAGATGAAAGGTGGTAGCTCAAAGACTACCTTTCAGCTTTGGGCAAGGACCATTATTTTGCTGATAAGATTTCAGGGAAAGATAAGGAACTTAAATGAAAGTTCATTGATTTCATCTTAAAAGCTTGAAGATGGGTGTATTGTGATTTTAATGAGGTTCAGATTCCTTCCTGTAAATGATGCTTTCAGGCAGTTGAAAATGAAAGTATTTTAATAATGTAAGGAATAGATTGCTTACAATAATATTCAATACAGCAAATAATATATATATATGAGAAAGGATTACTAATACTATAACAAAAGTAGAAAAGAAAGCTAAAGAAAACATTACCAATTTGGAATCGGTTTGGCTGGATAATTCAGGTTCAACAGCCACGAGTCCTAAATGGGAGAGTCAAAGGCAAAATGTATTCTCCATGGGTGGGATTCCCTTTCTTCTGCTTCTTTCCTTCTTCTTCATAATGAATGATTGGAGTCTTAGGATATTTATTAGGGGAGAACAAATATTTGTTGCCAAATTCAATTGGAAAGGATCCCAGAATTCTTATCATGAATGTAGGAAGTCAGTAAGTGCTATGACATTAGGAAGGTGTCATATGGAGCTGCAAGACACAACATAATTAAGGTCAGTACTGTGAGAATAGCCAGTTCTTTTCAGTAATGTTTATGTTCCAAGGAATGGCTAGTTCCTGGGACTCTAAGACCGCAGTCAAATCACACAGGACATGTTTCAGGGGGGAAAGACACGTTCTCATACAGGCTCAAGTGAACTTACTCATATAAGAATTTCATTTTCTTTTACAATGGGATAGGCGTACAGATTTATTATTATAAAATATATTTCTCTAATATTTCCCTTACTTCAAATTCTTGTCTGAGTATTTTGGGCAGTGACACAAAGAAAAGGATTACAAACTTGGAATCAGGAAGATCCATCTTCCTGATTTTAATTCTGGTCTCAAACACTTAATCAATTGTGTGATCCTGGGTCAAGTCACTTAACCCTATTTGCCTCAGTTTTCTTATCTGTAAAATAAACTGGAGTAGGAATACAAACCTTGTCAGTATTTCAGCCAATGGAGTAAGATATGGAGTAAGATAAAGTGGGACACAGAGGTTTAACATTTCAATAACAAAATATTATGGAAGACATTTTAGCACTTACAGCCCTGTTCCAAATCCCTGGGTTTAGCTCCACTATGACTTTCCTTCAGAAAGTAGTTGGAGAACTCCAGAAACCTTTCTTGCACCCAGTCACCAGAAATCTCTGTGATCATCTAGAGAACAGAGGTCCCATCTTTATTTGGGTCCTATAAAGAAACACATGCATTTAGTACTGAGAAATATGGTTGGCTTCTACATCTGACTGGGATATACCCAGAATCAGAGAATCAAAAAAGAGGGGAAGCTTTCCAGGCTTGTCTGAGTTGAAGAAAGACAGAGATTACCCTGGGGTCAATCTTTTCTTCTTTTCTCTCTCTGTACTCATTCAGTGATTTCATCAGCTCTAAATGGGTTCAAGTAAAATTGGTAACTTTAAGTAGATTTATTTATATATTAGATCTAGTCTCTCTCCTAAAAATCTATTCCCAAATCAACAGCTGCCTATTGAACATTTCAAAATGGATGTTCCATAAGGTATTTTGAATGCAGAATGTCCAAAGCAGATCTCATTATTTTTCTCTCCATCCACCCCCAACCCCCATTAGTGCTCTTTATCTGATAAGTGCAACACTATCATTCTAATCTACCATGTTTACAACCTCTCAGTCATTCCCAAATCCTCAATCTAGTTCACTGGGCTTACCCATTTATTTGCGAAATCTTGTCAATCTTAGCTTTACATTATTAGTCTCTGGCCTCATGACTTAATCAGGCCCTCATCCCCTATAACCTGTACTATTGCAATTGTCTTCTAATTGATTTGCTTTCCTAAAACCTCCCAGTCTACATTCCACCTTATTCACAGCTTACAAAGTGATATTCTTAAAAAGAATGTTTAGCTATGCCTCTTTCTTGCTCATAAACTCTAGTTGACTCCATACTGCCTCTATAATGAAATACAAGCTATTTCTTTGGAACTTAAATCAAATGACCTTTCACATGCTCTTTCCTAACTCTCTTTTTAGGTTTATTAAAATACTATTACCCTCTAATCTGCCTTTGGTCTGGTCAAACATCGAGAAGATATTTTTTAAATAATACATTCCATCTCTTTTGCAGTCCCTTTGCTTGGGCTGATCCTATATACATACAAGATATATATATATAATGAGTTCTCAATGGGAAGACACTACAAGTGGGTATGTATTAGGAATTGAACAGTTGGGGAAGGTGACCACAAAAGACCTTTTATAGAAACTGAGGTTTGGATTGACTTTTCAAGGAAACCATATGACAGAGTGAAAGTACATAAAGCTTTGCATGCAGTTGGAACTTAAAAGTTTGTCGAATTGTTCTGAATGAAAGAATGTCCCAAAACTGATCCCTTTGTGCATCCTAACTACAATCACAAGACAGACAGAAAATGTTAAAGGTAATGTTCCCTAGTCTTTCCTCATACCCCAGATATATATATATATATATATATATATATATATATATATATATATATATATATACACATATATATATATATGTGTATATATATATAGCTTCTATATCTTCTTCCTCCATACCTATTCTATCACTATATACCATCACTGCCATTATTATCACCACTAACCACCATTATTATCATCTGCATTAAAAAAGAACTTCTAAAAAAATCTCTCCCACTAAAGTCCTTCTCTGATTTCACATCATGGCAGGGACATGGCTCAAAATTATAAGTTTCCAGAAGGGACAGCATTGATTAATGGTCCTGTGATAAATTGAACACTTGTGACACAAGGCCCAACCTAGATAAGTTAAGAGAAACTCATCACTAAGCTTGGAAAAGGAAAATGAATTTTTCTAGCAATAGCAAATATTGCAAGCCTTTAAATTAGTGAGAAGAGTGAATTTTGACATATAGTTTTCTGGAATTTCTAAAGAAGTTTCTTGGTAGTCAAATTAATTAAGCAATAGTGAAGAGGGATTTGAAAAAATTTTCTCAATTATAAAGAAAACAAATGACTTTCCTATTATTTTTTAGGATTTTTTGCAAGGCAAATGGGGTTAAGTGGCTTGCCGAAGTCTACACAAATAGGCAATTATTAGTAGTCTGAGGCTGGATTTGAACTCAGGTACTCCTAACTCCAGGGCCAGTGCTCTATCCAATGTGCCACATAGCCATGCCACCACCTAGCTGCCCCTTTCCTTCTTTTTAAAAAAATTATTTATTTATTTTGAATTTTACAATATTTCCCTTAATCTCGCTTCCCCCCTCCCCCAGTCAGTTAGTTTTTCCATTGTTTCCATGGTATACATTACTCTAAGTTGAATGTGATGGAAAGAGAAATCATATCCTTAGGGAGAAAAAGATAAAGTATAAGAGATAGGAAAATTACATAATAATATAACTTTTTTTAAAAATTAAAGGTAATAGTCTTTTGTCTTTGTTTCAACTCCAGAATTCTTTCTCTGGATACAGATGGCATTCTCCATCGCAGATAACCCAAAATTGTGCCTGATTTTTGCACTGATGGAATGAGCAAGTCCATTAAGGTTGATCATCACACCCATTTTGCTGTTAGGGTATACAGTGCTCTTCTGGTTCTGCTAATCTCCTTCAAGCATCAATTCATGCAAATTTTTCCTGGCTTCCTCGACTTACCATCCTCTCCTGGTTTCTAATAGGACAATAGTGTTCCATTACACACACACCCACACACACATATGTGTGTACATATATATATATATATATATATATATATATATATATATATATATATATATATACAGTTTATTAAGCCATTCACCAGTTGATGGACATTCACTCAATTTCAAATTTTTGCCACCACAAAGAGGGCTGCTAAAAATATTTTTGTGTAAATGATAATTTTACCCTTTTTCATGTTCTCTTCAGGGTAGACCCAATAGTGGTATTGCTGAGTCAAAGGGTATGCACATTTATTTGCTATTTAGGTATAATTCCAAATTGCTCTCCAGAAAGGCTGGATGAATTCATAGCTCCACCAACAATACATCGGTGTTCCAGATTTCACACATCCATTCCAACATTGATCATTGTCCTTTCTGGTCATAGTGACCAATCTGAGAGGTGTGAGGTGGTACTTCAGAGATGCTTTAATTTGAATTTCCCTAATAGGTAGCGATTGAGAACAATTTTTCATATGATTATGGATCACTTTGATTTCCTTAATTGTAAATTGTCTTTGCATATTCTTTGACCATTTGTCAATTGGGAATGGTTTTTTTTTTTAAATTTGACTCAGTTGTCTGTATATTTTATAAATGAGTCCCTTGTCAGAAATACTAGTTGTAAATTGTTTTTCCCAATTTACTACACTTCTTTGCATCTTGGTTACAGTGGATTCCTCTTTGCAAAATCTTTTGAAGGTAATCAGCATAATCTAGTTTGTTTTTAATGATGTTCTCCATCTCTTCCTTGGTTATAAACTGCTTTCCTTTGCATAGATCTGACAGGTACACTATTCCTTGATTTCCTAGTTTACTTATTATACTGTTTTTTTATGTCTATATCCTCTATGCATGTTGATCTCATCTTGGTTTAGGGAGTTAGGTGTTGGTCTAATTTAAGTTTCTGCCATAATAATTTCCAATTTTGCCAATAGTTTTTATCAACAAGAGAGTTTTTATCCCAGTAGTTGGACTCTTCAAGTTTACCAAACAGCAGATTATTATAATTATTTCCTGCTATTGCACCTAGTCTATTCCACTGTTTCACCACTCTATTTCTTAGCCAATACCAGACAGTTTTGATGCCTGATACTTTATAATAAAATTTTAGATCTAGTAGGGCTAAGGCACTTTATTTAGCACTTTTTTTTATTAAATCCCTGGAAATTCTTGACTTTTTATTTCTCCATATGAATTTACTTACTTTTTTTAACTCAATAAAGTAAATTTTTTGGAATTTCAACTGTTAGGGCACTAAACAAGTAGCTTAATTTTGTAAAGAATTGTCATTTTTAGGGGTGGCTAGGTGGTGCAGTGGATAAAGCACCGGCCCTGGAGTCAGAAGTACCTGGGTTCAAATCCGGTCTCAGACACTTAAAAATTACCTAACTGTGTGGCCTTGGGAAAGCCTCTTAACCCCATTTGCCTTACCAAAATCTAAAAAAAAATAAAAAAAGAATTGTCAATTTTATTATATTAGCTTGGCCTATCCATGAGCAGTTGATATTTGCACATTTATTTAAATCTGATATTATTCATGTGAGAAGTGTTTTGTAACTGTTTTCAAAAAGTTCCTGAGTCTGCCTTGGCAGGTAGACTACCAAGTATTTTATATTGTCTGAAGTTACTTTGAATTGGATTTGTCTTTCTAGTTTGTTCAGCTGTATCTTACTAGTCATTATAGGAATATTGTGGATTTATGAGGGTTTATTTTTTTATCCTACAACTTTGCTAAAACTGCTAATTATTTCTAGTAATTTTAAGATGAGTTTTTGGGATTCTCTAGGTATACTATCATGTATATCTACAAAGAGTGAGAGTTTTGTCTCTTCCTTCTCAATTCTAACCCCTTCAATTTCTTTTTCTTCTCTTATTGCTGAAGCTAACATTTCTAATGCAATATTGAATAGCAGTGGTGATAATGGGCATCCTTGTTTTACCACTAATCTTATTAGGAATGCCTCTAGCCTATCCTCATTGCATATAATGTTTATTGACAGTTTCAGATAAATACTTCTTATTATTCTAAGGAATAATCCATTTACTCCTACACTCTCTAGTGTTTTTAGTAGGAATGGGTCCTGTATTTTGTCAAAAACTTTGTCAGCATCTCTTGATATAATCATATGATTTCTGATAGTACAGTTTTGCTAATATTGAACCAACCCTGCATTTTTGGGATAAATTCTACTTGGTTATAAGTATTGCTGTAATCATATCACTAAAAATTTATATAAGGTTTTTACATCTGTATTCATCAGGGAGATAGGTCTACAATTTTCTTTCTCTGTTTTAACTCCTCCTGGTTTAGGTATGAACACCATATTAGTGTCATAGCAAGAGTTAGGCAGAGTTCTGTCTTCACCTGTTTTTCCAAAGAGTTTATATAGAATTGGAACCAATTGTCCCTTAAATGTTTGATAGAATTCACTTATGAATCCATCTGACCCTGGAGATTTTTTCTGAGGCAGTTCAATAATGGCTTGTTGAATTTCTTTTTCTGAGATAGGATTATTTTGGTATTCAATTTCCTCTTCATTTAACCTGGAGATCTTCTATGTTTGTAAATATCCATGCATTTCATTTATTTAATAAAATTCATTGGCCTTGAGTTGGGAAGAATAATTCTGAATTTTTACTTTAAATTCTTCCTCGTTGGTGGTGAGTTCACCTTTTTTATCTATGATACTAGCAATTTGGTTTTCTTCTTTCTTTTTTTAATCAAATTAACCAGAGGCATATCAATTTTATTGGTTTTTCATAAAAGCAACTCTTGGTTTTATTAGTTCAATAGTTTTCTTCTTTTTGTTTGTATTAAATTCTCCATTAATTTTTAGAGTTTATAATTTCATATTTAATTGGGGTTTTTAATATGTTCTTTTTATAAATTTTTTAGTTGCATATTTAGTTCATTGATCTCCTCTTTCTCTAATTTATTCATGTAAGCATTTAAAGATAGCATATATCCCCTGACAGCTACCTTGGCTGTATCCCATAAGTTTCAGTCATTATTTAGGATGAAATCATTAATTGTTTCTATAATTTGTTGTTTGATCCACTCCTTCTTTAAAATGAGGTTATTTAGTTTCCAATTAGCTTTGGGTCTATATCTCCCTGACCCAATATTGCATGCTATTTTTACTGCATTATGATCTGAGAAGAATGTATTCACTACTTCTGCCTTTCTGCAATTGATTATTAGGCTTTTATGCCCTAGTACATGGTCAAATTTTGCATAAGTGTCATGTAATGGAGAAAACAAAGGATATTCCTTTCCATCCCCATTCAGTTTGCTCCATAAGTCTATCATGTCTAGGTTTTCCAACATTCTATTTACCTCCTTAACTTCCTTCTTGTTTATTTTCTGGTTAGATTTATCTAAATCTGAGAGTAGAAGGTTGAAGTCTCCCACCAGCAGAGTTTTGCTGTCTATGTCTTCCTGTAACTCCTTCAACTTCTCCTCTAAGAATCTGGATGCTATACCATTTGGTGCATACATATTTAGTATTGAAATTACTTTATTGTTTATGGTACCTTTTAGGAGGATATAGTTTCCTTCCTTATCCCTTTTAATATCATTTTTACAGCTGTTTTGTCTGAGATAAGGATTACCACACCTGCTTATTTCACTTCAGCTGAAGCAAAATATATTTTCTTCCACCCTTTTACCTTTACTCTCTATGTATCTCTTTGTTTCAAATGAGTTTCTTGTAAGCAGCATATTGTAGGGTTCTTCTTTTTAATCCACTCTGCTATTCGCTTACATTTTAAGGGAGAGTTCATTCCATTCACATTCAAAGTTATAATTACTAACTCTTTATTGCCCTCCATGCTATCTTCCCTCTGTTTATATTTTCCCCTTTTTTCACTTTATCCACATTCCATAGTATTTTGTTTCTGAATACCACCAACTTCAGTGTATTTGCCCTCCTACATCCAACCCCCTCCCCTTTCTTTGCCCTTTCCCTTTGCCCTTTCTTCCTTCCCTTCCTTCTGTTAGTTCCCCCTTTCCTCCCCCCTCCCCATTTGCCTTTTTAATTCTTGAAAGATTAGATAAGCTTCTTAACTTAACTGAATGTGTTTATGTTAACTTTAAGCCAAATGTGATGAGAGTAAGATTCAGGTGGTTCTCACCTTCTTCCTTCTTCCTCTCTATTGCAAAGTTCCTTTGTACATCTTAATGTAATGAGATTTACCCCATTCAGTCTTCTCCATTCTCTTGTCTCTTTACTGTCCCCCTTTTTAAGGAGGTATTGTTTTCAAATCATTCTATTTTAGTCACAGAAAAATCATGAGTGTCTATCACTTCTTGCTTAGTATATTCTCTCTAATAGAGTTACAAGTTCTCAAGAGTTATAAGAATCTTTCTCCCAGGTAGGAAATATAGCCAGCTTCATCTTATTAGATAGCAGTTATTTTTTCTTTACCCTTTTTTTAAACCTTTTCATGTGTCTCTTGAGTCTCCTGTTTGAAGTCCAGTTTTTTTCTGTTAAGCTCTGGTCTTTTCATCGGGAAAAGTTGGAAGTCTCCTGTTTCAATTAAACGTCCATCTTTTCCCCTCAAACAGAAGGCTCAGTTTTGTCAGACAATGAATTATTGGCTTCATTCCAAGCTCCCTTGCTTTTTTATAATATCGCATTCCAGGTCCTTTGATGTCCTAATCTTGATTCAGTCAGGTCCTGAGTAATCCTTACTGTGGCTCCTTGATATCTAAACTGTTTCTTTCCTGCTGCTTGCAGGATTTTCTCTTTTATCTGATAGTTCTGGAATTTGACCCGAATATTCCTTGTTTTTTTTATTTAGGGATCCCTTTCCAGAAGGGATCTATGTTTTCTCTCAATAACTATTTTGCCCTCTGGTTCCATCATGTCAGGGCAATTTTCCATCACTAAATCCTGTAATATTAAGTCCAGGCCCTTTTTTTCTCTTCAATATTTTCAGGGAGACCAGTGATTCTTAAGTTGTCTCCTCTAGTTCTATTCTCAAGGTCAGTAGTTTTGCTGATGAGGTATTTTACATTTTCTTTTATTTTTTTTTGATTTTTTGGTTTTGTTTCACAGTTTCTTGTTGTCTCATGAAGTCATTAGTTTACACAGGCTCAATTCTTTTTTTCCTAGAGAAGAGTTATTTTTGTTTATCTTTTGCAACTCCTTTTCCAGTTGGTCAATTCTATTTTTGAAAGAGTTTTTCAGTTGACCAATTGAGGTTTTGAAAGAATTAATTTTTTTTTGCATTTGTCTGATTGTATTTTCCAAGGATTTGTTTTCTTGTTGCATGGTTGTTTCTCTCTCAATTTCTGTCCCAAATTTTCCAATTGATTTTTAAAATGCTTCCTGATTTCTTCAAAGAAGTCTTTCTGTGCTAGAGATCAAATCATATTCTCCTCAGAGATTCTAGATCTCTCTGACTTAGACTCTTTCCTTCTAGGTAGTCTTCTATGACCCCCCCCCATCAATGGCCTTTCTTTATTTTCCTAAGATCTTGTGTTGGGGTAGGGCTGGTTCACAGAGGTTTGGTTTTGAGATCCCTAGATGCTTTATTCACTGGGTTCAGTAACTCCAAGTAGACCAGTCAGTACAGGGTGCTAGAAGCTTTGCTCACTGAGTTTAGTAACTCCAAGTGGGCCGGCCAGTAGGGGGTTGCTGATTCCTTTCTCTGGAGTGTCTATGACCTTGATTTGAGGCCCTTTCCCTTAGCACTGTTGAATACTTTTATCTTTGAATAACTTGGGCTATGCCCTGGGGCAAGGTAATTATTTTCCTTATTCAATTGAGCTCCCTATTCAGCCCAGGCCTGAACCTGGGGTGGGGGGTGGGGGCTATTACGATGTTTGTTCTGGAAAGAGGGTTCAACTGAAATGAATGTATGGAGTCTGTAGTCCTCCAGATAAGAGGAGCCCAATGGATCGATGTTTGCAACTTTCCACACTGGAATTCACCCTGCAGTCCTGCCGGAGCACCCCAGACCATCAGTTCCACAGCCAAAGCCTCCACACCCCAGTTAGCTCCTACAGTCAATATCTCTGTGACTGATCTTAGGTTAGGCTGGCTCTCTCCCCATCCTGGCAGACTCACTGCCCTCTGCCCCCAGCTCACCCACAATCTCTGAAGACAAACCTTGAGGTAGATGTTCTTCTCCTAGTTTCTTTTTCTGAGTTTTGTTGATTGAATTTCTGTTAAGAGATTTGTTTCATATTATATATGAGGGAAGACCAAGAAACCTTAGCACAGTGCTTGTCTTCTCTCTGCCATCTTAGTCAGAAGTCTCTAATAGTTGTTTCAAAACTCAATTAAAAATGTCTATCATTCCCTCTTTGTGCATAATCTGTTGAGAGGATTTGCTGACTGTTTACACTCTCCCTCCTTTCCTTTTTTTAATCATTGCTTTATGACCTCTTCTATTAATTATCTTCCAATACCTCTACCTTCCTATACCACTATAATGCTTTTTTTATGTCTCATTTTATATTATCTTGTATCCATACCCTCTTTCAAATTATATTCTTTTCAACCATACTGATAGAAGTATAATTCTCAAAATTCATCAGCCTTATCACATTAAGATCAATTTATACCCACACTCTCTATGTCCCTTTCAACTTTTCAAAGAGAAATCCAATTCTTAAGAATTACAGATATTGCTTACCTCCATAGGGATGTAGACAGTTTAGTCTTATTCAATAAAAAAAAAACATTTCATTTACCTTTTTCACATCTCCTGAGTATTGTATTTAAAGATCAAATCTTCAATGCTTCTCTTTTTATTAGGTAAGATTGAAAGTCATCTATTTCATTGAATATCCTCCTTTTCCCCCTGCAAAAATGTGCTGAATTATGAAGGGCAGTTGATTCTTGGTTCCAACCCTAGTTCCCTTGAACTTCAGAATATTGTATGCCAGGATTTCTGATCCTTTAATATTGGAGATAATAACTATGTATTCCCAACTGTGACTTCTTGGTATTCAAATTGCTTCTTTTTGGCAACTTGAAATGTTTTCTTCTTTATTTTTTTGGCTACATTATTCCTTAATATTTTTATTTGGGGATATTTTTGTAATTTTTCTTTCAAGAATTGTTTTATTTTCTTGTTGTAGGATGTTAGGGTAATTTTTCATGATAATTTCCTGCATGATATTGTTCAGGTTCATTTTCTAATCATGGCTTTCAGATAGACTAATAATTTATAAATTATCTCTTCTGGATCTATTTTCCATGTTTGTCATTTTTCCTAAGGAGTATCTTACACTTGCATCCATTTTTTTGTCCTTTTGGTTTTGTTTGATAGAACCATTTTGTCTCATGGAGTGATTAGTATCCATTTGTCCAATTCTAATTTTAAGGGTTTTATTTTCTTCAGTTAACTTTTATGTTTCCTTTCCCAGTTGATTAATTTTACTTTTAAAGTTGTTAATTTTTTTTCAATTTTGCCAATTTTTTAAAGGCATTATTATTATCTACAGTCAATTTTTTATATTACTCCTGCATGATATGACTCTCATTCCTTTTGTCCAATTTCCTTCTTCCTCTCTGTTTTGGTTTTTTAAAATCCTTTTTGAACTCTTCCAAGAGGTCTTTCTGGATTTGAGATCATTTCAAAAACTACTTTGAAGCTTCACAAGTAGACATTTTGTCACTGCTTTCCTCTTCTGAGATGGAATTTTTACCATCCCTCTCAGAATAGCAGCTTTTTATAATTAGCACTTCTGTGTTTGTTTGGGGCTTTTTTGCTCATTTTTATAGCTGAGTTCTTCTCACAGGACTTCTACGGGTGGAAGCAAGATGGTGGCATAAAGCTTGGAAGCTCCTGGAGGGCTTCCCAAAACAAGTTTAAAATGAAGCCTCTAAACAGAACATGATGCAACAAAACCCACAAAAAAAACAGAATTAACCAAGTTCTCAACTCAAGATATGGAGAAACTTTAGAAAAGTTCTGTCTCAGGTAGATAAAGAGAGAATGTAGTCAAGTATAGGCAGAAAACTGAAGANTTTGGCTTTTTCTGGTTTAAATATCATGTTGATGTCATACAAGGAATTTGGTAGAACTCTTTCACCAATATTTTCAAAGTCTGCAAAAAAATGGAATTAATTGTTCTTTTTATGTTTGGTAGAATTCACTTGTAAATTCATTTGGCCTTGAAGATTTTTTTAGATAGTTCAATGATATCTTGTTCAGTTTCATTTTCTGAAATGGAGTTATTTCAGTATTTTATTTCCTTTTCTGTTGATCTGGGCAATTTATATTTTTGTAAATATTCATTCAATTCACTTACATTGTCATATTTGTTGGCATACAGTTGGACAAAATAGCTCCAAATCAATGCATTAATTTCTTCCTCATGGTGATGAGTTCATCCTTCTCCTTTGTGATACTGATAATTTGATTTTCTTCTTTCTTTTTTTAGTCAAGTTAATCAAAATTCTTCTATTATACTGATTTTTCATAAAACCAACTCAGATTTATTTGTTAGTTCAATAGTATTCTAACGTTCAATTTTAGTAATCTTTAATTTTGATTTTCAGTATTTCTAATTTGGTATTTAATTGGAAATTTTAAATTTTATTCATTTTCTACTTTTTTAGTTGCATTTCCAATTCATTAATCTGCTATTTCTCTATTTTATTCATATAGGCATTTAAAGCTATAAAATTTACCCCAAGAAATGTTTTGGCTACATCCCACAAATTTTGATTTGATGTCTCATCATTGCCATTGTCTGAGATGAGATTATTGGTTGTTTTTCTGTGATTTGTTGTTTGATCTACTCATTCTTTAAAATTGTTTTTTTAGTTTTCAAGTGATTTTTCCTCTATCTTTTAATGAACTTTTATTGCATATACTTTTTCTTGCATCATGATCTGAAAATGATGCATTTAATATTTCTGCCTTTCTGCATTTGATTGTGAGGAGATTTTGTCCTAACATGAACAATTATTTATATAGGGACTATGTAGCACAGAGAAGTAGATATATTCTTTTCTTGCTCCATTCAATTTACTCTATAGGTTTATCATATCTTTTTATCATATCTAAGTTTATCATATCTAACTTTTATAAAACTCTATTCACTTTCTAAACTGGTTAGATTTATCTTATTTAGAGAGAGGAAGCTTGAAGTCTTCCACTCCTATGGCTTTGCTGTCTATGTTTTTCTGTAATTTATTTAGCATTTCTTCTACTTATCTAGATGCCATGTCACTTGGTGTGTGTGTGTGTGTGTGTGTGTGTGTGTGTATGATATGTGTGATATATATGTCATACACACACATATATCTGCATGCACATGTATATGTACACACATGTGTATATATATATATATGTATTTGTCAATACAGAGATACATTTTTAATATTGATATTAATTCATTGCCTATGGTAACTTTTGGGAAGATATTGTTTCTTTCTTTATTGCTTTCAATTAGATAGCTTTTACTTTTGCTTTTTCTGAGATCAGAATTGCTACCCCTGCTATTTTTACTTCAGCTAAAGCATAATATATTTTGCTTCAACCTTTTCCCTTTACCCTATATGTATCTGTCTATTTCAAAGGTGTTCCTAGAATACAACATATTGTGGAATTTTTATTTTTAATGCTATGCTATTCATTTCCTTTTTATGATGAGTTCATCCCATTCACATTCATAATTATGATTCCTAACTCTCTATTTCCCTCTCTCCTATCTTCCCCCTTTTCTCTCTCCTTTCTCCTTATCCTTCTTCACTAGTGTTTTGCTTGTGTTACCTTCCTCAATTTCCCCCTCTTCTATTATCTCACTTCATGTTTTTCTCCTTTTCCCCTTTTAATGTATTTTATTTTATTTTTATTTCCCCACATCCTTACTTTTAGCAGACCCTCCTTCCTTTTCTTTACCCTTCCCCCTTCTGCTTTCCTATAGGTAGAATTTATTTCTAAACCCAACTGGGAATGTACATTATTCTTTCTTTGATCCAAATTTGTTGACAATAAGAGTTACTCAGTGCTCATGCCCTCTCTTTTCCCCTCTTCAATAATAGGTTCTTTGTGTCTCTTCATGTAAGTTTATTTATTTTCTAATGTCTCTGACTTATTCTTCCCATAAAATCATTTTTTCATGTCTTAATTTTCTTGTTTTGTACCCTTAACCTCTATTGAAGTATACTACTTTCAGCAGTCTGGAAAAAAAGTACAATTCTCAAAGATTAGAAACATCATCATATCATAATCAGTTCATACCCACACACTGTCCAAGTACATTCTCTTCATTTGTCCCAAAAAATACAACCCTTAGAGCTAGAAGAACCTTCATATCAAAGTCAAATTATACCCACAACCTCTGTCCAAGTATACTCCCTGATACTAAACATGAGAAATAAAGTTCTCAAGAGTTATATTAGAATTGAGACTTCAGCAGGAAACTAGGATGTTTCCAGAGCTTTCCCTGAAACAACTTTAAGACCCTAAAGGAACATAATTCAGAAAACAAGAGGGAAATAAGTCCTCATCTCAAGATATCATGGAGGAGCTTCAATAAAGTTCTGTCTCGTGTGGGTCAAAGGAAAGTATTGCCCAGCATAGACAAGAGAACTGGAAAGTCATCAGGACGCTCTTAATCATAGCCCACTTTAGATCCATGTTCAGTAAGCCATCAGAATAGCAGGCCAACAGTAAGAGTCCCAACCCCAGCTCCAAAGAAAAATTTCATGCCCCCAAAATACTGGTGTTTGCAGGTGGGGCTATGTTGGGCTACCCTAAATCAGAGAAAATGCTGCAAGCACTTGAAATGCCATAGGCAAACAGTAAGGCAAGGATCACAACCCCTATAACCAGTCCAGAAAGTTTGAGACTGTACCCCACCTTTCCCCCGAAGTAGAATTCAACTATCAAAAAAAAAAAAACAAAAACAAAAAAATACAAAACAAAAGCAAAAAAGTGCTAGCGACAAAAATTAGCTAGCCATTAAAAATAATCATTTCATTAGAGAAAAGCAGTGACAAAATGTGCCTCAAAAGGGTTTTTGAATTGGTCTCAAATCCAAGAAAACTTCTTGGAAGAGCTTAAAAATGATTTTAAATCCAAAGAAGAGAAGAAGAAGATAAATGGAGAAAGGAAATGAAAGTCAAGCATGAACATTATGAAGAACTGACTGAAGAAAATAATACTTTTGAAAGCAAAATTGGCAGAATGAAAAAAGAAATAAACTCTTTAAAAGTAAAATTAATCAATTGGAAAAGGAAACATAAAAAGTTAACTGAATAAAACAAAATACAAAAATTTAGAATTGGAGAAATGAAAACTAATGACTCTAAAAGACCCTGAGATTCCATCAAAAAAAAATCAGAAGGCTGAAAAAATAGGAAAATATATGAAGTTCCTTAAGAAAAAAGAAGCAACCTGGAGAACAGATCCAGAGAAGATAATTTATGGATTATTGATCTACCTGAAAGTCAGAATAAAAAAATCTAGACAATATTATGTAGGAAATTTTCATGAAAAACTGTCCATTATCCTAGAATAAGAAGATAAAACAATCTTTGAAAGAATCCATTTCTCACTCTCAGAAAGATGATTTCCCCCCCGAAAAAAAAAACTCTAAGGAATATTCTAGACAAATTTCACAAGTATCAGCTAAAGGAGAAAGTACTGTAAGTTGCCAAAAAGAAGTGATGAAAATACCAAGGAAACAAGTCAGAATTACTTAGAACCTAAAGGACTGGACGGCCTAAAATATGATATTCTAGAGGGCAAAGGAGCTTGGATTACAATCAAGAATCAACTACCCCATCCTTAAGGATATTATTTCTCCCTCATCAAATTCAACTTAGATCAAAGAATACCATGAAAACAATGTAAAGACTAACAGACTGCCTTCTGTGGGCGGTGAGGGGAGGAAAGCAAGATTAGGGGGAAAATTTTAAAATTCAAAATAAATAAAATATTTTTAAAAAATTTAAATAAGAAAATGTATTTTTACAAATAAAGACAAAATAAAATCTTATTTTTAAAAAAGAAAAAAGAGAATGTAAAGGGTTTTCAGCTTTATCCAAAAGAAAGAATCAACTACCCTACAATATTCATCATTTGGTTTCAGGGGAAAATATGGTTTTTCAATTACACAGAGGACTTTCAAACTTAATCTGATAGACATAACAGAACTGAACAGAAAATCTGATTTTTAAATACAAAGACGCAACAGATTTATACAAAGATAAATGAAAAGAAAATACTGTTAATCAATAAGACTAAATAAGAAGATAATACCTGCAACTCTTGAGAATTATATTTCTCTTAGGATAGCTAAAAAGAACATGATTATACAGCTTTCTTTTTTTTCTTTCTTTCTGATTTATTTTAGCTCACAAAAGTTTTTTTTTTCTATTGGGATAGTTGGAAGGATGGTATTCAGACAGAGGGTATGGATATAAATTGATCTTGAGATGATAATTTACTTTAGCAAATGAGGGTTTTTTGTCTATTAAGACAGTTGGAGGGATAGTATTTAGACAGAGGGTATGAATATAAATTTATCATGATATGAGAGTACCTTAGCTAATGAAACTTATATTTCTGTTGGTACAGTTAGAGGGAATATAGTTGAACATAGAGTGCAAGTACAAATTGATCATATTAGTGATAATGGTTATGGATCTTGAGAATGGTACTTTTATCTGACTAGTTGAAATGAGGATACTTTGACAGTGGATGGTGGTACAAGATAGGTATAAAACAACTAAGCCATGAAATAAAGTGTTATACTGCAAGAAGGAGGAGGCATTAAAGGATAATAAACACCATATGAAGAGGTCATAGGATCTATTATAGTAGAGGGAAAGAAAAGAAAGTGTAAATACTGAACAAATCTTACTCTCAACAGATTTAGCTAAAAGATAGAATGATAAATATTCCTAATGTGCTTTAGAATTTTTTCGTATCCTATAGGGAAGTAAGGGGGGAAAGGGGAAAATACAGTGTGAGGCAGGCAGTAGTCAAAAGAAAGGTATTGGTGAGGAGCAATAAAGAGAAAGGAGAAAAAAGGACAAATAAACGAAAGACAGGATGGTGGAAAATAAAGTGTTTGCACATGTAAAACCAATGGAACCAAGCTTTGAAGGAATGCAGAAAGAATTTTATCATCCAGTGTTCTGATAAAGGATTCATTTCTAAAATATAGAGAACTGAGACACATTTATAAAAATACTAGTAATTTCTGAATTGATAAATGGTCAAAGGTTATAAACAGGCAGTTTTCAGATGAAGAAACTAAAGCACAGGCACATAACAAAATATTCCAATTCATTAGGGATCTAAGAAATGTAAATAGAGATTTAAGATATGTAAACTCTGAATAACCACATCACATCTACCTGATTGAATAAAACAACAAATAAGGAAAATGATAAATGTTGGAGAGAATATATGAAAAGGGGACACTAATACATTGTTGGAGTTGTAAACTGCCAGTCATTCTGGGCAACAATTTGGAACAATGCCCAAAAGGCAATAAAACTATGTATGTACTTTGATACAAAAATACTACCACTGAGTCTATATCTCAAAGATATCATTAAAAAAGGGGAAAGACCTACAAGTACAAAAATATTTATAGTAGCTCTATTTTTAGATGCAAAAATTGGAAATTGAGGGGAGGCCCATCAATTGTGGAATGGTTGAACAAGTTATGATATAGAAATACTATGTAGCAATATTGTTCAATAAGAAATCATTAGAAAAGTCTAGAAAGACTTGTATGAACTGATGCCGAGTGAAGTGAGTAAAACCTGGATAGCACTATACATATTAACAGCAACATTGTGAAATAATCAGCTATGACAGATGCATCTAATTTCAGTAATTCACTGATCAAGGACAATCTGGAAAGACCTGTTATGGAAAATATCATCCACATTTGGAGAAAAATCTATTGATTCAGAATGCAAAATAAAGCATACTATTTTGCCCTTTAAAAACTTATATTGTTTCTTTCTCTCTCATGACCTCCTTGCCCTTAGTTCTAATTCTTCTTTTACAAGAAGCCTAATAGAGAAATACGTAGTACACTTTGTATATGTATAACTTATACAGGTTGTAGAATTCAAAAGATTGCAAAAGGATCAATATTGAAAACTATCTTTGCATATAATTGGAAAAATAAAAATAAAAGATGTATAAAAAAGAAATTTTAATTATCATCACATCATAATCAGTGTATAACCTTCTAAGTATGCACCTTTCAAATGACCAAAGAAAAATATAATTGTCAAGAGTTACAGATAATTTTTTTCTATGTAGGAATGTAAATAGTTTAATCTTATTGACAAAAACAAAATTTCTTTCCATTTACCTTTTTATGCATCTCTTAAGTCTTTTTATACATCTCTTTAATTTGAAAATTAAATTTTTTGTTTGGTTCTGGACTTTTTATTAGCTAAGTTTGAAATTCCACTATTTTGTAGAAAGTCCATCTTTTCTCTAAAAGAATATACTTAATTTTGCAGGATAGTTGATTCTTGATTGTAATCTAAGATCCATTTCTCTCCAGAATATCACCTTGCAGACCCTCTGATCCTTTAATGCTGAAGCTAACAAGTCCAGTATTTTCATGACTGTGGGTCCCAAATATTTACAATGCTTCTTTTTGTGTAATTTGCATTATTTTTCCTTTAGCTGATACTGCTGAAATGTAACTATAATATTCCTTGGAGTTTTCATTCTGGTATCTCTTTTTGGCTTATTATGGATGCTTTAAGGACTATTTTATCTTCTAAGATATTAGGGCAGTTTCCCTAATAATTACCTAAAAAAATATTGTTCAGGCTCTTTTTTTTTTACCATGGTTTCAGGTCGACCAATGATTTGTAAATTATCACTTCTAGATATATTTTCCAAGTTGGTCATTTCAAAAAATGTACTTTACATTTTCCTTTATCTTTTTTAACCTCTTGGATTTATTTGATAGAGTCTTAGAATCCCATGGAGTTATTAGTTTCCATTTCTCCAATTCTGTTTTATAGTTTTATTTTCTTTAGTTAGCTTTTTGTTAACTTTTTCAATTGGTTAATTTTATTTTCAGATGAGTTTTTTCTTTCCACTTAGTCAATTTTTACTTTTAAAGAAGTTGTTTTTCTTTTTCACTTAGTCAGTTTTACTTTTAAAGGAGTTGATTTCTTTTTCCATTTGGCCAGTTTTACTTTTAAAGGTATTATTTTCTTCATCATTTTTTCATAATTCTCATTTCTTTTCTCTATTTTTCTTCTACCTCTTCTCTTTTATTTTTAAAATCTTTTTTTTTTAGTTTTTTTTCAAGGCAATGGGGTTAAGTGGCTTGCCCAAGGCCACACAACTATGTGATTCTGAAGTGTCTGAGGCCAGATTTAAACTCAGGTACTCCTGACTCCAAGGCCAGTGCTCTATCCACTGCGCCACCTAGCTGACCCTTGTTTTTTAAAATCTTTTTAAGCGCTTCCATGAGGTTTTGGATTTGAGTTCAACTCATAAACTCCTTTGTAGATAATTTGTCACTTCTTTCTTCTTCTGCAAAGTCATTTTTATTGTCTGTATCTGAATACTAGCTTTCTGTGGTTAGAACTCTTTTTGGAATTTTGCTCATTCTGATAGTTGAGCTCTTCTCTTGGTGTACCAGGAAGTATAGTCCCAAGCTTTTTATGCTGGGACTGGTTCTCTAATTTATTGCTTGCCAAGTTGCTGTCCATGTAGCCCAGGCATTGCCTGTACAGAGATTAATTTCTTCCTCTATGTGTAGATTCTGCCTATGCAATGGTGTGTTCCCTACCCAGTCCTGTTGTCACAGTGTTCCCAGGGATCATACTTTGTCTAGGATTGGAGCCCTTTCTACTGGCTGCTATCAAGCTGAATTGAGACCTGTGTTGCTAACCTACTGTGGGGACCAGGGCTGTGTTGTGACTAGAAGTTTCCTGTTGGCTTTCCCTCTCTCCTGCCTAGATTAATGGTACTTCTTTCTTTTCCTAAAAGTGAACAGGCCTTCACTGAAGATCCTCCACAATGTCTAGTGTTGAGAATTTGTTTTCTATTTTTTGTGGGATCTTTAATGTCTGTATAGAGACTTCATTTAACATTGTGTCACTTTGTATTAATTTTATCTACTTTAAGTGTAAGGAGAATTGAGAGCTAATTTTGGGAGAAGGATTACAGCACCTTTGAGAGTAATCACCACCCTGAAAATCCAGCCTGAAATCCTGTAAATATCATGCTGTTGAGGGAGAGGTGAAGAGGGATAAGAGGTAAACCAGAGAGGATACTAAGTTGTGAGGAAAGACTCCCAGGATAAATGGGTGCTGTATAAACATTAATGGACTATTACATAAAAATAACAGGTATGAACAGAATGTACAGGTTAAGGTTGAAGTGCCTTAGTGAATTCTCATAAACCTGGCAATACTACTTTCTGCAACTGCTGTCAAATCCCTGCCCCCTTCCCCCAGATTCCCAAACATATGTTGGACACAGTATGCTGAATTAATCATTTATTAGATATTTGCAGGGAAGAGGCCTGCCTATGATATATCAGATCAGGGAGAGGAATGGAATTCTCTAGGAGCTGGAGGGAGAGAAGAGAAAACCATTAGAAATTTTCATCACTAATATTAACAATTTTTGGGGAAAAAAGAAGTGGTTCACAGAAACACAAGAATATTTCATCCTAGGAATTCCTGTGAGAGTGGTTTGCAGAAACACAAGGATGCTTCATTCTTGGAATTCCTATGGGACATTAAAAAAAATGATTATATAATATCACAAAGTGACAGGAATTGAAAGTTGGAGGCAGGTGTTTAGAGGCACATGTTTGAGGTAATTTTTACCCTTAAGAAGTTAGATAAGTAAGCACAGCCTTCAAGAGATTAAGTTATATCATCTGTGGTGAGTAGGGAGTTCGCTGAGAATGGAATTTGGTGCAAATGAAAAGTAGCCAGATTAAAATTCTTATTCTATAAACCTCAGGCTTAAGAAATAAAGACAGACATCTTAAGGAGGCTTAGAGCACAAAAATACTTCTTAAATTAGATGGATACATTTAGTGGATTTGATTGAATGTATTGCAAATCCAGATTGTCACTCCACTCACCAACTTTGTCTTTCACTTGCATTCTCATCCCATATTCTAACACTCACATTCTTCTACATCCTTATTTTAGTTTCTTGGCTTGATCCCTCTTCATACAATCCTTCAAAGCCCCATTTCCCTGACCATTTTCTCATATACATCACCTTTTGGAAGACAGAGAAAGAGGGAAGGGACAGAATTAAAATAGACCTATGAAAAGAGAATGTAAATCATCTTCACTCTCCCATTTCAAATACTTCCTTTACCAGAAAGTGTTAGAATGGCCAAAAAGAGGTCAAGCACTGCTGTGGACCTTTAAGAGCAACTGAAAATCATTAGGGTGTCCTCAAGTTGTTCTATTGCTATCCCAGTTTTTGCAGTTGAAGAGCCAAGCAACCTGTTGTGGTTTTCTAAGGAAATCTAAGGTCGAAGTTTACAAACCTGCATGTCAGTATCAAATTTCTGCTCTAAGTTCTTCACATCGATCTGTGAAAACAAAGTAGGAGATCAGTGATTGTTAGACATGGATTTTTCTCAGAATTTTTTTTGTCACTTTCCTAGAGGAAAAGGAAATAAGATTGTCTTGGTGAGGACAAGGGAAATCAATAGGGGATGTTTTCATTCTATAAAATTCTCTCTTCTCAGTCACAGGGAAAACAGGGAATCAGAGACAGAAATGAACAGTTTACCTTCTTTGGACAAGTCTCTAATTTGATCTGCCCCAATTTTATTGTTTCTGCATATTTCCTTAAATCGCTCCTTTCTTTCATCTGACAGATCTGGAGTCCGACCTGTAGTTGGAGTGAAAGTGAGAATGGTTATTGCATTACGGACCATTTTCAACAATATTTTGAAAAGTAGGTAGCTAGATAAATGTGGGGATACAGATTACAAAGGAAGGGACCTACCATCTTTCATTCAAGTGACTGAGTTAACAACTTTATGAAATGAAATTATCATTTGCCTTAGGATGTGTTGCAATCAGTAATAAAGGATGAAAAAGGCTTCTCTGTTGATTATCAGTAAGTTATTTACCAAGCATTTATTAACTGCCAAGTTATTATGGGAGGCATTAGTGATCAAAGAAAAATCAGAAATAGCCCTTTCTCTCAAGGAATTTTCAGTATACAGGAAAGAAACATCCTCACAAATAAATAAATGCAAATGGGACTTCCTGGGATCACAAGATCCAAGCATCTTTATTACCCAAGAATTATGAAAGAGAAATAAAAAGTTTAATTTATATTGGGGAAGACTATTATCTGGATGAAACCATTTTAAGGGATATGGCACTTAAGGTGAATTTTGAAGGGATTTAGGGAATCCAGAGAATGGAAATGAGAATGTAGAACAATCCAGCACAGGGCACCAAAGTCATCTCATGGACTGAGAGAACCAGGAAACCAAGAAACCAATGTAATGTCAGGGTCATGTGATACAAAAATGAAGAGAAACACAGGACAGGATTCTATTACTGAAATCATTTGTGTTCTTTAGTTTTGAGCTGGTGATTATTCACCTCTCTTCTCCACATTCCCTTGATCTCTCCCAAAGAGGAGTGTATCCTTTCCAAAGTTTATTTCTATTTCAGATTTGCCCTTTCTACTGTCTGATTTTAAAATCTGATTTTAGGATAAACATGACTAACCATTCCATTGCCTACTGATATTTGTTATTCAGTGAGTATAGCCCAAAATGACAAAAATGGAACACTAAGAGGGGAAGAGAAATTTATTTAATTATACAGTATTAAATTAGGACACTTTGTTCCTTACATTTTTATTTTATTAGTTTAAAGGCTTGGGTGAACAGAGAATAATTTATTCATATTTACTATTTCTCAGAGCAGAAAGAAAAAACATTTACATTGGGACCTCTCAGTCTCTGTCTCTCCATTTCTATTTGTGTCTGTCCATCTCTGTCTTTCTGTGTCTATCTGTCTCTGTCTATCTCTTTATTTCTCTCTCTGTTTCTATGGGTGTTTGTCCCTCTCTGGCTCTCTTTTTCTTTCTCTGTCTTTTTCTTGTCTCTGTGTCTTTCTCTGAGTCTTTCTGTCTTTCTGTCTGTCATTCTGTCTTTCTGTCTGTCTCTCTGCCAAATACTATTCTAGATGTAGATATGAAGACAAAAATGAATGAACCTGGTCAAAGATTGAATTCTACTGAAGGTTCAGAGCTACCTTCAGAATTTGTTGAAGGAAACAGCATGGACAGTTTGTCCATGTACTAAAAAGCTTTTTTCTTCCCCTTGATCTCAGGCACTGCAAATATTAGTCACACATAGTTTGAACCACTCCTAATGTTACAAAGGAACAACTTATTTTCCTCTGTTACTCTTTTCAAGAAAAAATGGAGTAAAGCATTGGTATGGGATCAAAATATACTCACCAAGCAGTTCTGCCCACTTGGTGATCTTTCCATCTTTGATATTTGTTAAAACAACTATCAAATATTCAGGTTCTAATATTTCAATGGAGATATCATTATGTCCATCATCTGGGAAGCCATGAAAAGGTCAAGTCAGAATTTTGAAATCACAAGAACAAAGGCAAAGACTTGAGACTTATTAGTTGTTAAACTTCATGCAAAGGTCTTTGCCAGGGTTTTGTGGAAATCTGAGTTCTCTCATCACTTCTGTTATTCCAAACAACCACAATATTGTTGACAGATTTATGCTTTTGGAATTCCTCTTATCTGCCTCTAAAGTCACAAAAATTAGAAATGGAAGGAATTTGGGAATCCATTTAGTCAAACCACCTCATTTTATGAGGACAAAAAGGGGCCAAAAATTTGTGCAAGGCTATGCAATGAGTTAGCTTCCAATTCAATCACATAAGAACTAATCATACCCCTAGCCTGTAAGGAGGAAATATAAAGATGAAAGGATCTGATCTAGACTTTGCATAGTACAATCATGGTGGAATTGGACAGGATAGTGAAGGGACATTTGCTGAAATGTTTCTGATTAAAAGCCACTTCTTTTTTAGTCATTTGAGTCCATTAATTCATTTCAGAAAAATACTGAAAGGCATTAATATTCTCATTTATACTTACAATTAATTTTCACTTGGCCATCTAGTCCCACATAAGATGTCAAATCAAATTTTATGCATTTATCATTTTCCCTGGAAATAAAGATTAACATTAAAATGATACCTTATTTTTTCAAAGGAAATTTGACTAGTGTTATATTTATTTTATTTTTAAATTTTTATCTTCAAAATGAATTCATTTTTCATCCCTACAGTATTATTATAAATAATCCAGTATTATTACAAACAATTCCTATAGTATTATTATAAACAATCCTACAGTATTATAAACAGTCCTGCTCAGATAGAATTAAATTTAGTTCACCAATTGAAAATTTGCTGAATAACTTTAAATTTGAATTCTTTGAAAATCTGCAATCACTGCCTTGTGTTTATGGGGATATTTAATTAAGGAGAATTCGGGCTTAGACAGATAAGCTTTTTCCTTAGTAGTTATGAATAAAAATACTTTGGTATAATTTCTGGGCTATTCATAAGTCAATTGAAGTTGGATCTCTATTCAAATCCTGGCTCCTCCCCTTACTAATGGTATGATTTAGGACAAGAAAGTCTTTTCACCTTTCTGAGAGTTAGGGTTATTATCTGTTCAATGAGTATGTTTATGTTCTGCTTTACCTCATTAGCTCATTGTGGAGAAAACCTATAATTTATTTAAAATGAAAGAACTCAGAGAGAGAGAGAGAGAGTGAGTGATATCTACATCTATATCTATCTATCTATCTGTCTATTATATATATACATATATATGAGAGAGACAGAAAAACAGATAGATAGATAAATAGATAGATAGATAGATAGATAGATAGATAGATAGATAGATAGATAGATGTGTATGTATATATATGAATGTCATTGTATTTTATCTCATGCAATCTCAGGAAAGGAGCAAATAGGTATTCTAATATAATTGATACAACTAAAACAATCTAAAACTATTTCATATTCATTTTAAAGAAAAGATAGAAAAGTAGATCTGGAAAAAAAGATAGGACAAGGATAAGAGTTTGGTACACCTCAAAACATAAGTTGTCTGGAAAGAAATTGATATTTGACAAAAATTTCTGAGAAACCAGGAAAGTGTTTGGACAGAAATTAGGTTTAAGACAATGTTATATTGTAAATTTTTACCATAAGACAAAAGTATATTTGATTGAATATTATCATCAAAAGAAAAAGAAAATCATCTTAAGTATCTTTTAACGAATACATTCAGAAGAACACTTGCTTTTATGTGAAACTGAAAAGTTTTTGCCTGAACAAAATAAAATAACTAAGATTAGAAAAGAAGAAGTCAATTGGGAAGAAAAAAAACCTTTTTGAATCAAATGCATCTAAGCTTAAAATGCTCAAACTATATAAGTTACCTAAAAGAAATATATAAGACCTAAAGTTTATTTCCTGATTAATAGTTGAAGAATATAATAATATTAATGGCTAACAGTTATAAAGTGTTTATTATGTGCCGAGTACTGTGGTGAGCATTACATATATTACCCCATTTGATCACCACGGCAACACTGAGAAGTAAGTGCTATTATTTTTCCCATTTTACATATACAAAAACGGAGAGAAACAGAAGTGAATTGACTTACTAGGAAGACACAGTATATGTCTGGGACCAAAGTTAAACGAAGGTCTTCCTGACTCCAGGCCCAGTGCCCAGGTGTTATAGATGGCCCGAGTGTAAATATAAACAAAATTGTCAGAAAATATTAACAACCAAAGGAAATAATTTTCCAAATCACTGATGGGAAATGTAAATTTTTTCAAAAGAACCTCAGGATTTACCTTTTACCCAGCAAATTGAAAAAAAATGACAAAGATAGTAATAGTCAGTGGTATAGTGATATACAAAGTTAGAGCAAATATATTATTGTTAGAGCTGCTTATTAATGCAATTAGTTTGTTAAAAAGATCAAAATTAAGTTACAAAAATGACTAAAATATATCCTTTGACCCTGAGATTTCTAAAATATAGACGTTGACCCAGAGATTTCTAGGCTCACCATATCTCAAGAATGTCAATGAGTAAAAAAAAAAGATCCTTTATTAAGAAAAATATTGATAGTTTTTTGGAGGTGATTAGAAAAGAATTGTAAACAACACTTATGTCCACCAATTAGGGAATTGCTGAATAAGGCACTACAAATGTGAATTAAGTGACTATCTTTCTTCTTTCTGTTTCACTCTGTTTATTTTTTCTTCTTAACGGAATAACCTCAGAAGACCTCTCTGCCACAAAATGAAGACTGGTGATTTAAAAACTTTTGGAACAGAAAAGAAAATGATAGTTACCCTTTAAAAGATCCAAACTTCCTATACACATGCTTTTAGTCTACATTGTTTCTCACCACTGCACAGAAGCTCATATGGTAGAACTTACTTTTTGAAAAAGAATCCTTTAAAATTACCGTTGTCTAGAATGACATAGTGTATAAACATTTCCATCTTGCCTCCTTTCATAATCTTAGATGGGTCATCTGAAGCCAATGCCACAGTGAACCACTCTCCAGTTATCTGTGGAAAAGAATTGAGATGAGAATTGAAAAAAAAAGACATCCATGGTCACATAGTTCTGTATTCTTTTTTAACTTGGAAGGACTATAGTCCAAATCCCATTTTTTTTAAACAGGTGAGGCAACACAGGCCTCAAAGGTGAAGTATCCCAGTCCCACCTGGTTCACATACTACGTTAGCTGTACTATTTTCATAGTATAACAATAAGTTTATGATACTAGGAGTTAGGAAATTTGAGTTCTGGTCTTGATTCTGATACTAATTTTCTATATGATTTTGGACAATTATTTGATCTTTCAGTGTCCTGATTTGCTCATTTGTTCAATGTATATAATTATATTTTCATTATGTGTTTCAAGGTATTATTCCAGAGATAATATTGTTTTCCCTTTCTCTTACTATATAACTTGGATTTAGATACTAGTGGTAATTTCTACAATTTTGCGGGGATTGAGGAGAGAAATTGTGACAGGAATATGAAAGATCTCCTAACAAGTAATTTTCCCTTAAAACTTATGAAAAACCTTGAAAGACTTGTGTTCATTCTCTGACTATAATTACTCAGGGTCCTGAGGGATTCTCTTTCCCTCTATTCTACCTGGACATGAGATAACTCTTTATCACACAATTCATGAGACATCTAATCCCAATACATGTGTAGAAGTAAAGCCCTCAAGCTACCATCTGAATCCTATTGACAAAAAGAGTTTATTGGGAGGTCACAGAAAAGGAAACTTGTTAGTATTTATCATCTCATTTGCTATTACAATCAAAGGAGCATATATTTCAATTTCAGAGTTTTCTGGGACATCTCAGGATTTCAGCATTTTAGAGTGAGAAAACTCTTAAAGATAGATCATCTAATGCAATCCATTTCTCAGAGGTAGAAATTGTTCTATCAGTTTACACTGTGATGAATAAGAGATTGCATCTATTTTTTTTGCTAATTGTTCAAAAGAAATAAGATATGAACACACACTCATGTAATTTCATATTTTCTGTTGACCTTAGACTACACAACTTTTGGGAAGGACAGCTTTGAGTTAGAAGACATGAAGGCATATATTTTCCTTTTAGCTACAAGGACTATTTTTGCTCTATTCTGCCCAAAGAAGTTCTATTTTTCTTACATGTTACGCTCCAACCATTTATAGCTCATTCTATCAACCTGCTTCATTCTCACTTTACCTTTGCTGGATTTTCCATGTTGGTATCCTGAGCCTGGAGGTCACAGACCAGGGCCAGTACTATGGTCAGCAGTAGGATCTTCATCTTCTTAAGGGTTTATCTCCGATTCTTCAGTCCTAACTGAATGTATGAGGATTCTGGTGAATAATCTGGGCTCTCTGGTCAGCTGCCTTTATACCTCATTTCAGAGCAGAGTTGCTGATGATGTGGCACTAAAGGGGAAAATAATCCCTCAAGTATACTTTATTCAGAGTCACTTGCCACTAAATAACTTCTAGCCAAAGATCTCAAGGACAGACTAACAAAATACTTTATGACAACAAAAATTTGAAAATTCTGATGAACAAATCTCCAAGATCAACAGCCAGTGTTGGTTGAGCCAATTTCTTTAGATCAATTATGTCTTTCCAGAGAACAGAAAATATAGTTCCTATGTTTTTTTTTGTCCTTGTGGCAGTCAGATAATTAACTTCTCAGAAAGGATTAGACTGAGTTCCCCTTTTGAAAAAGTATTGAAATGCCCACAAAACACCTAAAGTACATGCAGTCTTTCTTTAGTAATGTGGGAAGAGTGCCCAAATGAAGAAATATCTCTCATCACTATCTGGGTGCTTTTAATCAAAGTGTAGAAATTAAATAAACATTGTGTCTACTGTTTACAGAAAAATATTCTAGACTCTGACTTAGCTGAAGAATTTTGACTTAATCTCCTTTGTAGTACTTACAGTCTAGTATACAATAAAACAATCTAAGGAGATTTTTTCATTTGATTTTTATCTTTGAATTTAAGGGTACTCCCAGACCTGAAACTCATTTAACCTCTATATCTCATCAATTCCTTGAGAATTTATCATCTTAAAGAGCTAGCTGAGAGTACTGAATAATTAAAAGACTTGCCCATGAACACTGTGCTAATCAATATCTTAGAGGCCTTGATCAGTGACCTAATTGGAATTCATCTTTAAATAAATTCTTATTCAGTCAAGCAGACAGCTATTAACATTATATTATGTTCTAGGAACTGTAGGATGTGGTAGCAATACAATGACATCAAGAAAACAATATCTGCCCCCAAGAAATATTCATTTCACTGGACGGTCTTTTCAACTTGTATTTGAGAAAATAAATAAATCATGTTTTTGCAAACATATGAAATAATTTCTAGAGCATAAGCCCAAGTTATTAGGTGAGGGATCATGCCTCATTTATCACATGCCTCATATGGGATTATCTCGAGTTAGAAGAACCACAAGGCAGAGTTGAAAAGAGCAAAAAATCATGGAGTGTCCCATATGGTCAATAATGTAGCAGTCCAGTTTGACTAAAATGGAAATTTTGGAATGGAAATGGAAATACTATAATTACAAAATGGGAAGATAATCTAGATCCAACTGGTAGACAGATCTAAAGGGCAGCTGCAGAAGAGAATGTATGTCTTGTTCAGTCACACTGTTTTCAGAATTGTCATGGAAACACATTATCAAAATCCATTGACATTATGGGACTGAGGTATCAGGGATCTGTTGTCAGAAAGACTCTGGGTTCTGGGAGTTCTGGGAGGCATATAGAACCCTCGTATCGTGTAAAGAGTTAGCTAGTGTTGTGCTGCTTTAATTTCCCTCTATAGTCTGAGAACTCTTTACAGCAAGTTAAATTTGAGGGCAATAAGAATCCTGTTGCTGTTGTGATAGACTAGAATGGTTTTAGTGATATGTACAACTTGAGAGGGAAATCCCTCAGGGGCTTGAAAATATTGCCCTCCCTTCCTGACTTGAAGGTAGAAATGACTTAGGAACTTCACACGTCATTGGAATTCTTGGAAATATTGTCAAAGAAATGGTCTGAGTACCTATCCAAGGGACCTAGCAAGCTGCTTAATGAATTGCTGTTTTACTAAAAGAATTTAACATTAGTTCCATATCTCTAGAATGGCAGAGATATATCAATAGTAGAGGAGAGTAGCAGTTTCCTTCTGAAACAGAGAGACAAAGATGAGAAACAGAGAAAGCATTTTACATAATATTTATTTTAAAAGATTATGTCATTAAAGACTGCAATAAAGAGTCATGAAGTATCCTGTGCAAATGGATTTTCTTATTCATGTGTTTAACTTCTAGGTTTCTGTAAGTGGATTCTCACTCTTCTCTGTGGGTGGACACTGACAGTTCAATCTGGTTTAGGGGTGGAAAAGGAATATTTTAAAATTTTTCTCACTTTTTCTTTCTGTTAAGTAAAAGGTATATTATGATTGCTATTGTTTTTACCTTCTTGATTGGCAAATGTTCATATTTAATGATTAATTGTGTCATCAGTGACCTATTTGTTAAAATGAAGACTACATAAATAGTGAAGAGGAACTATAGTGGAAAAGTATAGAAGTATAACTCCTTCCCACCCTTTACATCAGAGTTAAGTTGATAGGTTGGGAGTTGTTCACTAAAGCACAGCCACTCCTTTGGTGATAACATCCCTCCCTGTATGAATGGGTACATTTGAGTAAGCCAGCTCTAGGCCAATAATAAAGTCTAAAGCGAATTGGTAGTGGGGCTGGGGGAGTAGGAGTCAGTGCTATACCCAGGCTATGCAATTAAGCCTCTAAGTGCTAAAATATATTCTTCTTAAAAGAAGAAACTAATGACTTTTTTCACCTATGATTTATATATATGTGTGTGTGTGTGTGTGTGTGTGTGTGTGTGTGTGTGTGTGTGTGTATATATATATATATATATATATATATATGAGAGTGCTGCCTTTTTAAAGAAATATAGCTTACACTTCTTAGTTATAATCTGAAAAGCAGATGGCAGAAACTTCTAGGGAAATTACATCTTCTGAGAATTCCATCTAAAGCCAGAAACTAGAAAGTCCAAAATCTGGCAGATTATATCACCCATTGGGGGCCAGCTGAATACTATCCAAAAGCTATATTACCAAAATGTAGGGAGCAATACTTAACAAAGACTACATGCTAAACATACATAACTGGAAGAGAATGAACTCTATTTGAGACTGGAAGTGAATAAGGCCATTGAGAGCAACACATTGACAACACCAATGGACATGAAAGTCACACTATGCCAGAACTTTATGGAGGAGAAGGTGGTGCAGTGGATAGAGAGCTAGTTTTGGAGCCAGGAAAGCTACAGTTCAAATACACCCTCCTAGTTGTGTGACGTTGGTTAAATTATTTAGCCTCTATTTGCCTCATGGATCACTGAAAAAAAAAAAATAATCCTTTGGGGAAGAAAATGCCAAATCACTGAAAAATGTTTGTAAAGTTTAACTCATGGACATCTAGTCCATGGCATGATGAAGAGTCAGATGTGACTGAAAAAAATGAATAATAACAACCACAAAAATATATAGAAATTTGGGGGCAGCTAGGTGGCATAGTGGATAGAGCACTGGCCCTGGAGTCAGGAGTACCTGAGTTCAAATCTGGCCTCAGACACTTAATAATTACCTAGCTATGTGGCCTTAGGCTAGCTACTTTAACCCCATTTGCCTTGGAAAAAACCTAAAAAAATATAGAAATTTAAGATCATAAAGGATTGTAGATGTTATCTTATTTGATCCTTACAAAAATTCTAGGAGTAAGTACTGGCATTACTCTCATTTTATATATATGAGGAAACTGAGACTGAGAGAGATTAAGTGACTTATCAAGGGTTATATTGCTAGTATCAGTGTTAAAATTTGAACTCTGGTCTTCCTGACTCTACAAACAGCCCTCTATCATATCACCTAATTACCCTATATTCCCAATATATCTACTCTCCTAAATGTATACCCTGAAATTGCTCCCGTTTCCCCACTAATTTTATTCTCAGGGAAAAGCAAATGCCAAGTTTATGAGAAAGTGTAATATTGTAATTTATAATTTGTAAGATAAAAATTGTATTGATGTAAATCAACATCACAAACATGTCACCATTTTCCAATTTATCCCTGTTTTCCATCTCCCCACTCAATCACCACCATGGCAGTGATCACTTATATTAAGAACCAATGTATATGATGTACCACAATACTAAAAGTTCACATCTACAAATAAATCACATCTCTCCTTTGTAGTCAAATTTAATTATTATAATTATGAATCATTTAGTTTTCTTTTGTTGTTATTAACATCCTTTATATTTACATAGTTTTATTCATTATGTGAATTATTTTTCTATTGCTTAACTTCTGTTCATTACTTTTAGGATTTCAATGATTCCTAAATTCTCTCTCTGATCTATATTCTAGATCAGTTTTATTTCTGATCAGATAATTCATATTTAGTTTTTATTCAGTGTTTTGTTTTATTATTTCTTGATATCTCATGAAACTATTAGTTTCCTTTGGTCATTTCATAAATTTAAGGAGTTATTAAGAAGATAGTTCAGTATGTTTTTTAACATCTAGATAATTAATTGCCTTTTCATTACTTTATTGCTTAGCTTTTCTTTTCTTTCTCATTTTTTTCCATTTCATCTATACTGTTCTTTGGTTTTAAATTCATGTTTTCTTTTTTTTATTTCTTTCTTTAATTTTCCTAAAACGTATTTGTTAAGATTATGTTCAGTCTACATTTTATTTTGAACCTTTGTTTGAAGATGTTTAGAAGCTATTGTCTTCTACATGTATGTCTTCAGCTTCCTTGTCACCATAGGAGCTTTGTATGATAAGGTTCTTTTGTTATTGTTATCTGCTCATTTTTCCAGCTTCTTTCTTCATTTTGAACCCTGTGTTTAGGATGGGCTCTGAGAACTTCTTTGGTGAAAGATGTCCATCCTCCTCTTTGGTCCTGTTATGTCCTTCAACTATTTCATAACTCAGTCTGAAGATCTGAAAATATTCAGTGGTTCTAAAACATATTATTCAAAGAATGGTCTCTTCATTGAAATTCTAGTCTAAGCTCTGCAAATGCCTGAACCAAGTTTGGATCTATTGATTTGTGTGTATTTAGGTTTCAATAGATTCCACTATACTCATTCAGTAGGAGTTTCTCAGAGTGACTGAACTTCTGGTTCCTCTCTAATCTTTATATCTTGCTCTAGTTATTTTAATGCAATTTTATCTGCTATTCTAAAGGTTATAACTACCACTCTGCTCCTGGGCTCAGTGATAAACAGGTAAGTTTATGAAAATTTTTTTTTTTGTTTTCAAGACTTGCTTGTTCCTCTCTGTTTCTTCCTCTATGTCTACCCATACATTTCTATACTGTTTACATTCAACACGTCTTAAAGCATTCATTCCATTGATAAGCTATGGCTTGCTTAGTTATTCTGAAATGTTGAGGCAACTACTTTCCACTATTTTAATATTATTTAAAAAAAACTATTATAGAGGTTTTGAGGGGTAGAGCCAAGATGGTGACAAGAAGAGATCAAGTCTTAGGAGCTCTCTGATAAAACTCATCAGCTAAGGACTCTAAACTTTCGAGAGACAGAACCCACAAAGGGACCCAAGTGAGGCAGTTCTCCTACTCAAGGTAACCTGGAAAAGAGCAGAAAGGTTCTGCTCCCCGGGGTCAGAGGTGCGGCCTGCCAGAGGGGTGGTGCAACAGAGCGAAAGAAGTTCAGCCTCCTGGAGGCAGCCCCAGGGAGCTGGGAGCGGAGGCTCACAACAACAGGGGAGTCTCCTGAGCTGCACCCCGGGGAGCACCAGCACAAAGTGGGGGAAAAAGGGGGACCTCTGCCAGAGTGAGCACAGTGGAGCCCAGCCCTCGGGGCACACAAGGTCTTTCTGCAGCCCAGAGCTGGAAACAGAAGCAGGGGGAGCTGGTAAGCAGGAGCCTCCAGGGCATGAGCCCATTGAGCTGAGGGAGGGGAATGAAGAGAAACTGCAAGCTCGGTCTTCTGCCCCTGGAACAGGACTCTGGGACTCTGACCACATTCAGATCCTGATCACAGTCTAGGCCCCCCCATAGAACAACAGGGCCCCCCCACCTCAGCCCCGTGGCAGAGGGAGATGCTTATGGTCATTCACAGACCAGGAGGGAGGACAGAGCCTCACACACTGAGACCCTTGTGGGAGTGCCCCAAAAGCTCAGGAAGCACCGCAAAACCAGGCCTAGGCTGGGAAAATGAGCAAACAGAGAAACAAAAGGAAGACTATTGAGAAATATTTTGCAAATGAGCCCAAGAAGGATCAAAATACTCAGTCTGAAGATGAGGAAGCACAAGCTCCTGCATCTAAAAACTCCAAGAAAAACAGAAATTGGGCTCAGACTATGACAGAGCTCAAAAAAGACTTTGAAAATCAAATGAGGGAGCTGGAAGAAAAACTGGGAAAAGAAAGGAGAGAGATGCAGGAAAAACATGAAAATGAGGTCAGCAGCTTAGTCAAGGAAATCCAAAAAAAAATGCTAAAGAAAATAGCATGCTAAAAACCAGATTAGGTCAAATGGATAAAACAGTTCAAAAAGTTATTGAGGAGAAGAATGCTTTAAAAAGCAAAATTGGCCAGATGGAAAAAGAGATAAGAAAACTCTCTGAGGAGAACAAATCCTTCAGACAAAGAATAGAATTCAGGGAGATTGATGAATTTACCAGAAATCAGGAATCAATACTTCAAAACCAAAAAAATGAAAAATTAGAAGAAAATGTGAAATATCTCATTGAAAAAACAACTGATATGGAAAACAGACTTAGGAAAGATAATTTAAAAATTATTGGAATACCTGAAAGTCATGATCAGGAAAAGAGCCTTGATATCATTTTCAAAGAATTACTACAGGAAAATTGCCCTGATATTCTAGAAGCAGAGGGCAAAATAGAAATGGAGAGAATCCACCGATCCCGCTGAGAAAGAGATCCCAAAAAACCAACCCCTAGGAATATTATAGCCAAGTTCCGGAACTCCCAAGTCAAAGAGAAAATATTACAAGCTGCCAGAAGGACATGGTTCAAATATTGTGGAGCTACAGTCAGGATCACACAGGACTTAGCAGCAACTGCATTGGAAGCTCATAGGGCTTGGAATACAATATACCGGAAGGCAAAAGAGCTTAGAATGCAGCCAAGAATGAACTACCCAGCAAGGCTGAATGTCCTCTTCCAGGGAAAAAGATGGACTTTCAATGAACCAGGGGAATTTCAAAGGTTCCTTTTGGAATGGCCAGAGCTGAACAGAAGGTTTGATCTTCAGATACAGGACTCAGGTGAAGCATGGAGATTGGAGGAGAGGGGGGAAATATGAGGGACTTAATGAGGATGAACTGCATGTATTCCTGCATAGAAAAATGACACTGATAATACTCATATGAACCTTCTCAGTTAATAGAGCAGGTAGAGAGAGCTTTTATAGTTGAAGCACAGGAGAAAGCTGAATTTGAAGATAAAATATAGTGTAAAAATGGAGTCAATAGAAAAAAAAGGGAAATGGAATGGGAGAAAGGAAAAGGAGAGGGGCAACAGTCCAAGATATTTCACATAAGATGTTTTTTATTACAATGAGCTATTGCAATGATATGGAAGGGGGGAGGCAAGGGGGAATGAGGGAGCCTTTGCTCTCATCAGAGATGGCTAGGAGAGGAAACAGCATATATACTCAATGGGGTATAGACACCTGGAGTAAGAAGGAGGGGGGGAGCAGGGGGAAGGGGTGGGGATGTGAATAAAGGAGGAGAGGATGGACTATGCGGGGAGAGTGGTCAGATATAACACATTTTCTTTCTTACTTCTTGCAAGGGGCTGGAATTGGAAGGCCTGCACAGGGCCATAGGGCCAGGTGGATTCTAGGCCTAAGGGGTGATATGGGGGCTCAGGGCTTCTTGGCCCCAGGACCAGGGATCTGTCTGCTGAGCCAGTCAATGACCATACAGCAGAGTCAGAGTGAAAGGAGAGAGAAAATAGAGTACATAGTAGTGGAGAAATAAGAAAGGAAGGAGTTGCAATCAGCAATGGCAACATTGGAAAAATATGGAAGTAACTTTTGTGATGGACTTATAAAGAATGAGATCCACCCATGATAGAGTTGTTGGTGTTGGAACAAAGACTGAAGCACATTTTTTGTTATTATTATTTGGGGGAGGGTGCAGGGCAAGTGGGGCTGGATGGCCTGCCTGGGGCCACATAGCAGGCTGATCTTTGGGTGTCTGGGGCCAGATTTGGACCCAGGTGCTCCTGGCTCAAGGGCCAATGCTCTGTCTGCCACCCAGCCACCCCTACTATTATTACTATTTTATTTTATTTTGGGTCTTTTTTTTCTTTTTTTGGTTTTTGCAGGGCAGTGGGGATCTGGTGGCTTGCATGTAACACGGCTGGGTGATTATTGGGTTTACAAGGCTGGATATGGGCTCGGGTGCTCGTGGCTCCAGGGCTGGTACTTCGTCCATTGTGCCACCTGGCCATACCTACAATTATTACTATTATTTTTTTTAATTTTAATTTTTTTCTCTTCCCTTTACTTTTTTCACCCAAGCAAGTCTATCTATATTCATGGGGGAGGAGGGGTATTTTGTTTACTTGTAAACAAGGATATTTTATTAATGTAAAAAAAATTTGTACAAAATGAGAATAAAAATAAATTTAAAAACTATTATAAATATTTTCCATTTTATGGAGTACTTCTTTTTGTCATTAAACTTCCTGTGGTATACAACCAGTAGTTTTATATCTGAGTCAAAAAGGTATAGATATATAGATAAGGGCAACAGATGGCACAAAGGATAAAGCTCCAGCCCTGGAGACAGAAGAAACTGAGTTCAAATGTAGCCTCAGACACTTAATATTCATTGACTTAAATAATTTTTTTTAAAAAGAAGGTATAGATATATTTTCAGATCTCTGTATATAATTGCAAATTTCCCTTCAAAATGGTTCCTTATCTTCACCAGCAAAGTAGATGTCTTTCCAAAATTATTTATTGCCATTTTGCCATCTTTGTCACTTTACTAAATATGATGTGAAACAATATTTATTTTGATTTCAATTTCTATCATCATAATAATAATTATTATTATCATTAACAAACAAGATAACACTTGGTAATGATCTCTGCCAAAGAGAAATTACCACAGATGTCATGTGGCAATAACATTTGGTCAAAAGGAAGTTTATAGTTTGGTTTGGACACCAGAGTTTTTTTACCAAGAACAGGAAATCAGTGTGTCTACAAAAGATGCTGGATTTTTTGCCTATCATAGAAAATAAAAAGACTATTGAAAATACTGGTTTGACATTTTGTAATAGCAGCTTCAATAGGGACTTTAGTTGATTCTGAGGAAAGGAGAATGAAGTCAAAGGAGTCATCACAATGGCTCATTGGGTTCCCATAAGCATCTTGTGGTATTAGTTTCTTTATTAAAGACACAATATCCATGCTGTCTTCAGCTACCTAGTCCCTCCTTAATAGAATAAAAATAGTATATAGCTGCTAGATGATCATCCCTTTAAAAGCTGAGAAAAGCTAAGGAAAGGGTTCATTCTTTATAACTCATTCTAACAGTTACATCCAATACACACTTTTTAAACTGATTTAACTGGTAAAAAATATAATACATTTTATTTTGTACTATTCTTCCTAAGTTCTTTATTAATCAACAATAAATATTTGTTAAGTATCTATTATGTGCCAGGTATTCAAGGAATACATCGAAAGATGGAAAAAATATGCTTGCATTCAAGAACTTTACAGTGTAATGAGAGAATATGAACAGCTGTTTGAAAAAGAAGATTCATAAAGAAGAAATGGGAAATAATCAAAAGGAGGCAAATAGTAGCATTAAGGGGCATCAAAAAAATTTCCCAGAGAAGAGAAGAGAAGGTATTATCTGGAACTTGAAAGAAATAATGAGGCATATATTAAGATGAATACTCCAGACATGTGGAAGAGTCAGGAAAAACTAAATGCTAGGTGCTAAAATGTGAGTGTAATTGAATTTGAATGTACACAGCTGAGACAGCTAGGTGGTGCAATGGATAGAGCACTGGCACTGGAGTCAGGAGGACTTGAGGTCAAATCCAGCCTCGGACACTTAATAATTACCTAGTTGTGTGATCTTGGGCAAATCACTTAACCCCATTACCTTACAAAAACGAAGAAGAAGAAGAAGAAGAAGAAGAAGAAGAAGAAGAAGAAGAAGAAAGAAAGAAAAAAGAAAGAGAAAGTACAAAGCAGTGAGTGAAATGTAAAACAACTAACAATAATTTGTGATAAGTTGGGTGTCTGAAAATGAAGGACTTCAAACATCAAATATTGCACTTTGTATTTCATCCTGGAAATGATAAGAGTAGGAGTGAGTGAAGTGGTAAGAATTGCACTTTAACAGCTGAAGAGAGAAGCTAGTCATATGGCAGGCAAACCAACCAGTAGGCTATTGTAATAGACCAGATGTGAAGTGACTAAGGTTGTAACAGTTTCAGAGGAGAGAAAGGAGCATTGCCAATAGGTCTTGTCAACATTTTAGCCTGGGAACATAGACAAGGTATGAAGATTGTGGAAAAAATCAAGGATGACACCTAGATTGTGAGTCTTGGTGACCAGGAAGTATTGATGTCCTTGACAAAAATAGGAAGGACCTGAAAAAGGGTTTGTTTCACATGTATTTCTTCAATGTTGGAAAATGACGAATGCTGGATTTCAGTGTTGAGCTTGAAAACTTAACATTTAAAAGAATGGAATAGCAATATCCCCAGTCTAATGTTAGAGGTTTCCATAATTAGGGACTTGTTTATTGATCATTATTAATCATTAATATTAATACAATTTCCAAAATAGTGGGGAAGGGGTATAGATGAATCTGTGCCATTAGAGAGGATACAAAACCATGTAAGCTCTTTTTCAGAATCTGATCACCTTGAATATAGGAGGAAAGGTTCTCAACTTTCACTAAAGAAAGGAGAGTTTACCAGAGAGATGTGATTAAAGGCAAGTTATAATTGTGAGCCAGTCCAGGGAAAAGAAAAAGACATGATCTGCATCTGAGTGAAGTGGTCATTTTCTCTTTCCATTTCAGGGAAGGGAAAGTATTTCTCACATAAATTTTGCCCTCTACAATGATACTTGCTGGTTATATTCATGATTTGGAGCTTTCCTTCATATGGTTGTTGATAATTTGCAATTTTTTTGAGGACTTTTAGCACATGTTATTTAACTGTTATTTATTGGAGAATGATACTGATTTTGTGTTTCTTTAGTTCTTTGTAAATAAAAAAATTATTTTAAATTTTTTCTTTTCTTTCTTTATTTAATTATATTTAAAGATAGCTTTCAACATTCATTTTTGTAAAATTTCCTCTTTGTACCATTCCCTCTCCACATCCAAGGAGAGCAAATAATCTGATTTAGATTATACATGTAGAAGGAAAAAGCAAAAATAAAATAATTTAAAAAGGTAAAAATAGTATGCTTTGATCTCCATGCAGATTTTATAGTTCTTTCTCTGGTAATGGATGGCATTTTCCATGACAGGCCTTTTAGAATTGTCTTTGCTGTATTACTGAAAGGAGCTGAGTCTATCATAATAGATCATTGCATAATATTGCTGTTAAGGTGCACAGTGTTCTTGTTTTGTTCTTTTAACTCAGCATTAGTTCATGTGATTCCAGGTTTTCTGAAATCTCCCTGCTCATCATTTTTTAATAGAGCAAAAATATTCCATTATATTCATATATCAGAGCTTGTTCAACCATTCCCCAATTAATGGATATCCCTTCAATTTCTAATTCTTTGCCACTACAAAAATAACTGTTAAGAATATTTTTCTACATGTGGGTCTTTATCCTTTTTGAATAATGTCTTTGGGAATCAGACATAGTAGTGATATTGCCATATCAAAGTTATGCACAGGTTTATTATCCTTTGATATAGTTCCAAATTATTCACCAGAATGATTAGATCATTTCACAGCAATACTATATTAGGATATCACTTTCCCTACAACCCCTTTCAACATTTATCATTTTCCTTTTCTGTCAAAATAGCTGATTTGATAGGTGTGCAATGGTACCTCAGAGTTGTATTAATTTGAATTTCTCTAATTATTGACTTGAAAAATTTTTTATATGATTAAATATAGCTTCAATTTCTTCATCTAAAAACTGCCTGCTCCTTTTGGCCATTTAGCAATGTGGAAATGATTTATATTCTTATAATGACTCAATTTTATATATATATATATATATATATATATATATATATATATATAAAATAGAAATAAGATCTTTATCAAAAATTTTGGTGAAAATTGTTTCCCAACTGTCTGTTTTCCTTATGTTGGTGGTTGTGTTGGTTTTATTTGTGCAGCAACTGTTCACTTTAATGTAATCAAAGTCATCCATTTTAAATTTCATAATGTTCTCTGTATCTTCTTTGATCATAAATTCTCCTTCCCTCCATTAATTTGATAAATAAATGATTCCTTACTCTTCTAATTGACTTATGCTATCACCCTCTATGTCTAAATAATGTACTCATTTTGACCTTAGGTAATTGGTGTGAGATGTTGGTTCATGCCTAGTTTTGGGGACACTATTTTGCAGTTTTTCCAATTTTTGTCAATAGTAAATTCTTATCCCAGAAGCTGGAGTCTGAATTTATCAAACAGATAGTTATTTCTAGCCTATTTCACTGATTCACAACTGCTTCTTAGCCAATATCAAATAGTTTTTGATAACTGTCACTTTAATATAATTTTAGATCTGGTACCCTTATATCTAGGTCAATTCTTCACATTTTTCCTTTTATCCTCTTTATATGACTGGTCTTTTGTACTTCCAGTTCAGGTTTGTTATAATTTTTTGAGGTGTACATAAAATAATTTTTAGGTACATTGATTGGTTTGTAACTAAATAAGCAGATTAATTTAGGTAAAATTGTCATTTTTATCATATTAGCTCAGCCTACTCATGAACAAGTGAAATTTTTCCAATTGTTTAGATCTGACTTTATGTGAAACGTGCTTTGTAATTATATTCAAATACTGCCTTGGATTGTCTTGGCACATAGACCCCAAAATTTGATGTTGTCTACTGCTATTTTGAGTGCAATTTTTCTTTCTATCTCTTGATTTTGTGTTTTTTGATAATGTATAAAAATGCTGATGATTTATATGGGAATATTTAAATCCTGCAAGTCTGCTAAAGTTAATTGTTTCATGTGGTTTTTTTTAGCAGATCCTCTAAGATTCTCTAAATCATATCATCTGCAAAGAATGAGAGTTTTATTTCCTTAATGACTACTATAATTCCTTTAATTTTTTTCTCATTGCTAAATCTAACATTTCTAGTACAATATTGAATAATAATGGTGATCTTACTGGAAAATCTAACTTTTCCCCATTGCATGTGATGCTTGATGATAGTTTTAAATTAACACTACTTATCTTTTTAACTAAAAATCCATTTATTCCATTGTTCTTTAGTGTTTATTTAAGTAGAAATGGATGCTGTATTTTGCCAAAAACTTTTTCAGCATCTATTGAGATAATCATATGAATTCTGATAATTTTGTTATTGATATAGTCAATTATGCTGATAGTTTTCTTAATGTTGAACCAATGTTGCATTTCTGGAATATATTCCACTTGGTCAGAGTGAATTATCCTGGTGATAACTTGCTGTAATCTCTTTTCTGTAATCTCTTTTAAAATTTTTGCCTCAATAGTCATTTGGGAGACCTTTGTCTGTTTTATTCTCTCTTGGTTTAGATATCAGCACCATATTTGTGTCTTAAAAGGAATTTGACAGAACTGTTCAAATATTTTTCCAAATACTTTCTATAGTATTGGAATTAATTGTTTTTTAAATGCTTAATAGAATTTGTGTGAATTCATCTGACCCTTGAAGATTTTTTTCTTAAGGAGTTCATTGATGGCTTCTTCTATTTCCTTTTTTCTGAAATAGAGTTGTGTTTTATTACCCCTCTTCTACAGCTCTGGGCAATTTGTATTGATGTAAATATTCATCCATTTCATTTAGATTTTCATATTAATTGGTATGTAGTTTGGCAAAATAGCTTGAATTTATACTTTAATTAAGATCAGAACCTTTTCAGCAATATTTGATACAGAGATTTAATAAAATTTTCCCACTAATTTCCATTTTGCTACTGTCTTTTCATACTTTCTATTCTTTTCCAATTACATATGAAGGCAATTTTTAACATTATCTTAAAAATTTCTTGTTCTAAGTTTTCACTCTTACTTCCTCAAGCCCATCCACCTTTAAAGACAGTAATCAATTAGAAAAAGTTTATTTATACCATCAAACAAAACATATTTCCATATTAATCATTTTCTTAAAAAAAATAACTGACTAAAAAACACAAAAAATAAAGTTAAAATGGTTACTTGATCTGAATTCAGTTTTTTTTTCTTAATATAGATAGCATTATAAAGCGAAAGTCCTTTGTAATTGTCTTGGATACTAAACTGTTGAGAAAAACTAAGTCATTCATAGTTCATTGTCATACATGTTGTGGATAATGTGTACAATGTTCTCCTATCTCTGTAGTTTGCATTGGTTCATTTCAAAATTTTTCTAAAATCAACTCATTTGCCATTTCTTATAGGATAATAGCATTCCATCATATTAATATACTATAACTTGTTCAATTTCTTAATTGATGGGCATTCCTTTGATTTTTTAATTCTTTCATATCACAAAATTCACTATAAATATTTTTCTACATGTAAGTTCTTTTCCCTTTTTTAATGTCTTGTTTTGGGATACAGACCCAGCAGTGGTATTGCTGAATCAAAGGGTATCTTTTTAATCCACTATTCATTATTTATTTTCCTTTTTAGCATAGTTACATATTGTTCTCCAGAATGGTTAGGTCTGTTCTCAGCTCTACTAACAAGTATTAGTATTCCAGTTTTCCCACATCTACTCAATGTTTATCATTTTCTGTCACATTAGTCAATCTGTTATGTATTAAGTGATACTTCAGAACTGCATTTCTCTAATCAATAATTAGAGCATTTTTGTATGACTGTAAGATAACTTTATTTCTTCATCAGAAAATTGCTTATTCATATTCTTTGACCATTGTTCAGATGGGAAAGAACTTCTATTCTTTTATATTATATTCAGTTCTTTATATATTTTAGAAATAAAAGTTTTATCAAAATTATTTGCAAGCTTTCTGCTTTCTAAATTCAGTTGCATTGATTTGTTTACAGGAAAAACCCTTTTTAGTAAATATAATCATAATCATCTGTTTTGCATCTTATAATGCTATCTATCTCTTGTTTAGTCATGAACTCTTTATTTTTCCATAAAACTAATCAGTAACCTACCTATTCCTCATGCTCCTAATTTACTTATGGCAACACCTATTATGTCTAAATCATGTATCCCTTTTGATCTCATCTTGGTATACTATATAAGATGTTGGTCTATACCTTATTTCTGCCATATGATTTTCCAGTTTTTCCCAGGAAATTTTGTCAAATATGAGTTCTTATCCTAGGAGTTGGGTTTGTGGGTTATCAAACACTAAATTACTATGGTCATTTACTATTGTGTCTTATTTACCTAACTTTTTTCACTGATCTATCACTCTATTTTTTGTAGCCAGTACCAGATAACTTTGATTATTTCCACTTACAATACAGTTTGAGTCTAGTACAGCAAGTTTATTTTTATTTGCATTTGTTTTAATTAATTCCCTTGTTATTCTTGACTTTGTTTCCCAAGGTGAATCTTTATATTTTGGAGGGTTTTATAAAATAATTTTGAGTTGTTTGATTTTTTGACACTAAAGAATTACATTGATTTAGACAGAATTGTCATTTTTATTATTTAGTATCAACATATCCATAAGACATCAATATTTTCTAGGTCTTTTTTTCTGATTTTATGGAAAAGGTGTTTTATTATTGGCTTCATGTGGTTCCTGGTTTTGTAAGTTTTTATATTGGCTACATGTATTTAAAATGGAATTTATATTTCTATCCCTTTTATAATTGTAAATTTTATTTTTTTCACATTACTACAATAGTCATATTGTAAAAATAAACATCATCCCTCCCTCACAAAGAAAGAGAAAACTCAAAAAAGTGAGAGTAAAAAAAAAGTGTGCTTCAGTTTATATTCAGATAGCATCACCTCTGATTTTGTGATGGATAGCAGCCAGAAAGAAACAATTCAAATACCATAGAGCTACAATCAGGATTGCACAGGATTTAACAGCATCTACATTAAGGGCTCATAGTGCTAGGAATATGATAGTCCACAAGACAAAAGAGCTTGGATTACAACTAAGAATGAAGTACTCAGGAAAACTGAACATACTCTTTCAGTAGAAAAGATGAACATTAAATGAAAAGGGGACTTTCAAACTTTCCTATTGAAACAATCATAGCTGAACAGAAAGTTTGATCTTTAAGTTTAGGACTCAGATGAAGCACAGAGAGACTAGGTGGGAATGAAAAATTATGAGGGTTTTAATGATGTTGAATTGATTGCATTCCTACATGGGAAGATGAAACTGATAACTCATGTGAATCTTCTCATTTATTAGAGCAATTAGAAGACACATATATAGACAGGGTACATTATGATATGAAGGTATAATATGTCACAAAGATGAACTTAATAGGCAAAAAAGGAATGTACTGAGAGAAAGGAAAAGGAGAGATAGACTGGGCTCAGATATTTCATGTAAAAGAGGCAAGATAAATTCTTTGCAATAGAGTGGGGGGGGGATGAGGGGAAATGAGTGAGACTGAAGTGGCTGAGAGGAAATATACACTCAATAGAGTAGAGAAATCTATCTTACCCTAGAGGAAAAAAAAGGGGAGGAAAGGGATGGGAGAAAGGGAAATAGGAGAAGGGGAAGGGGTTGGAGGTATTAGAAGAGAAGATAGATTATGGGAGAGGTAGTGAGATACAATACTCTTGAGGAGGGACAAGGTGAAGGGAGAGAGAGGAGGGATAGGATGGAGGGAAATACTGCTAGCATTAGTAACTGTGGGGAAAAATATTGAATCACCCTCTCTGATAGACTTATGATAATGAACATGATCCATCCCAGAGTCAGAGCTGATAGTATATGAACACATACTGAAGTACACTTCTTTTCTCCCCATTTATTTTTCTTGAGGTTTCTCTATCTTTGTGGGGAGAGGGGAATTAAGTTTACTTTAACAACAAGATTATTGTAGCAATGTGAAAATAAATAATTTAATGTGAAAAAAAGAATGAGTGTATATTGTCAAAAGATTTTTTTGCAACTATTGATATAATCATATAGTTTCTCTTGGTTTTGTTACTGACCTAGTTGATCAAGCTAATAGTTTTCCTAATATATAACTAGTTCTAAATTCCTAGTATAAATCACACCTGTTCATAATGTATGATCCTTTCCATAGATGGTTATAATTTTTTTTCAAATATTTTATTTAAAATTTTTGCCTCAATATTCTTTAGGGAAACTGTCTATTGTTTTCTTTGCTTTTTCTCTTTCTGGCTTAGGTATCAGTATTATATTTATGCCATAAAGGGAGTTTGATAGGATTCCTTCATCTATTTTTTTACAAATATGTATATAATATTAATTGTTTTTTAATTAATTTTACTTTTTTCTTAGGGAATTCACTGATTGCTTGTTCAACTTCTTTTTATAATATGGAGCTATTTAAGAATTCTGTTTCCTCTTCATTTAATATGGGGAATTTCTAATTTTGTAAAAATTTACCAATTTTACTTTGTCATATTTATTGTCATATAATTGGACAAAATATTTCCTAACAATTGTTCAAACTTTCTCTTCATTGGAGATGAATTCACATTTTTCATGTTTGATATTGATGATTTGGTTTCTCAATTTAAATCAAATTAACTAAAGGTTTAGATATGTTATTGTTTTTATATATCAAACTAGTTTCTAGTTTTACTTATTTAGCTCAACTGTATTCTTATTTTCAATTTTATAAATGTCACCTTTGGTTTTCAGGATTTTTAATTTAATGTTTAATTGGAGTCTTTAATTTGTTCTTCTAATATTTTTAGTTACATGACCAAATCAGTGATTTGCTTTTTCTCTATTTTGTTGATATGAGTTTAAAGAAATGTTTTTCCCCTAAGTACTACTTCAATGGAATCTCATAAAGTTTGGTATGTTAACTCACTGGTCTTCTCTTTAATGAAATTATTGTTTCTGTGCTTTGTTCTATGTCCCCATCATTTTTTTAAACTTTTTTTTTAATTTAAGGCAATAGGCTTAAGTGACTTGCCCAAGGTCACACAGCTATGCAGTTATTAAGTATCTGAGGTTGGATTTGAACTCAGGTACTCCTGACTTGAGGGCCAGTGTTCTATCCACTGCACCACCTAGCTGCCCCTTGTCCCCATCATTTAAAAAAAATTATTTATTTATTTTGAATTCCACAACCTTTTCCCCAATCTTGCTTCCCCCCACCCCCTCAGAAGGCAGTCCTAGTCTTTACATTGTTTCCATGGTATATACTGATCCAAATTGAATGGGATAAGAGAGAAATCATATCCTAGAGGTAATAGTCTTTAGTCTCTGCTCAAACTCCACAATTCTTTATACACTGCTAAAATATTCTTGTTTAGGAGCAAACATAATACCCCCTCCCCCACAAAAATATAGAACCTCACAAGAAATAAAGAAAAAGAAAGAGAAAAAAATGTGTTTCAGTCTGTGTTCAGGTACCATCAGCTCTATCTTGGATGGATCAAATATTTCATCATAAGTCCATCACAGAAGCCACCTCCATACTTTTCCACAGTTGTCGCTGCTGACTGTAACTCCCTCCATCCATTCTGCCCCGCTACCATATACTATACTCTCTCTCTCTCTCTCCCTTCACCCTGTCCCTCTTCCAAAATGTGCTGTAGGGCAGCCGAATGACACAGTGGACAAAGCATAGGACCTGAGGCCAAGAGGCCCCTAAGCCCACTTACCATCCCAGAGACCCAGCAAGTACCTGACCCCATGGTCCCGGACAGGCCACTCAATCCCTGTACCTTGCAAAAAAGTAAAAAAGATAATGCATTATATCTGACTATTCTATCCCATATCTACCCTCTTCTCCATCACCCATATCCCCCCTCTTCCCCCTGTCCTCCTTCTCTCCTCCTTGCTCCAGATGTTTATATCCTATTGAATTTGTATGTTGCTTCCTCTCTGAGCCATTTCTGAGAAGAGTGAAGGTTCCCTCACCCCCACTCGCCTTCCCCCTTCCATATCAGCTCATTGCAAAAAAAAACTGTCTTTTATATGAAATATCTTAGCCTATTCCACCTCTCCTTTCTCTTACTCCCAGTACATTTCCTTTTTAACCATTGACTCTATTTTTACAATATATCTTCAAATTCAGCTCTTTCCTGTGCTTCATCTATAAAAGTTCCTTCTACATGTACTACCAAATGAGGAGGCTCATATGAGCATTATCAGCATCATTTTTTATGCAGGAATACCTGCAGTTCATCATCATTAAGTCTCTCACAATTTGCTCTTCTCTTCTGCTCTCTGTGCTCCACCCGAGTCCTGTATTTGAAGGTCAAACTTTCTGTTCAGCTCTGGTTGTTTCAACAGGAACATTTGAAATTCCCGTTTCATTGAAAGTCCATCTTTTCCCCGGAAGAGGATGTTGAGTTTTGCTGAGTAGTTGATTCCTGGTTGCATTCCAAACTCTTTTGCCTTCTGGAATATTATATTCCAAGTCCTATAAACCTTTAAAGTAGTTGCTGCTAAATCCTGTGTGATCCTGACTGCAGCTCCACTATATTTGAATTGTGTAAGGAGAGGCAACTTGTAATATTTCTCTTTGACTTAGGAGTTCTGGAACTTGGCTATAATATTCCTGGGGCTTGTTTTTTTTTATCTCTTTCTGGGGGAGATTGGTGGATTCTCTCAATTTCTATTTTGCCTTCTGCTTCTAGGATATCAGGGAAATATTCTTGTGGGAATTCTTTAAAAATGAGGTCAAGGCTTTTCCTGTCATGACTTTCAGGTATCCCAATAATTCAAAAATTATCTTTCCTGAATATGTTTTCCACATTAGTTGTTTTTACAATTAAATGTTTTACATTTCCTGGATCTGGGCACTGACTGCCACAACTGCTCTGAGGGCCTGGCCTTTGGGCTCGCTCTGGCAGAAGTGTCCCCCAGGTCTTCCAAGGTATGCCTGCTTCTCCCTGGGGTGCAGATCAGTAAACTGCTTATGCTGCCAAGAGCTGTGGCTCCCCAGCACTCTGGAGCTGTTCCCAAGAAGCTGAAGTTTCTTCACTCTGGTGGGCCTACCCTCTTGCCCTGCAGAACAGAGTTTTTTCCACTATTTTCTAGGTAACCTTGGGCTGGAGAACTACCTCACTGGATCTTTCTGCGGATTCTGTCTCTCAAAAATTTAGTTAGAGTCATATTTTAAAGATTTCTTGAAATATTTTGGAGAGAGCACCTAGGAGAGGTTCTTCTCCTGCTGCCATCTTGGCTCCACACTCCTCATCATTTTAAAGAAGAGATTATTTACTTTTCAATTCATTTAAAAACTATCTTTCCTATACACTTCATTAAATGTAATTTTATTGCATTAGAAACTGAAAATGAAGAACTTAATACATCTGCATTTCTACATTTTATTTTGACATTTTATGCTGCAGAGATGATCCATTTTTTTTATGTAGAAACTATGACCATTGAGAAAAAGACATAGCTAGATAGCTGGATAGCCAGGTAGATGGATAGATAGATAGATAGATAGATAGATAGATAGATAGATAGATGGATGGATGGATAGATAAATAGATAAACAGTCATTAGACATACAGATGCATAAATATGCAATATATATATATATATATATATATATATATATATATATATATATATATATGCGCCTACATACAACCTCATTCAGTTTTCTCCAGAAGCCTATCTTATCTAATTTTTCTAAAAATTTGCCTCCTTAACTTCATACTAGTATATTTTGTGGTTAAATTTATCTAATTTTGAAAGGGAAAACTTGCAGAATGGCTTTGTAGTGTTACTGTCTAATCTCATTACACATGCCATTGTGTTTTGCTTTGTTTTGTTTTTTGCAAGGAATTGGGGTTAAGTGACTTGCCTAAGGTCACACAGGCAATGATTAAGTATCTGAGAACAGATTTGAACTCAAGTCCCCCTGATTCTAGGGTCAACTTCTTATCCACTACTCCACTTAGCTGCTCCTCCTTGCACATGTCTTTGGAATTAGTTTACTCTCCATGGTATCTTTTAGAAAAGTTTTTTTTTCTTTATTTTTTTTAGTTAGATGCATTTTTGCTTTTGCTTTGTCTGAGTTATGATTGCTACTCCTACTTTTTTTTTTACTTCAAGTGAAGCACAATAGATTCTGCTCCAGACCACTACCTTTATTTTTTGTGTATCACTCTGCTTCAAATTATTTTCTTGCAAATAACATACTATAGGATTTTGTTTTTTAATCCAATCTGCTACAAACTTCCATTTTATGGGACAGTTCACCTAATTCATATTCAAAGTTGTAATTATTAACTGGTTATTTCCTTCTATCCTATTTTTCTTCCTATTATTTATCCTCTTTTACACTTTTCCTCCTTACCTGAATTTTGCTTTTGATCACTGTTTCACCCAGTGGGACCTCCCTTCTGTCAATCCACTTTTCTTAAATTAGACTTCAACTTCCCTGTAGGATAGGATAGAGATATGTTTCCAATTGATTGAATATTATATAGATAGATAGATAGATAGATAGATAGATAGATAGATAGATGCATATATATATATATATATATTTTCTTGTCTATGGTACCTATTATCAAAATGTAGTAATCTCAATTAATTATATGTTTTAATCCTCTGAGTTTATCATTGCAATCTCTGTGTTTTTTGCAACAGCTGAAGCATAATAAAATCTATTTTAACTTGATGTTTATCATGTTTAAGTGAATACTTCCAAAATTTATTTTATTCTCTGATTCTAGGATTACAGGGAAGTTTTCTTTGCTAATTTTTTAAAATTTATTTTTTGAACTCATGAAATGATAACTTTCAACAATCATTATTCTGTAAGGGTTTGAGTTTTATATATTTTTTCTCTCCCTCCCCTCCCCATCCCTTGATCCCTGCCCTCCCCTCTTCCAAAAGCAATCCAGCATAGGCCCTACATATATAATCATGCTAAACATAGTTCTGTATTAATTATATTGTGAGAGAAGAATAAAATCAAAATGGAGAAAAAACTATGAAGAGAAAAATCATAACACATAAGACAACTTTCAGAAATTTAAGTTAAGTTTTGGTCTGCATTTAACTCCACAGATTCTTCTCTAGATATGGATGATGTTTTCCATCACAAGTCTTTTAGAATTTTAATTACTATACTGATAAGTAAACAACTTCATGTTGATGTATACAATGTTCTTCCAGTTCACTCTTTCACAGCATCAGTTCTTGCAACAGCATCAGTTCTTACAAGTCTTTCTAGACTTAGAACAATAGTATTCCATCACATTTGAATACCACAATTTGTTCAGTCATTCTTCAGTTTCCAATTCTTTGACACTATAAATATTTTTGTATATGCAGATCTTTTATTCTTCTTCATGAGTTAGTAGTTGTATTGCTGGATCAAAGGGTATGCACAGTTTTATTGCCCTTTGGGTATAATTCCAAATTGTTCTCCAGAAAGTTTAGATTAGTTCACAACTCCACCACCAATGCATCAAAGTCTCAGTTTTCCCCTCATCCTCTCCAACATTGATCATTTTTCTTTATAGTCATATTGGCCAATCTGATGGGTGTGAGTGGTACCTCAGAGTTGTTTTAATTTGCATTTCTCTAATCAATTGTTTACCTTATACACCTAGAATGGTATAGTACCTTTTTCAGAATCTTTAGCTAATTTCTAAATCAGAAAGCAAAAAAAATAATAAAAGAAAGCCATAGAACAATATTATTTTTTAAAGAAAGATTTTATTTATTTTGTTTTACAATTTTCCCCCAATCTTGTTTCTCTCCCCCCACCCCCACAGAAGGCAGACTGTTAATCTTTACATTGGTTCCATGGTGTACATTGATCTAAGTTGAATGTGATGAGAGAGAAATCATATCCTTAAGAAAAAAAAATAAAGTATAAGAGATAGCAAAATTACATAATAAGATAATGTTTTTGTTTTTGTTTTTTAAATTTAAAGGTAAGTCTTGGTCTTTGTTCAAACACCACAATTTTTTCTCTTGATACAGATGGTATTCTCCATCAAAGATATCCCAAAATTGTACCTGCTAGTTGCACTGATGGAATGAGCAAGTCCATTAAGGTTGATCATCACCCTCATGTTGATGTTAGGGCGTAAAATGTTTTTCTGGTTCTGCTCATCTCGCTCACCATCAATCATGCAAATTCTTCCAGGATTCCCTGAGCACAATATTCTTAATGAATATAAATATAAAAGTTTAAAATAAAGTATTAATAAAAATGCTACAGCATAAAATCAAAGATTATAAACTAAACTAGATGGCATTTATGCTAGAAATTCAGGTTTGATTTCAATATGAGGAAAGCCATGAAAATAATAGACCATATTTGTAACAAAAAATAATAACAATGATATAACAAAACATTCAGAAAAATCTTTTGTAAAAATACCATCTTTTGCTCATTTAAAAAAAACAAAAAATTCATAGGAAATAATAAACCTTTTTAAAAAATAAATAGTAGTTATTTTTAACCAAAATTTAGAATTATATTACAAAGAATATTCATGTTACAGCAAGGAAATTCATTAGCATCTTCATTTTTATATCATTTATTAGCTATAATAAAAGTGCAAGAAAATAAATTAAGGGAAAAACAATACCCACAAATGGAACTAAATGATCACTTTTTTGCATGTAATGTGATGGTTTATACAGAGAACCTTTGGGCATCAACTTAAAGGAAATAATGAAATAAATTATACCTTTGGTAAAGTTGTAGGATATAAAAGAAATTTGCAAAAATCATTATCAAACTTGTATATCGCCCACAAAACCCTGCCAATGAATGATAAATCTTATATAAAAATGACGAAGCATTTTTATAGAATTAAAAACATTCTTATACAAACCTGAATGTTGAAAACTTCCTTAGCATTTGATAGGAAAAAAATTAAATTAAAAAATAAAGACAAATGCAAATAATTGGAAAAAATTAACTGCTCATTTAAAGAATAAACAAATAAAAGAAAAATGAGAGTACTACCTAAATCTATTTAAAAATAAAGTGCTTTTCCAAGAAACAAAGAAAGAATTACCTTATAAATCTAGTAAAATTAATGAAATTCATTCAGTAAAATTAAATGACAAAAATATCAAGGGGGATTTTAAAAAAGAAAAGAAGAAACCTAAAAATAATAAGTTTAAAACTAAACCACAAATCATAACTATCAAGAAAGTATGGCCTTAGAAAAAACAGAGGCTAAGCAATAGAACACTTTTGGTATACAACTTAAGGAATAAACTGAACACAGCATCCTGTTCAATAAATCAAAGTTCTACAGATACTAGATCAAGGAATTCAAAGAAAACTGCTACTCAAACTGGAAAGCAGTCAGATGGAAATTAGGTTTAGATGAACATCTCCTACCATATATCAAGATAACTTCATGACAAATTTATGACTTAGATTTAAAGTAACATCATTAACAAATTAGAGAATCAAGGAGATTATGGATTAAGGAAGAGCTTGTGAATAACAAAAGGATAGAAATCACTATTAAATATAGATTGTTCTAATCAATTATAAAAACTTTTGTATAAATAAAAGCAACATACTTAAAGTTAGAGAAGAACCATTTAACAGGTATATAATCATTATAGTGAGTTTCTCTGATAAAGACTTTTTTCAAAATTAGTTAGAAACTGATGAAAATGTATAAGAATAAGAAACATTGCACAATCAATAAATGGTCCAATGATATAAACAGGCAATCTTCAGTTGAAGAAATCCAATCCTTTAATAGGCATATGGAAAAAAAAGATCTAAAATTACAAATAGTTATATAAATACAAATTATAACTTCCTCTGAGGTTTCACTTCCTGTCCATCAGATTTTCAAAAATGACAAAAAGAAAGAAAAATAGATAAGGGAAAACAGGCTCATTAATGTACAATTGATAGTGTTATTAACTAGTCTAGCCATTTTAATTAGCCAATTTTTTTTAATTCTGACCTCAGAGTCACTTAACTATGCATACAGTCTTATGATTTTCATTGGTGTAAGAGATTTCTGGATGAGTAGAGTTCAAAAATTTCAGGAAGATATCCAACTGGTCATTTACTTAAAATGATAATCATTTGAAGGAAAAAATTAGATTAGTGTAAATATTGGAGTTTACAAATGAGCAAAGAATGATACAATATATTCTTATTGGACAGACAATATTAAGGGAAATTGAGACAAAAGCAGAGTCAGTCCTACTCTTTACTTGGAATCTTCCTCATTCCTTGAAGAGTAACCTGTATGTTTAGCTAAAATCTCCCAGTCCATCTTGCCTGGTCCTTCATCTCTCACTTATCTACTACAACTACTTTTTCTTTTTTTCCTATTACCCCTCTGCCACACATTCTTACTAGTTCATCTCTTGAGGTTCCCTACCACATTGTCCTTTAACTCTGTCTCTTCTACTTCATTTCATACCTTACCATTACACACCAGTTTTTCTTAGTTTTTGCTACTTTAATTAAGTCTTAAAAAAATTAGTTATTCTTCTTTCCAGAATCAAACATTTGGCATACATATATGATCTTATTATCTACAAACTTCTCCAGCAGATTGCTTCCACTAACACTTTCACCCTTTCTTTCATCTTCAACCTCTCCTCCCAGAGAGGTTACTGCCCTGCTACATATAAATATATCTAAGTCTCCCACATTTTTGAACAAGTTTTACTTCCTTTAAGCATCTTCTTTTCTCCTTTTCCTCATAGGTAATCTTCTTGAAAAAGGCATCTATATTTTAGTACTTTCATTTCTTCTCCCTTCAATCTCTTCTAAACCATTTTCATTATGAATTCCAGCCTCAAAATTCAAAAGAAAAATTCCTTTCCAAAGTTGTAAATTTTTTTTTACCAACAAATCTAATGGATTTTTTCTTAACATGTACCTTTCTTGGCATTTCTTTAGTCTTAAAAATTAATATTTAATTTTCCTCAATTACATAAAAACAAATGTTAACATTTATTTTTAAAAATGTTTAAGATTATTCTGGCCAAGGTGTCAGAGAGAAGTCAGGCACTGTTTTAAGCTTTCCTGTCTTTCCCTCAGAGCTGATATGAATTAAGCCTCTTAATGGATTTTGGATCCACAGAACATATTGAAGAAAAGAGAAGAACATCTTCCAGCTATATCTGTCACAGGGGAGCAAAGAGCAGAGACCCAGTGCAAGGATGGTGGGGTGAGGCTGGGAAGTGATCTGAGAACTGCAACTGTGGAAGCCTTTACTGTGTATATGGTGGGTGAATGGGAAAACTCCAGTGCTGGGATAGTAGCTGAGTCCTCTGCTGTTCCTATAGGAGGATTTTATTTTCTCCACCACAAACAAAATAATAGTCCCAGGTGTTCATACCTTGCCCCAAGGCCCAGTGTGATACCACAAACACAGTCATTACAGAGAAAGCTTCGGGCATTTCTTACTGGTGATCCCACTGAGTAACCCCTCTAGAGTTCCTAATCTCAGTGAACAAGACCTCTAGGAATTTCAACACTGCAAACCCTTCCCCCAAGACAAGACACTAGGGAAAGGGCCCAAAATGGAAAAAAGAACAGTGCAAGTAGTGTCCATTGAATGTTATCTTGTACATAAGGATACTAGCAGAGAAAAGGAAGACAGAAATGATGAAGCTTCAGAGATGAATATGAATTGTTCTCCAGCCCAGGAAGATTTCTTAGAAGAGCTCATAAAGAAGTGTAAAAATTAAATGAAAAAATTGGGAAAGAAATGCAAGAGGAAATTAACATTTTACAACAAGAAAACAAATCCTTTGAAAATAAAATTGTACAAGTGCAAAAGGAAAATAATTCTCTTAAAAACACAATTGGCAAAATGGAAAAAGATAAAAACTTCAAAAATAAAATTCACCAACTAGAGAAAGGAGATGAAAAAGGTAAATGAAGAAAATTCTTCTCTAAAAAAACGATTGGAATCTGTAGAAATTAAATGACTTCATGAGACACCAAGAATTTATAAAATATTTTTAAATGAAAAAAAATAAAAGAAAATGTAAAATACTTCATTGGCAAAACAACTAACCTGGAAAATTGGTACAGGTAGGGGCAGCTAAGTAGCACAGTGAACAAAACACAAGCCCTGGAGTCATGAGGACCTAAGTTCAAATTCAGCCTCAGATATTTAATAATTGCCTAGCTGTGTGACTTTGGGCAAGTCACTTAAATCCATTGCCTTAAATATATAAAAAAAATTTTAAAAAGAAAGGGAAATAGATCCAAAAGAGACAATTTAAAAATTATATGACTACTTGAAAACCTTGAAGAATAAGAAAACCTGGATTCCATACTTCAGGATATAATTAAGGAGAACTGCCCTGATGTCATTGAACTAGAGGGCAAAATAGTCATTGGAAGAATATATCTAATTCCTCCTGAAAAGCATCCCAAAATGAAAATACCAAGGAATATTGTGGCCATACTCCAAAACTATCAGATGAAGGAGAAAATCCTGCAAGTGGGAAGAAGGAAACAATTCAGATATCAAAGAGCCACAGTCAGGATTACATAGGATCTAGTTCAATCAACATTAAAGGATCAAAGGATCTGGAATATGATAATCTGTAGAGCAAGTGAGCTTGTATTACAGCCAAGAATTCATCATTCAGATAAGCATTCCCTTTCTGGGAAAAAGATGGAAATTTAATGAAATAGGAGACTTTCAATCTTTCCTAATGAAAAGACAAGAGCTAAACAAAATCTGGTCTTCAAACAGGAGACTCAAAACTGGTTACATCACCATCTGGGAGAAAGATTCTCATAATTCTTGAGAATTGTATCTCCAATAGAGGGAATATGCTTAGAAGAAATGGAAATTCATCATATGTCTATGACTTTGATGGAATGATTTTTAAACAATACCTCATTAAGGGACAGCTGGGTGTTGCAGTGAGTAGAGCATTGGCCTTGGAGTCAGGAGGAACTGAGTTCAAATCTGAACTCCGACACTCAATAATTGCCTACCTGCATGTCTTTGGGCAAGTCACTTAATCACATTGCACTAAATAAATTTAATTTTTTTAAAAAATCTCATTAAAAAAGTGGGACAGTAAAGAGATGAGAGGAAGGTGTAAATTAGATCACATAAAAAGGTGCAAAGGATGTATTACAATACAGGAGAAGAAGGAAGGAGGCAAGAATCCCCTGAATCTTACTCTCATCAGATTTGGCTTAAAAGGGATTAACATATATACCCAGTTGAGTTTAGAACTTTATCTTACTTTTCAAGTATTAAGAGGGGAAAGGGTGAGGATGGAAGTAGGGAATGATAGAAGGGAGGGAAAGAAGGGAGAAAAGGAAAGGGGAAAGAAAAGGAAGGGGTTAAATAAAAGGGAGTAAACACATTGAAGGAGGAAGTATTCAGTAGCAAAATACTGGAGAGCATGGATAAGGTGAAAAAAGGGACAAAAACAAACAGAGGGGAGAGAATATGGAGGGAAATAAAGATTAAGTATAATTCTGAATGTGAATGGGATGAACTCTCCCATAAAACAGAAGCAGATAGCAGAATTTATTAAAAACCAGAATCCCACAATACACTCTTTACAAGAAACACATTTGAAGTTTAGAGATACATAATAGAGTAAAAGTAAAAGATTAGAGTAGAACGTGTTATGTTTCTTCAGCTGAAGTATGAAAAGCAGTGGTAGCAATCCTTATGTCAGCCAAAGAAGCAGTTGCAAAAATGGATCTCATTAAAAGAGATAAGGAAGAAAACAATAACATCCTAAAAGGTACTATAGTTAATGAAGTAATATCAATATATATATGTATATTTATATATATATATATATTTATATATATATATATATATATATATATATATAAATATATATATATATATATATACACCAAGTGATATAGCATCCAAATCCTTAGAGGAGAAGCTGAATGAATTATAGGAAGACAAAGACAGCAACCTCTACTGGTCAGAGACCTCATCCTCCCTCTCTCAGAATTCAATGCATCTAATCATAAAATAGAGAAAAAGGAAGTTAAGGAGGTGAACAGAATGTTAGAAAACTTAGTTATAATAGAACTCTGGTGAAAATTTTTCACCAGAACATGGCAACTACACAAAAATTGGCCATGTATTTGGGCATGAAAAGCTCATAATCAAATGCAGAAAGGCAGAAATAGTGAATACACCTTTTTTTGGACTATAATGCAATAAAAATCACCTACAAATAATGAATCATGGAAAGATAGACCTAAAACTAATTGGAAATGAAATAACCTCATTTTAAAGAATGAGTGGGTCAAACAACAAATTATAGAATCAGTGATTTCATCAAAGACAATGACAATAACAGGACAACATACTAAAGCATACCATTGTGGGATGCAGCCAAAGTAGTCATTAGGGAATACATTCTATCTCTAAATGGTTACATGCAGAAAATAGTGAAAGAGGAAATCAATGAACTAAGCATGCAAGTAAAAAACTTAAAGAAAGAATAAATTAGAAACCTTCAATTAAACAACAAATTAGAAATTCTAAAATTTAATGGAGAAATTAATAAAATTGAAAGCAAGAAAACTATTGCACTAATAAATAAAACCAAGTTGGTTTTATAAAAAACAATAAAATGGAAAAATCTTTGGTTAATTTGATTTAAAAAAAGAAAGAAGAACACCCAAATTACTAGTTTCAAAAATGAAAAAGGTGAACTCACACCAATGACAAGGAAATTAAAGTAATAATCTAGAACTATTTTGCCCAACTATATGACAATAAATTGATGGATATTTACAAAAATATAAATTTCCCAAGTTAAATATAAAGGTAATTACATACTTAAATAAACCTATCTCAAAAAAAAAAAAGAAATTCAACAAGTCACCCTAAGAAAAAATCTCCAGGGCCAGATGGATTCCCAAGTGAATTTTATCAAACATTCAAGGAACGTTTGGTACCATTTCTATAGAAATTATTTGGAAAAATTGTTGAAGACAGGACTCTGCCTAATTCCTTCTATGACACCAATATGGTGCTGATACCTAAACTAGGAAGAGTCAAAACATAAAACAAAAATTATAGACCAATTTCCCTAATGAATATGGATGCAAAAATCTTAAATAAAAACTTAGCAAAATGATAACTACAAGTTGTCACTAGGATAATATACTGTGACCAAACAAAATTTATTCCAAGAAATGCATTGTTGGTTCAATATTAGGAAAACTGAGAAGAATGGGGGGGGGGGCAAGCCAAGATGGTGGCAGGAGGGCAGGAATTCTCAGAAACTCCCCCCACACACACAAAACTCCAACAACTTTCAAATTATGGCTCTAACCAAAATTTAGAGGAGTAGAACCCATAGAAAGACTAATTAATACAATTATCCAGTCCAAGGCAAATTAGAAGATCCAAGGGAAAGGTCTGTTCTACCAGGACTAGGGGTTGGAAAGAGCCCCAGCAAAGCTGGGCTACAGCACAATCAGGCCAGAGCAAATCAACTTCAGCTTTCCAGGAACAGCCCTATGGATACCTGGGTCCCTGGGGATGCTTGAGTCTGGGGCAGAGAGGGTAGTTTCTAGACTTCTTGGTCCAGGGGCTGTGGAGGACATCTTGAAGGGAGCAGCTTGCAGGGGGGACTTGCAGAGTCACCCAACACTTCTAGAGTCCTCAACCCAGATGAAAAGGGTGGGGAAAGATTTCAAAGATCTCTCTGCTATCCCTGGGGCAAGACTCTGCTGCTTTGCTCACACTCAGATCCAATCACATTCTGGGACCCCTTACCATCACAGAGGAGCAGAGTCTCTCTCTTCACAGCTCCAGGGCAGAGGGGAATATTTATGGTCATCCACAAATAAGAACAAAGGAAAGAGCAGTTAGAGCTTCTCTTAAGACCTTGAAGGAATTGGGATCTCAGGGTGGTGTTCCAAAGCCCCCCAAAAGCTTTGGAAGTATGGTAAATCAGTCATAGACTGAGAAAATAGGCATCCATAGAAAATGACTTAAGTCTTATGGAGTATCAAAATACACATTCAAAATATGACAATTTCAATGCTTCTGTATCCAAAGCCCCCAAGAGAAATAGGGAAATGGACTCAGGCTAAAGAAAAACTCAAAGAAGGCTTTGAAAATCAAGTAAGGGAAGTAGAGGGAAAATTGTGAAGAGAAATTAGAGTAAAGCAGGTAAATCAGGAAAACCAAGTAAGCAGCTTGGTGAAGGAAATACAAAAAAATACTGAAGAAAATAAAATGTCAAAAACCAGTTTAGGTCAAATGGTAAAAAAGCAACCCAAAGACAAATGAGGTGAAAATGCAATATAAAGCAGAATTGGTCAGTTGGAAAAGGAGATGAAAAAATATCTCTGAAGAAAATAACTCCTTCAAATACAGGATGGAGCTAAGGGAAGGTTATGATTTTGCAAGAAATGAAAAAGCAATAAAACATACCCAAAAGAATGAAAAACTAGAAGAGAATGTGAAATATCTCAAAGGAAAAACAAAGGACCTGGAAAACAGATCCAGAATAAATAATTTAAAAATTATTGGACTACCTGAAAGTCATGACCAGAAAAAGATCCTGGACTTCAATTTTCAAAAAATAATCCAACAAAATTGTCCCAAAATCCTTGAAGCAGAGGGGAAGATAGAAAGTGAGGCAATCTACCAATCACCTCCTAAAAGAGATCACCCCCAAAATTAACTCCCAGGAATATTATAGTCCAATTCCAAAACTCCCAAGTCAAAGAGAAAATGCTACAAGCTGCCAGAAAGAAACAACTCAACTACCATTATACTACAGTCAGGATTACACAGGATTTGGCAGCATCTACATTAAGGGTTCATAGGGCTTGGAATATGATATTCCAGAAGGCAAAAGAACTTGGATTACAACTGAGAATCAACTAGCTAGCAAAACTGAACATCCTCTTTCAGGGGAAAAGATAGACTTTCAATGAAACAGTGGACTTTGGAACTTTCCTATTGAAACAACCAGAGCTGAACAGAAAGTCTGATCTCCAAGTACAGGACTCAGGCAGAGCATAGAGAGGGTGGACAAGAAGGACAAATTATGAGGAATTTAATAATGTTGAACTGCATGTATTCCTGCATGGGAGAAAAATACTGATAACTCATATGAATCTTCTCATTTATAAGAAGCATATATAGACAAAGCAAAGGAAGGAGTTCAATATAACGGTATAATAGAGATTAAAGATAAAGTCAATGGGTGATAAAGTACTGGGTGAAAGTAAAAGGAGAGGTAGAATGGGCTAAGATATTTCACAAAGAAGAATCAAGAAAAAGGTTTTACGATGGAATGGAAGGGGGGAAGGTGAGGGGGAATGAGTGAGCTTTCATTCTCATCAGAAATGGCTCAGTGAAGAAATAATACAGATACTCAATAGGGTACAGAAATCTATCTTACCCTAGAAGAAAGAAGGGATGAAATAAGGGGGACAGAGGAGAGGAGGATGGGAATAGGTGATGGAAAGAGGGAAGATCATGGGAAAGGGTAGTCAGATATTAAACCGAAAGGGTGAACGAAGAGAAAGAGTAGAATAAATGGGAGTGGGGAGGAATAGAATGGAAGGAAATACAGCTGTGGTAAAATACATTGAAGCAATTTCTCTGATAGGCTTATTATAAAGAAGACAACTCATCCCAGAGACAGAGCTAATGGAATCTGAACACAGGGTGAAGTATACTTTTTTTCCTCTCACTTCATTTCTTTTGAGGTTTCTCTATCTTTTTGTGTGTGGGGGAAGGGGGTTTATGTTTACTTTCACAAGAAGATTATTGTATTAATATGAAAATAAATAAACAAAATATTAGGAAAATTGTCAGCATAGTTGACTATATAAATACCCAACCTAACAGAATCACAAGAATATTTCAATAGATGCTGAAAAAGTCTTTGACAAAATAGAGAACCCATTCCTACTAAAAACACTGGAAAGCATAGGAATAAATGTATTATTCCTTAAAATAAGTAATATCTATCTGAAACCATGAACAAGCATTATATGCAAAGTAGATAAACAGTAATAATTCCCAAAAAGATCACAGGTGGAAAAAAGGATACTTCTTATCACTACTACTATCATTGTATTAGAAATGTTAATTTCCTCAGTCTAATGAAAGAAGGAAAAAAAATTGAAAAAAATTAGAATTGGGAAGGAAGACAAAAATCTCTCACTCTTTGTAAATGACATGATGGTGTACATTGAGAACCCTAAAAAATCATCTAACAAACTACTGAAACAATTAGCAACTTTAGCAAAGTCACAGGATATAAAATAAATGTACATAAATCCTCAGCATTTCTAAATGTCACTGATAAGATAGTCTACCAGTGAATGCTGACTCAGAAACTCTATGAAAATAGCTATAAAACACTTTCCCACAGATAAAATCAGATCTAAATAACTGGACAAATATCAACTCCTCATAGATTATCCATGCTAATAATATAATAAAAATGCAGTTCTACTTAAATTAAACTACTTATTTAGTGCCATACAAAACAAACTTCCAAAAAATTACTTTAGTGAACTAGAAAAAATGGTAACTAAATTCATATGGAGAAACAGAAAGTCAAGGGGTCTTCATGAAAAATAAGTGCAAAAGAAAGTGGCTTAGCATTACCAGATCTAAAATTATATGATAAAACATCAGTCATAAAAACTGTCTGGTACTAGCTAAGAAATAGAGTGTTGGATCAGTGGAATAGATTATGTGCAAAAGAGCAGGGAATGATTATATAATCTGCAATTTGATAAATCCAAAGAGTTCAGCTTCTGGGATAAGAGCTCACTCTTTGATAAAAGGTGCTCAGAAAACTGGAAGGTAGTAAGGTACCAACTACAATCAAACCAAGATCTCACACCTTATACCAAGATAAGAACAAAATGGATGCAGAATTTAGACATTAAAAAACACAAAAGAACATGGAATAATTTACCTGTCAGATCTATTGAAAGGGGAAAAGTTTATAACCAAAGAAGAGATAGAGAACATTATTAAAAACAAACTGGATAATTTTGATTACATCAAATTAAAAAAGCTGTTGCACAACTAAAAGCACTCTAACCAAGATAAATAAATAAATAAATATATGTATATATATATATATATATACATATATATATATATATAAAATTAGGAAAAAATTTATAACTAGTATTTCTGACAAAGGACTCATTTTTAAAAAGTATAGAGAATTGAGTCAATTTTATAGAAAAAAACATTCTCCAATTGATAAAAGATAAAAGGATATCTAGAGGCAATTCTGGGACAAAGTAATCAAAGTTATCTATAGCCATATGAAAACTTTCTCTAAATCATTACTGATTAGAGAAAATCAAATGAAAGAATCTCTGAGGTACCACCTCACACCTCTCAGATTGGCCAATATGGCCAGAAAGGATAATGATCAACGTTGGAAGGGATGTGGGAAATCTAGGACACTAATGAATTATTGGTGGAGCTGTAAACTGATCTAACTTTTCTGGAGATCAATTCGGAATTATACCCAAAAGACAACAAAAATGTGCATACCCTTTGATCCAACAATACCACTACTGGCTCTGTATCCTGAAGGCATAATGAAAAAGGGTAAAAATCCCCCATGTACAACAATGGCAACTCTTTATAGTGGCAAAGAATCGGAATTCAAGGGGATGTTCATAAATTGAGGAATGACTGAACAAATTGTACTGTGTGTGTATATACATATATACACACATACATCATTTACGGTATGATGTGTGTGTACACATAGGTATGTATGTGTACACATATGTGTATATATATATATACATATATACATATATACACACATACACACCTATATTTGCATGATGGAACACTATTGTTTTATTAGAAATCAGGAGGGATGGGATGTCAGAGAAGCCTGGAAAAATTTGGATGAACTGATGCTGAGTGAGATGAAAAGAACCAGAAGAACATTGTATACCTTAACATCGACATGGGGTGATGAATAATTAACCTTGCTGGACTTGCTCACTCCATTAGTGAAATAATCAAGGACAGTTTTAGGGCAGCTGAGATGGAGATTACCATCTGTATCCAGAGAAAGAACTGTGAAGTTTAAACCAAGATCAAAGGATATTATCTTCAATTTTTAAAAAGTTATCTTGTTTAATACACAGTTTTGCTCTCTAATATTTTCTTCCTTAAGCATATTTTTTATTTTCCTCTCAATGCATTCAGTTTTGATCTATGCATATCTTGGAAACAAATGTAAGAAATATCATAAGGTGATCTGTTTGAGAGAGGGGGAGAAAAGGAGGGGGTGAATTTTAAAATTCAAAACCTTGCAGAAAATAATTGGTAGAACCTACTGTTGTCTTTAATTGGAAAACAAATAAAAATATTTATGTAATTAAAAAATGAAGGGGGCAGCTAGGTGGCGTAGTGGATAAAGCACCGGCCCTGGAGTCAGTAGTACCTGGGTTCAAATCTGGTCTCAGACGCTTAATAATTACCTAGCTGTGTGGCCTTGGGCAAGCCACTTAACCCCCTTTGCCTTGCAAAAAAAAAAAAAAAAAAAAACCTTAAAAAAAATGAAGAAAAGTAAAGATTGCCATTGGGGTAAACTAAAAAAGAAAAAAAATTTTCCCCACCTTCTGTCTTCCTCCCAGTATTGGCTTCATTGATTTTATTAGTGCAAAAACTTTAAATTTAATATAATCAAAATCATCCATTTTTGCAATTTATAGTACAAAGTACTTATTTCATCACAAATTTCTTCCCTTTCCATAGATCAGACAGATAGAATATTTCTTGAACTGTTATTTGAACTATGGTGTCACTCTTTATGTCTAAATCTTATACCCATTTTCAGTTTATTTTAGTATGGTGTGTGAGATGTGGGTCTATGCCTAGTTTTTTTTTTAAATCACAAATGAAATGCTGGCACTGCTACTCTTTATTTTGATAAAAAATGCCTCAATTTGCAGTGATATAAATAATACTGTTTCATATTATTTCATGCATAAGTAGAAGTTAAATTTTGAGTATGGAAAATTAGCAGCCAAGTTATCTTTTTTTAATTATAAAGATTTTCTTTATTTTGAGTTTTACAATTTTTTCCCTAATCTTACTTCTCTCCCCCTACCCCCAAAAGAATGCAATTTGCCAGTCTTTACATCATTTCTATGGTATACATTGATCCAAATTGAATGTGATGAGAGAGAATTCATATCCTTAAGGAAGAAACATAAAGTATAAGAGATAGCAAGATCAAGCAATAAGATATCAGGGTTTTTTTTTTCTGAATTAAAGGTAATAGTCCTTGGTCTTTGTTCAAACTCCACAGTTCTTTCTCTGGATACAGATAGTATTCTCCATTGCAGACAGTCTCAAATTGTCCCTGATTATTGCACTGATGGAATGAGCAAGTCCATCAAGGTTGATCATCACCTCAATGTTGCTGTTAGGGTGTACGATGTTTTTCTGATTCTGCTCATCTCACTCAGCATCAGTTCATGCAAATTGTTCCAGGCTTCCCTGAATTCCCATCCCTCCTGGTTTGTAATAGAACAACAGTGTTCCATAACATACATAAACCACAGTTGCTAAGTTATTCCCCAATTGAAGGACATTTATTTGATTTCCAATTCTTTGCCTATGCCTGGTTTTTAACCATAATTTTAACCATATCCAATTTTCCCAGCAATTTTTTCCTAATAGTGCATTTTTATCCTAGAAGCTAATGTCCTTGGATTTTTCAATAATAGATTATTATTGTCATTTACTATGATATCTTTTGTACCTATTCTAATTCACTAGTCCATTACTATTATCTCTTAACCAGTACCAGGTAAATTTGATAACTGCTGTTTTATAGCATTGTTTTAGCAATTCCCTTAATATTCTTGACCTTTTGTTGCTCCAGATGAATTTTGATACTATTTTTCCTAATTGTGTAAAATAGGTTGGTTTTTTAGTATTTTCATTGGCATGGCATTGAATAAACTATTTGAGTTGGGTAAAATTGCCATTTTTTAAAATATTATCTTGGCCTAACCGTGTGCAATTGTCATTTTTTTTCAGTTATTTGATTCCCACTTTATTTGTGTGAAAACTATTTTTTAATTGTGCTCATATAGTTTCTGGTTTTATCTTAGGAGGTAGATTCCCAAGTCTTCTATTGTCTACAGTTACTTGAAATGGAATTGCTCTGTCTATGTCTTGTCCTTGGGCTTTGTTATTCACATGTAGAAATGCTGAAGATTTATGTAGGTTTGTTTTATATCTTGATACTTTGCTGAAATGTAAATGGTTCTAAGTAGTTTTTAAATTAATTTTAAAGGCTTCTCTAAGTATACTATCAAATCACGTGCAAAGAGTGAAACTTTTGTTTCCTCATTTCCAATTCTTATTCCTTCAAATTTCTTTTTGCTCTCTTGCTAAAGTTGGCATATCTAATATTATATTGAATATTAGTGGTGATAATGGGCATTTTTGTTTCACTCCTGATGCTATTGGAAATGCTCCTAGTTTATTCCCATTATATTCTTTTAAGGAAAACTCAATTTATTCGAACAATCTAGTGTTCTTAATAGGAATGAATTTTGCATGTTGCCAGAGATTTTTTCAGCACCCTTTGAGATAATCATATGATTTCTGTTGATTTTTTATTGATATGTTCAATTATGTTAAGTGTTTTCCAAATATTGTACTATGCTTGCCTTCCTGGTATAAGTTCTATCTGATCATGGTGTATTATCCTCATAATAATTTGTTTTAATCTCTTTGCTGACATTTTATTTAAGATTCTTGCCTCAATGGTCATTAGGAAGATTGGTCTATAATTTTCTATGTTTTGTTTCTTTCTGATTTACATATCAGTACCATCTTGATGTCAAAAAAGGAATTCAACAAAATTCCTTTAATTTAAAAAAAATGAAGAATTGGAATTAATTGTTCCTTAAATGTTTGGTAGAATTCAGTTGAAAAATCCATCTGGACCTGGAGACTGTTTCTTAGGGAGTTTATTGATGGTTTCTTCAATGTATTTTCTGGAAATTGGATTATTTAAATATTTTATTTCATCTTCTGTTAATCTGGATAGTGTATATTTTTGTAAATATTCATCCATTTCCTTGAGGTTGTCAAATTTATTGTTATACAGTATGGTTAAATAGTTCTCGATTATCTTCTCAATCTCCTCCTCATTGGTAGTGAGTTCACCCTTTTCATTTTTGATACTGGTAATTTGCTATTTTCTTTCATTTTTTAAAAAATCACATTAACCAAAAGATTATCATTTTATTGGGTTTTTTCATAAAATTGACTTAGTTTATCTATTTGATCAATGGTTTTCTTCCTTTCAACTTTATAAATTTCTCCTTTGATTTTCAGAATTTCCAATTTTGAATGTAATCAAGGATCTTTCATTTGTTTTTTTCCCTAGCTTTTTTATTTGTATGCCCAAAGAATTGATTTCCAGTTTCTCTGTTTTATTCATATAAACATTTAGAGATACAAAATTTCCCCCTAAAAACTTCTTTGTCTACATCCCATAAATTTTGGTATGATGTTTCATTGTTGTAACTTTCTTGGATGAAATGGTTGATTATTTCTATGATTTGATATTTGATTCACTCATTCTTTAAAATTAGGTTTATTGAGTGTCCAATTAATTTTTAGTTCATTTTTTCATGATCCTTAATTGCCTGTAATTTTTACTGCATCATGATCTCAAAAGGAAGTTATCATTATTTCTGCCTTTCTGCATTTAATAGAAAGTTTTTATGAGATCTATTGTTCTGTTTTTTCTGAGATCAGATTTTCTATCCCTAATTTTAATACGTCTGCTGAATCATAATATATTTTGCTTCAGCCTTTTACCTTTATCTTGCATGTATCGCTCTGTCTCAAATGTGTCTCTTGTAAATATCATACTGTAGGATTCTGGTTTTTAATCCATTCTGCTATCTGCTTCTGTTTTATAGGAGAGTTCATCACACTTACATTTACTGTTAAGATTGCTAATTCTATATTTCCTTTCATGCTGTCTTTCCCCATTTAAACTTTCCACTTTCCTTTCCTCTTTTTCCTCCTCATTAATGTTTTGCTCCCTTTTCCTCTTTAACTTTTCTTTTAAATTTAAATTTTAACTTTACTTTTAGTCTTTCCTTTATCTCCCCTTTTATCAATCCCTTCTACTCCTTTCCACCACCCCCCAACTCAATGTTCACTCCATTCTTTCCCTCTACAATACCCTCATCTCTGGGTTTTATTTATCCTTTAATTACCAGTCTACTATTGATATAATACTTCTTTTCACATCTTTATTCTTTTAATTCTGCTTGTACCTTCAATCTCTTTGTCAAAATATAGAAGTACCATTATCAAAGTTTGACTGGCTGATTACTTGATTGATTGTTAAGTGGCATTTTGGACGTCCACTCTTCTCTCTCTCTCATTTGAAAAACACTTATCAAGAGGTATAAATCACATCAAATTATAACTGATTTATACCACACCCTCTTTTCACATAACCTCATGAACACACAATTCTCATGAGTCAAAACATCATACAAAACCAAATCATTTCCTGAGCTGTTTCTACTTTAACCCCTCCCCCCATCAAGCACACTCCTTCCAAAGGGTAGTTAAAGCATCTACTAAAGCAAAATCCTTCCTCATCTTTTCATCAGTGCCCCTAAGTAGACTCTCTCCCTCCATTTCTATACTACTCCAACCATACCATTACAGCCCTCCCCAACCAAAATATCAGGTACATTCTTTTCCTCAGTCCCTTTAGAACCAAAATACTATAATCCCTATTAATTAAAGTATGGATTAATGCAAGATCACTTCCTAATCTATTTATGTACAACCCTTCTAGGTACATTCCTACCCTCTCTCCCTATTGTTCTGCAATCCCCTGAACTAATGTATCTAATGAAGTAAGGTCACTTCATGATTTAATTAAGTATAGAGCCTCTAAGTACTTTCCCCTTCCTCTGTCTTTATAGGAAATACCTCCTATGTAATCAGCATCACTTCTCATTTATATGTATATCCACTAAATACAATCCCCTCAAGTATATTCAAGGCTTTAAACTATCCTAAGAGAAAAACAATTTTCAACCTTAGAAGTGTAATCTTCCCTTGTAGGAATATATAGTTTAAAGTTATTGACTAGCTTTTTCCCCCTTTTTATTTACTCTTTTATGCACCTCTGAAGTCTGATATTTGAAGATTGAATTTTCTGTTCACTTCAGGTCATTTTATCAGAAAAAAAAATTGGAAGTCCTCTATTTCATTGAAAACCTATTTTTCCCCATGATAGAATATGGTGAATTTTGCAGGGCAGTAAATTCTTGGTTGTAATTCAACATACTTTGCTCTCTGAAATATCATATTCCAGGCCTTGTGATCATTTAACATAAAAACTGATAAATCCAGTGTAATTCTGATAGTGCTTAATTGATAGTTATATTGCTTCTTTTTGACTGTTTCTAATATTTTCTCCTTTAGCTGTGAATTTTGATCTAGGGTTTTGGATAGATGAATAATTTGTAAATTATCTCTCCTGAATCTAGTTTCCAGGTCATTTGCTTTTCCAAAAAAGTTATTTTCAGTTTTTTCAGCCTTTTGATTTTGTTTGATGGAATCTTTCTGTCTCAAAGAGTCATTAGTTTCTATTTATTCAATTGTGATTTGTTAGAGTTTTATTTTCTTCAGTTTATTTTTGTGTTTCTTTTTTCAGTTGGTTAATTTTACTTTTCACATGAATTGTTTTTCCTTATACAGCTGGTTAAGTGTATCTACTGATAGATTGCATTCCCTTTCCAGTTGGTTGATTTTATTTTTTGATGAATTACATTCTTTTTCCCCTTTGTTATTTTTATTTTTAAATGAGTTGATTTTTTTGATCAATTTTTCATAATTCTCCTGCAGGGCTATCATTTTTTTTCCTTTTTTTCTTCTTCCTTTCTTCTTTGGTTTTTAAAATGTTTTTAAACCTCTTTGCAAGGTTTTGGATTTGAGTACAACTCAAGTCTCTCCTTTGAGACTTCCCATATAGATAATTTTTCACTGCTTTCTTCTTCTCCAATGGCATTTTTATCATCTCTCTTTAAATTCTAACTTTCTATGGTTAATGCTCTTTTGGGTCTTTTTTTTTTTTTGCTCATTTTGATAGTTGTGCTTTGCTCCTCAGGTGCAGGGAGTATAGTACCAAGCTTTTTTTTAACTGGGGCTGGGTCCCCAGTTTATCCCTTGCCAAGGTGTTACCTATACAGTCCAGGTATTGCTTCTACAGAGGTTAGTTTCACCAAATATATATAAAGAGAGAGAGAGAGAGAGAGAGAGAGAGAGAGAGAGAGAGAGAGGCTCTGCCTTGCAGTGGTTTGATTCCTAGCCAGCAATGTCTGTTGCCCCAATGTTCCCAGGGCTCAGGCTTTGCCTGGAATTGGGACGCTATCTAGCTGACCTGGTACCTGAGTTACTATCTCACTGTGGAGACCTGGGCTGATGTCTTGTTGCTGAGACCTGTGCTGTGGCCAGAAGTCTCGTTTTGGTTTTCCCCTCTCTCCTGCCTAGTTTGACTGTACTTCCTCCTTTTCCCCAAAGTGAATAGGCCTTCACTGAAGATCCTTCATGATGTCTAGTGTTGAGAACTTATTTTCTCTCTTTTTTTGTGGGATTTGTAGTTTTAATGTCTATATAGAAACTTCATTTACCACTGTGTCACTTTGTGTTGATTGTATCTACTGAATAAGTATTAAATACAAGGATACCACTGGATCCTCGAGAGTTGGTTTTGGGAAAAGGGTTCCAGCACTTTTGAGAGTCAACACCATCTTGAACATCCAACCTGAAATCTGGGAAGTGTCACGCTGGAGAAAGAGGTAGGAAGAGGGGTAAGAGTGTCCACCAGAGAGGGTACTAAACTGTCAGGAAAGATTCCTGGGATAACAGGTGCTTTATAAGCAATAATTATTATATAACAACAGGTGTGAATAGAATATAAAGGCAAAATTCTGTTGATTGAGGTGCCTTGGTGAATTCCAATAAACCTGGCAATTCTATCTTCTGCAACTTCTGTGAAATCCCTGCCCACTTCCCCAAGATTGCCAAATATATGTTGCTCACATTATGTTAAACTAATTATTTATTAGATATTTGCAAGAAAGAAGCCTGCCTATGATATGGTAGAGCAGAGAGAAACAGAATTCCTCAGGAGTTTGAAGGAGATAAGAGAAAGGCATTAGAAATTTTCATCATTCATATTAACATTTCTTTGGGGAAGGAGAAGTGGTTTGCAGAAACACAAGGATGTTTCATTCTTGGAATTCCTGTGAGACAATGGAAAAATACGATTTTATAATATCACAAATTTACTTAGTAATTGGAAGTAGGAGGTAGATTTTAGAACAGGGATGAAAAACTCAAAGCTTGAGGTAATTTTGATCTTTAAGAAGGTAGCTAGGGAAGCATAGACTTCAGAAGATTCAATAATCTCATTCTTATTCCTATTACCCTCAGTTTAGTAAATAAGGACAAACATCTTAAGGAGATTGAGAAGCATAAAAATGCTTCCTGAATTAGATGGATGCAGTTAATGGATTAGATTGAATGAATTACAAATCCAGATTATCACTCCAATCACCAACTCTGATTTTCACCTGCATATTCATCTCATTTTCTAAAGTTCAAACCCTTCCACATCTTTATCTTTATTTCTTGGTTTGATCCCTTTACATGAAATCCCTCAAAGTCTCATCTCCCTGACCATTCCACATCCTCTTATTAATCTCATGTACATCACCTTTTGGGAAGACAGAGAAAGAGGGAAGAGACAGAATTAAAGGAACCCTAGGAAAAGAGATTGTGAATCACCCTCACTCTCCCATTTCAAGTACTTGTTTTAACAGAAAATGTCAGAATCAAAAGATAGGTCAAGCACTGCTGAGGATTTTAACAGCAACTGAAAACTAATAGGGTGACTCCAAGTTATTCTATAACTATCCCACTTAATGCATTTATAGACCTGAACAACTTATTGTGCTTTTCTAAAGGAATCATCCCTTGGTCAAAGTTTACAAACCTGCATGTCAGCATCAATTTCTTATCTAAGTTTTTCACATCAATCTGTGGAAACAAAGCAAGAAAGCAGTGAGTGATTCTTAGATATGAATCCTTCTCAAAAATTTGTCACTATCCTAGAGGAAAAAGAAATAAGATTTTTGGGTGAGGACAAGGGAAATCAATAGGATATGTTTCCATTCTAAAAAATTCTCTACTCTCAGACATACAGGGAAAATAAAGAATCAGAGACAGAGAACAGTTTACCTTCATTGGACAGGTCTCTAATTTGATCCCTCAAAATTCCAAATTTTTCACATATTGAGGCAAATTTTTCCTTTGTTTCATCTGCCAGATCTGGAGTCCGTCCTGTTGTTAGAGTGAAAGGGAGAATGGTTGTTGAGTTCCTGACCACTGTCAATAATACATAGAAAAGGATGTAGCTAGAATGTGGGGAGGGGCCCAGATTACAGAGAAAGGGGACTATTATTTTTCATCAGAATGACTGGGCTAATAACTTTGTGAACTGAAGCTATCATTTGCCTCAGGATGTGTTGTAATCATAATAAAGGATAAAAGATTGATTATCAATAAGTCATTTATCAAGTATTTATTAAATGCCAATTATTATGAGAGGCATTGGTGTTGAAAAGACAATTCAGAGCATCAGAGCTAATGCTCTCTCTCAAAGAGTTTACAGTCTACTAGAAAGAAACATCTTCACAAATAAATAAATGCAAGCGGGACTTCCTCAGTTCACAAGATATAAACATCTATTCACAAGAAATATGTAAGTCTGCTTTTAAGGGACTCAGCACTTAAGATGAGCCTTGAATAAATCTAGGCAATCCAAGAGATGAAAATGTAGAATAATGTAGAATAATCCAACATAAAGTACCAATGGTCACCTCAGAAACTAGGAGCTATGAGAAGCTGGTCCGGAATGTCAGGGCCATGTGATAGAACAATGAGGGCAGGATTCTATTGCTGAAATCATTTGAAATCCTCAGTTTTGAACTGCTATTCTTCACATTTTCTTGATCTCTTCCAAGGAGTAATGTATCCTCCCCAAAGTTTATTTCTGTCTCAGGAAATTTACCCTTTCTGCTTATCTGACTTTAAAATCTGATCATAGGATAAACATGTTTAACCATTCCATTGCCAACTCGTATTTGTCATTCAATGAATATTGCCCCAAATGACAAAAATGGAACACTAAGAGGAGAAAAGAAATAGGTTTAATGGTTCAATATTAGATCAGAGTCCTTCACTCCTCACATTTTTACTAGCTTAGAGACTTGGGATGAAGAACAGAGAATAATAAATTCAATTTTACCATTTTTCAGAGCAGAGAGAAATAAAGATTTACATTGGGACTTTTTCTCTGTTTCTATTTGTCTGTCTCTTTGTCTCTGTTTCTCTATCTCTCTGTATCTCTGTCTTTCTATCTCTGTCTGTCTCTGTGTCTGTCTGTCTGTCTGTCTCTCTCACTCTCATTCTTATAAAAACTGAATTCTACTGAAGGCTCAGAGTTGTCTGTTACTGAAGGATGTTCAACATGTACAGTTTGCTGTACTAGGAAGCTCCCCTACCCCTTGATCTCAGGCATTGCAAATATTAGCCACACAAGTTTGGGCCACTGCAAGTGCTACAACACTTTGTTTTCTTTTATTACTCTTTTCATGAAAAAAAGGAGAAGAACATTGGTGTAGGATCAGAGGATACTTACCATAGAGCTCTGCCCATTTGGTAGTCCCTGAAACACCGAAAATTTTTAAGACAATTACCATATAGTCTATGCCCAAATCTTCAATGGAGATTCAATTAAGATCATCTCTGTAAAACCATGAAAAGGTCAGGTCAGAATTTTGGAATTACAGGAACAAAGGCAAAGACTTGAGACTTATTAGTTGTTAAACCTCATGCAAAGGTCTTTCTCGGGGTTTTGTGAAAAATTCCATTCTCTCAAAACTTCTGCCATTCTAAACAAACTGCAATATTGCTGACAAATTTATGTTTTTGGCATTCCTTCTATCTGCCTCTAATGTCACAAAATATTAGAAATGAAAGGAACTTTCATCTAGTCCCATCATCTAACTTTATAAGACCAAAAAAAAGGGCCAAAAACTTGTGCAAGGCTACATGAATTAGCTTCTGTTTCCATCACATAAAGGCCATTCAGACCTCTAGAACTCTGTAAGGAGGAAATTCAAAGATCAAAGGATCTGATCTAGGCTTTCTACAGTACAGTCATGATGGAATTGTACAGGGTAGTGAATGGCCATCTGTAAATAGATATTTTCGTATAGTTTCTGACCAAAAGTCCCTTCTATTTTAATCACTGAGTCCATCAATTCATTTCAGAATAATACTGAAAGGCATTAAAAAACTCATTTATACTTACAATAAACATACATTTGACTATCCTCTCCCGTGAATGACTTCACAAGAAATTGCACACATTCCACATGTATCCTGGAAATAAAGATTAAGACTACAATGGGACACCTAATTTTTGAAAAGGAAATTTTATTAGTAAATATATTACATTTATTTTATTAATTTTAATTTTATCAGCAAAATGAATACCTTTCTTCATTTCCTACAGAATTATTATAAATAATGCTGTATCTGAAGTGACTTCCAACTGCTCAGATAGAACTTAGTTCCCCATTGTTAAAATTGCTGAATATTTTTAATTAAATTGAATTCTTTGAAAATCTTCAATCACTGGTATGTGTATATAGGGGGATAATTAATAATTAAGGAGAATTCTGGATTAGACAGTTAAACTCTCTATTAGTTTGAATAAAAATATTTTGGAATAATTACTGTGCTTTCTATAAGTCAACCATAGTTGGATGTATGTTCCATTCCTGGTTCTTCCCCTTACTAAATGTATGATTTGGGACAAGAAAATCATGTCACCTTTGTGAGAGCTAAGGTTATCATCTCTGCAGGAAGGATATTAATGTTCTACTATTCCTCATTTAAATTCATTGGGGACACAACTTCTTTAAGCTGCAAGAACTATATGAAAATATAAACTTTTTATTGTATTTTATACTCACAACATCTCAGGAGAGGAACAAATAGTTGTTACTTTATTTAATCAATATAACTGAAAATAATTTAAACTATTACATATTCATTTTAAAAAAGTTAGAAAAGTAGATCAGGGGAAAAAATAGGACAAGGATATTTTGGAACACCTGAAAATATAAATTGCATGAAAAAGAACTTGGTACTTGATGAGAATTTCTGAGAAAACAGAAAAGTGATCTGGCAGAAATTAGGTTTTAAGACAATGTTATATTGTTTTAACTCCTAGGAATATATGTATAAATATTTATCATCATAAAAATAAGAAAATTATCTTTAGTGTCTTTTAACACACACACACACACACACACACACATATATATATATATGTGTGTGTGTGTGTGTGTGTACATATATATATATATATATATATATCTCCATGAGAATATCTTCAATTATGTGAAATTAAAAATTTTTGTTTGAACAAAATCAAATAATTTGGATAAAAAAAGAAGCAGTCAGCTAGGAAGTAAAAGGAAATATTTTGAATCAAATATTTCTAAATTTAAAATATTCAAACTATATAGGTACCAAAAAAGAAATAAATAAGATCTAAAGCTTTTTCCCAATAAATAGTTGTTATAATAACATTAATGACTAACATTTACCTGGTACTGTAGCACTTTACATTTTAGATATAAGGGAACTGAAAAAAACAAAGGTGAACTGACTTGACTAGAAAGACAGAACTAGATTAAATCTGAGACCAAATTTAAAATAAGGACTTCCTAACTCCAGATCCAGTATCCTTTTCACTGAAGCACCTAAATAGATGGCTTGAATTTAAATACAAAAAAAATTGTCAGAAAATATTACAAACTATTAACAACCAAAGAAAAGAATGTTACAAATTACTAATGAGAAATGCAAATTTAAAAAACTCAGAATTTACCTTTTATCCAACTAATTGAAAACAAATGACCAAAAATAGGAATTGTTAATGTTACAGTGGCTGTGCAAAGTGAGAGCAAATGTATAATTGTTAGACTACATATCAATGCAATAATTATGGGTAAAAATTTTGAAATTATAATAAGAAAATGACTACAATTTCCATATCCTTTGATCCAGAGATTTCTAGGCCAACCATATATATCTCAAGGAGGTCAATGAGTAAAAAGAAAATCTTTGATTTAAAAAAACAAAGTTAATGCCCACCAATTGGAGAATGTCTAAATAAAGTACAACAAACATGAATTAAAAGAGCATCTTTTCCCTTCTATCACTCTAGATTTTTTTCCTTGTTACCAGAATAACCTCAGAACCACTTTCTTCCAGAAATCAGAATCTGGCCACTTTAAAAGGTGTGAAATAGAAAAAAAATGATAATTCTCTTGGTGGCAATTAATAAGATCCAAATTCCTATAAAAACACTTTTAATCAGTATTGCCTCTCACCACTGAATACAAGCTTCATGTTACATATATCCCGTTAATTTCTTTTTTCTTAAACAGCTGCCCTTGATATTTTTAACACCAACCACCTCTTGGAAATTTCATCAGTAATAGTTCCCTGCTCATCCTGTATGGGTTAAATATTCCCATAGCTATTGCCTAGGTTTTGTCCCCACTTCTATATACACCAACTAACTGAAGTAGCACTTACTTTTTCATGAAGGTTCCACTAAGATTATCATCTCCTATAGCAATATACTTTACATACTTCTCCAGGGAACCTCCTTTTGCCATCTTCTCTGGATGATCTTAGGCCAATGCCACAGTGAACCACTCTCCATTCATCTGTGGAAAAGAGAAGAGATGAGATGAGAATTAAAAAAAAAAGACATCTATGGTCACATAGGCTCATAGTCTTTTTAAGCTGGGAAGGACCATAGTCCAAATACCCTAGTTTCACAGGTGAAGGAACAGGCCTCTAGGGTGAAGTATGTCCTTTTTTTAGGTTTTTTGCAAGGCAATAGGGTTAAGTGGCTTGCCCAAGGCCACACAGCTAGGTAATTATTAAGGGTCTGAGGCCAGATTTGAGCTCAGATACTCCTGACTCCAGGGTCAGTGCTCTATCCACTGCATCACCTAGCTGCCCATGAAGTATATCCTAACCCCAGTCTCACCTGGTTCACATACTATTTTCATAGTAGAGCAATAAGCTCATAATATTAGGAGTTAGGAAATCTGAGTTCTTGTCTGTATTGTTACTACCTATGTGAATTTTGACAAGTTATTTCACCTCTCAGAGTCCTGATTTGTTCATTTGTCCAGTGGGTCTAAGTGTATATTCACTGTGAGTTTCAAGGCATCATTCTAGTGATAATTATACTATCCCTTTCTCTTACTTTGTAATTTGAACTTAAATCTGACTCATAGTTTCTACAATTATTTGGGAATTAGAGAGAGAAATTGCCACTGGTACAGGGAAGATCTCCTAATAGTAACTCTCCCTTATTACTTTTGAAAGACTTCATTCTCTGATTCTAATCATTCAAAGAACTAAGGGATTGTCTTTCTATTCTATTCTAGTCTACCTGGACATGGGATAACTCCCTATCACACAATTCAAGAGACATCTAATCCCAGTATATGTGTAGAAGCAAAGTCCTCAAGTTATTATCCTATCAGCAAAAATAGTTTACATGGAAAGTCACAGAAATGCAAACTTCCTGGGATTTATGATCTCTTTTACTATACAATTAAAACAGAGAGTATAGATTTCAATTACAGTTTTTTGTGTTGGAGTGACATGTTCAGATTTCAGCATTTTAGAGTTAGAAAACTCTTAAAGATAGATCATCTTGTGCAATCAGCACAAACTATTCTACGGATTTACACAGTGATGAATGGCAGATTGAATCCATCCTTATGCTAATTATTTAAAAGAAATAGGGTATGAGCTCACACTCATATGTAATTTCATAATTTCTTCTGACCTTAATCATTGCTAGACTACAAAGATATTGGAAGGAAAACCAGTGAGAAGACACAAATGTTCATCTCTTTCTTTCTACTTCAAAGACTATTTTTGCTCTATTCTGCCCAAAGAAGTTCTATTTTTCTTACCCATTACCCTGAAACCTTTCCTAGGTCACTCTATCAGCCTGTTCCCATTCTTGCTCACTTATCAGATCTGAATTTACCTCACTGCTATCTTGGGCCTGGAGGTGACAGACCAGGGCCAGCCCCACAGTCAGCAGTAGAATCTTCATCTTCTCAAGGGTTCATCTCTGATGCTACAGCCTCAGCTGAATGTGTGAGGATTCTGATGAATACTCTGGTCTCTCTCTGGGCGGCTGCTTTTATACCTCATTCTGGGGCAGGGTGCTGATGATGTGGCACAAAGGGGACACTAATCCTTCAAGACTACTTTATTCAAAGTCACTTCCCAGTAAATAACTGCTAGCCAAAGATCCCAAGGAGGGATTAATAAAATACTTTATGACAATAAATATTTGAAAATTCTGAGATACAGATCTCCAAGATCAACAACCAGTGAGTGTTAGGTTAAGCCAACTTCTTCAGATCAATTCTCTGTCTATCCTGAATTTAGAAAATATAGGTCCTGTGATTTGTTTTATCCTTGTGACAGGTAATTAACTTCTCAGAAAGGATTAAACTGAGTACACCATTTTAAAAGGTGCTGAAATTTGCCTACAAAATACCTAAAGTACAAAAATAAAAAAAAAGGAAATGAAAAGAAAAGAAGAGGAAAGAGAAGAGAAGAGAAAAGAAAAGAAAAGAAAAGAAAAGAAGAGGAAAGAGAAGAGAAGAGAAAAGAAAAGAAAAGAAAAGAAAAGAGAAGAAAAGAAAAGAGAAGAAAAGAAGAGAAGAGAAAAGAAAAGAAAAGAAAAGAAAAGAAAAGAAAAGAAAAGAAAAGAAAAGAAAAGAGGAAAACTCATTTTCTCACAGGCATGGGGTCTGAAAATCTGAGTGTCCCATATGGTGAATAACCAGTTTAACTAGAATTGTGTGAAAAGGAATGCTTATGATTAAAAAAAATGCACGGATTGCCTAGCTCCAACTAGTGAATGGATCTAAAGGGTAGCTGCAGAGGAGAATACATGTCTTATCCAGTCATATATACTGTTTCAGGATCATCATGGAGCCCCTTTTCCAAAATCCAAGTCATTGACATTATGGGATTGGGGTATCAGGGATCTATTCCCTGATGAAACTAAAGCCAGAAAGGTTCTCTAAATGCTGGAGTTCTAGGAGGCATGTAGAACCCTCTTACTGTATAAACAGTTAGCTGGTGTTGTGTGACTTTTTATTTCCCTCTATAGTCTGAGAACTCTTTGCAGCAGGTAAAGTCCTGCAGATAGTTCCCTGCTGAAGAGATTTTGAAGGCAATAAGAATTCTGTTGTCTAGAATGGTCTTAGTGATTGAGAGGGAAAATCCCTCAGGGGCTTGAAAACAATGTCCTTCCTTCCTGACTTGAGAGTGGAAAAGTCTCAGGAACTTTACCATTCACTAAAATTGTTGGAAATATTGTCAAAGAAATGATTTAGAGTGTTTCAGTATCTACCCAATGGACCTAGCAAATTGCATAACTTAGGCTCAGGGCATCTATAGTGAAAGACAATAAACTGCTGTTTCACTAAAGGAATTTAGTATTAGTTCCATATCTATGGAAAGGCAGAGTAATATCAATAGTAGAAGAGCGTAGCAGTTACATTTTGAAACAGAGAGACAGAGAAATAGAGATAGTTTGTTACATAACATTTATTTTATTTATTTTTTTAGGTTTTTTTTTTCCTAACAAGGGAAATGGGCTTACGTGGCTTGCCCAAGGCCACACAGCTAGGTAATAATTAAGTGTCTGAGGTCAGGTTTGAACCTAGGTACTCCTGACTCCAAGATTGGTGCTCTATCCACTGCACCACCTAGCTGCCCCCATAGCATTTATTTTATAAGATTATGTCATTAAGGACAGCAATAGTCATGAAATGTTCTGTGCAAATTGGATTTTCTTATTCATATATCTAAATGTTAGAGTTCTGTAGGTGTATCCTCACTCCCTTCCGTGGACTTTGACATATACATATATATGAAAGTTCTGTCTTTTCAAATGAAATTTAGCTTGAAGTTCTAAACTTTAATTTGAAAAGGAGCTGGCAGAGACTATGCTTCCTCTTCTGGGGAAGAGATATTCCATCTCCTGAGAACTCCAGTTAAAACCAGAAGCTAGAAACAGCAAGAAAGTCCAAAACCTGGCAGATTATATCACCAGTTGGAGGGCAGCAGAATACTATCCAGAAGCTATATTGCCAGAATGTAGGTTGCAATGTCCAACTTGCTAAGCAAACATAACTGGATTGGAATGAACTTGTGGGAATATATACATATATATATATATATATATATATATATATATATATATATATATATATATATATGCTGATAGAAGTTAAGTGTCTTGCTAGTAAGTATCAGAAGTCAAATTTCAACTCAGGTTACTGACTCTGCAAACAGCATTCTACTATATACCTAACTATACCTAACTCTTCTGCATGAAAGCCCTGGAATTCTTCCCACAAATCATACATATATATATATATATATATATATATATATATATATATATATATATATCTGTGTGTGTGTTTGTATTATTAGGAAAAATCAAAGGCCAAGTTTATGAAAAGTGTATTATTGCATATTTATATATTTTGGTTTCACATCACAATATTGTCTCCCCACTCAATCATCACTATGGCAGTCATTGCTCATTTTAATAACCAATGGGTATGATGTCCACATTAATAAAAGTTTATTTCTATAAATAAATCAAGTTTTCATCTCATATCTCTCCTTTGCAACCAACTACATTCAGTGGTACTTTTAACCAATCATTTTTATTGCAAGGTTTTGCATGTTACAATTGTTCTCCCTCCCTTCCCCTCCCCTGACAAAAAAAACATCTGATATAAGCTGTATATTTATAACTATGCTAAACATAGATTGATATTAAACATATTGTAACAGAGGAGTCAGCCAAACAGAAGAAAGAAAATGTTTTAGAGAAAATTGTGACATAATTCATGCAATAACTTTTGAAAATTAAAGATAATAAAATCTGGTCAAATAAACTTCACAGTTCCTTCACCGCAAATCTTTCAAAATTGTCTTTGACTATTGTACTGCTGAAGTGGAAAACTCAATCATGATTGTTCATGACCTTGTGTTACTGTTAATGTATATAGTGTTCTGATTCTGCTCTTTTCACTCGGCATCAATTCATACAATTCTTTCCAGGCTTTTCTGAAATCCCATGATTCCTGAAAGGATAATAGTGTTCCATCACATACACATACCACAATTTGTTTAGTTATTTCCCAATTGATGGGCATCCCCTCAATTTCGAATTCTTTGCCACTACAAAAAGAACTGCAATAATTTTTTTTTAAGTGAGATTTTTACCCTCTTTCATAATCTCTTCAGGAAACAGACCCAGTAGTATTATTATTGTATCAAAGGGTATGTGCATTTTTTTTTGGTTCTTTAGGCATAATTCCAAATTGCTCTCCAGAAAGGTTGGGTCAGCTTGTGATTCCTACATCAATGCATTAGTGAGGAGTTTTTTTGGCCATTTTTTTGGTAAGGCAAGGGGGTTAAGTGACTTGCCCAAGGTCACACAGCTAAGTAAGTACTTAGTGTTTCAAGCCAGATTTGAACACACATCCTCCTGATTCCTGGGTCAATGCTCCAACTCAGCTATCCCCAAATTTAATTATTATAATTTTGGATCATTTTTGTTGCTGTTATTATCATTTTTGTTGTTATTACCATTCCTTTTATTTATATAGTTTTGCTCCTTATGGAAATTTTTCTTCAAGGTTCTGATTGTTTAAATTTCCATTCATGACTTTTAGGTATTCAAATGATTCCTTAATTATCTCTCTTTGATCTTTATTCTAGGTCAGTTTTGTTTCTATTTAGATATTTCATATTTTCTTCTTTATTCAGTCTTTTTAGGCTTTATTATTTCCTGATATCTCACAAAGTTACTAGCTTCCTTTGACCTATTCTTAAATTTAAGGAATTGTTGAAGAAGGTAGTTTGTATGTTTTTTAACCATTTTTATTAAGTTAATTGTTTTTTCATCACTTAATTGCATAGCTCTCATTTCCTTTCTCATTTGTTTCCATTTCTTTTCTACTGATTTTTAGGTTTTAAAGTCATGTTTTGCTGGGGGGGTTTATTTCTTTCTCTAACTTTCCTAGAAATTCTTGTTAGGGTTGTGTCCAATCTACATTTAACTTCAAGTGTTTGCTTGTAGATGTTGTCAAGTCATTGTCTTCTGCATTTATGTCTCAGCCTCTTTGTCACCATAGGAGCTCTTTTTAGCAAAGTTATTCTTGTAATGGTTTGCTCATATTTTCTGCCTCTTTCTTGAATTTGAACTCCGTGTTTAGGATAAGCTCTATGAACTTTTCGGGTGAAGGATATCTGTCCTCAGCTTTTGTCCTTTTATATTATTCTGCTATTTCATAGCAGTCTGGAGAACTGCAAGTTTTCAGTGGTTCCAAATTGCATTATTCAGGGAGAGGTCTCTAAACTGATCTTTTGATCTAAACTATGCAAGTACCATCCAAGTTTGGTTCTCTTGGTTTGTGTGTATTTAGGTTTCAATAGAATTCACTAAACTCAGTCATTAGTAGACTATTGGGAGGTTCTCATAGTGACTGAACTTCTGGTTCCCCTTTAATCTTCATCTCTTCCACTAGTTATTTCACTGAAATCATACATGCATTTCTTTTCTTTTTCCCATTTGGTATGTTTTATTTTTCCAATTACATGCTTTGAGCGTTTTTCAACATTCATCCTTATGCAAAAGCATATTTCAAAGTTACATAATTTTCCTTCCACCCTCCCTTCCTATCCCCCCCCCAAAGGTGAACAGACTGGTAAACATTGTACATATATGTTTAATATATTTACAGAATATTGAGGAATTGGGATTAAGGGGAAAAAAAGAAAACCATGATATGGAAAAGAGAAATTTTTAAAAAGTGAACTTAATGTTCATTCAGATTCCATAAGTTTTTCTTTGATTTATTTTATTTTGTTTTTCTTCCTCTGAGCTTGGGTAGCATTGCTCATAACAAGCCTTACAGGGTGTCCTAGCTCTCTGAACTGCTACAGAAGGTGCATCCATTAAAGGTGATCAACTCATATTGTTGTTGTTGTTTATGTGTACAATATTTTCTTCGTTCTACTCTCTTTGCTCAGCATCAGTTCCTGTAATTCTTTCTGTTCTCTCTTTTTGTTTTTTTTTATTTTTTGCAAGGCAATAGGATTGACTTGACTAAGGTCACACAGGTAATTATTAGACAGATTCGAATTCAGGTCTTCCTGACACCAGGGAGGGTGTGCTAACTACTGCACCTCTTAACCACCCCTCCATTCCTCTCTAGAATTCTACCATTCATGGTTTCATATAGAACAATGGTACTTCATAATGCTCATTTACCATACTTTATTCAGTCATTCCCTAATTGATAGGCATCCTCTCCATTCATTTTCAGTTCTTTGAAACTACAAAAAGAGCTGCTAGAGGGTGGAGTCAAGATGGGGGCAGGAGAACAACCTTTCCTAGGAACTCTCTCCAAAATATTTCAAAAACCTGAAAATTATGAGTAACTAAATTTTCAAGACAGAACCTATAGAATGATACAATAAGGTAATTCTCCAGCCCAAAGTAACCTGGAAAATCGTATGAAGATTCTGTTCTATGCTCCAGCCTTCTGGGAACAGCCTGCAGGGGCCCTGGGTCACTGGAACTGCAGCTCCTGGCAGAAGAAGCAGTTTCCTGAGATGTCAACCCAGGGAGCACCAAGCACAACTTGGAAGATGAGAGGGAGAATCTCTGCTAGAGGGAACTCAAAGCAAAGGCCAGTGTAGCCCTCCTCATCACAGCCAAGAACCTCAGTATAGCCCAGATCCCAGGAAAGAAGCAAGTCCACAGAGCCACCCAGCAGGAACAGCCCAGCAGTTGATTCCAGAGCACTCAGTCCATGGAAGGTAAGGGAGTAGGGGCAGACTACTGAGGTCTTTCCTCTGCCCCTGAGAGAGGACTCTGGGGCTATGTCCACATTCAGACTCTTGTTGCAGTCTGGGATCCTCCATTGCCATAGAGCAGGGACCCTCCTCACAGCTCCAGAGCAGAGGGGTATGCGTGTGGTCATCCACAGACCAGAGCATAGTCAGGAGAGCAATCAGAGCCTCCCATAAGACCTTGAAGGAACTGAGGTCCTCGCAGAGGTGTCCCAATAATACTCAAAAGCTCAGGAAACACCCCAAAACCAGGGCACAGGCTGGGTAAATGAGTAAACAGAACAAAAAGAACCTGACCAGAGATAATTACTTTGATCCCATATAGAATCAAAATTCACACTCAGAAGTTGAAAAAGTCCAATCTTCTGCATCTAAAGACTCCAAGAAATATAAATTGGGCTCAGGCTATGAGAGAGCTCAAAAAAGATTTTGAAAATCAAGTAAGGGAGCTAAAGGAAAAATTGGGAAGATAAATGAGAAAGATACAGAAAAAAATATGGAAACCAAGTTAGCAGCTTAGTCAAGGAGATCTCCAAAAATGCTGAAGAAAACAACATGTTAAAAACTAGTTTAGGTCAAAAGGATAAAACAATCCAAAAAGTTAATGAGGACCTTAAAAAGAGTAGAATTGGGGGACAGCTAGGTGGAACAGTGGATAGAGCCCCAGCCCTGGAATCAGAAGTACCTGATTTCAAATCCAGCCTCAGATATTTAATAATTACTTAGCTGTGTGGCCTTGGGCAAGCTACTCAACCCTACTGCCTTGCAAAAACTAAAAAAAAAGAGAGAATTGGGCAGATGGAAAAGGAGATAAGAAAGCTCTCTGTGAAAAACAAATCCTTCAAATGTAGAATGGAGCTTAAGGATTCTGATGACTTTGCAAGGAATCAAGACACAATAATTCAACACCAAAAGAATGAAAACTACAAGAAAATATGAAATATCTCACTGAAAAAACAAATGATCTGGAAAAAACAGATCCAAAAGAGACAATTTAAAAATCATTGGGTAACCTGAAAGTCATGGTCAGGAAAAGAGCTTTGACTTCATTTTTAAAGAATTTCTGCAGAAAAATTTCTCTGATATACTAGGAACAGAGGGAAGAATAGAAAGTGAGAGAATCTATTGATCTCCTCCTGAAAGAGATTAAAAAAATAATCCCCAGGAATAATATAGCCAAGTACCAGAACTCCCAAGTCAAATAAAAAATATTACAAGTAGTCAGAAGGAAACAATTAAAATATCATGGAACTACAGTCGGAATCACACTGTACTTAGCAGTATCCACATTAGGGACCCAGAGGGCTTGGAAGATAATACTCTGGAAGGCAAAAGAGCTTGGAATGCAACCAAGTAACAACTACCCAGCAAAGTTGAACATCCTCTTCTAGGGGAAAAGATGGACTTTCTTTTTTTTTAGAATGATTTTATTTATTTTGAGTTTTACAGTTTTCCCCCCATTCTTGCTTCCCTCCTTCCAGCCCCCCAGAGGACATTCTGTTAGTCTTTACATTGATTCCATGTTATACATTGATCCCAGTTGAATCTAATGATAGAGAAATCATATCCTTAAGAAAGGAAAATAAGTATGAGATAGTAAGGTTACATAATAAGACAATTTTTTTTTTCTGATTTGAAGGTAATAGTCTTTGGTCTTTGTTCAAAGTCCATATTTCTCTCTCTGGATACAGAGGGTATTCTCCATTGCAGATAACCCAAAATTGTCACCAGTTGCCACACTGATGGAATGAGCAATTCCATCAAGGTTACTTGTCACCCCCATGTTGCTGTTAGGGTGAACAATGCTTTTCTGGTTCTGCTCATCTCACTCAGCATCAGTTCATGCAAATCCTTCCAGGCTTCCCTGAATTCCCATTCCTCCTGGTTTCTAATAGAGCAATAGTGTTCCATGACATACATACACCACAGTTTGTTAAGCCATTCCACAATTGAAGGACATTCACTTAATTTCCAATTTTTTGCCACCACAAGCAGGGATTCTATAAATACTTTAGTACAAGTGATGTTTTTAATCCTTTTTCATAATCTCTTCAGGGTATAGACCCAGTAGTGGTATTGCTGGATCAAAGGGTATGCACATTTTTGTTGCCCTTTGGGCATAATCCCAAATTGCTCTCCAGAAAAGTTGGATGAGTTCACAGCTCCACCAACAATGTATTAGTGGCCCAGATTTCCCACATCCCTTCCAACATTTATCATTGTCCTTTCTGGGCATATTGGCCAGTCTGAGAGGTGTGAGGTGGTATCTCAGAGATTCTTTAATTTCCATTTCTTTAATAAGTAATGATTTGGAGCAATTTTTCATATGACTATGGATTGCTTTGATTTCCTCAGCTGAAAATTACCTTTGCATATCCTTTGACCATTTGTCAATTGGGGAATGGCTTGTTTTTTGAAAATTTGACTCAGTTCTCTGTGTATTTTTTAAATGAGTCCTTTGTCAGAAATACTAGTTGCAAAAATTGTTTCCTAATTTATTACATTTCTTTTTATCTTGGTTGCAGTGGTTTTGTCTGTGCAAAAGCTGGAAAAGATGGGCTTTCAATGAAATAGGGTAATGTGAAATGTTCCTGTTGAAATGATCAGAGATGAACAGAGAATTTAATCTTCAAGTACAGGAGTCAGGTAAAGCATAGAGAGGGTGGACGAGAAGGGTAAATTATGAGGGATTTAATGATGATTTTGACAGTACTTATATGAATCTTCTCATTTATTAGAGCAGTTAGAAGGAACATATGTAGACAAGGCACAAGAGAAAGCTGAATTTAAAGGTATAATGTATTGTAAAAATATATTGTAATAATGGAGTCAATGAGTGAAAAGGAAATGTATTGGGAGATAGAGAAAGGAGAGGTAGAAAAGGCAAAGATATTTCATATAAAAGAGTCAAGATACAGCTTTTGTAATGCTATGGAAGGGGTAAGGTAAGGGGAATCTCATCGAAAATGTCTCAGAGAGGAAACAGCATACATACTCTATATGGTATAAAAATCTAGAATAAGGAAAGAAAGGGGATAGGGGAGGGGAGGGGATTGTAGTTTAAAGAGGAGAGGGTAGATCATGGGAGAGGATAGTCAGATATCATACATTTTCTTTTTTACTTTTTTGTAAAATGGTGGGATTCACTGGTCTGTCTGGAACCAAAGGACTGGGTGGTGGCTGGGTCTCTGGGGTGGGATGTAGGTTTGGGACCTCCTGGACCCAGGGGCAGTGCTTTGTCCACTGTGCCACTAGGCTGCCCCCAGCACATTTTTGAAGAGGGACACAATGGAAGGAGAGAGAAAATGTAATAACTATTAGTGGGGAGGAATGAATGGAGGGAATTAAAATCAGCAACAGTAACTGTAGAAAAATATGGAAGTAACTTCTCTGATAGACTTATGATCAAGTATACCGTCTACCCCAGAGACAGAAGTGATGATATTAGAACACAGACTGGAGAACATTTTTTTTTCTTTTTCTTTCACTTTATTTCTCATGAGGTTTTATATTTTTGTGGGGGGAGGGGGGATTATGTTTACTCTTACAACAGGAATATTTTAGTAATGTGTAAATAAATAAAACAGACAATGTTGAAAAAAGTAAAATAAAATAATAATAAATAAAGTGAATTTTTATACATAAAAAAGAGCTTCTAAAAAAAGAAAAAGAAAATTTTAAAAAGCTGTTAAGAATATTTTGGATTATATAGAACTTTCCAGTTTTTTATGGTATTAGTATTAGTTTTGCTGGGTCAAAGGATATGATCAGTTTTATTGTTCTTTGGACATAGTTTCATATTTCTCTCAAGAATGGTTGGATCAGAACTTCACCAAAGGTGCATTAATGTCCCAATTCTCCCACAACTCTCCAACATTGATTGTTTTTCCTTTTTTGTCATCTTAAACAATCTGATAGGAGTAAGGTTAGACTTCATGGTTATTTTAATTTGTATTTCTCTAATCAGTAATTATTTAAGGTATTTTTTAATGTGATTTTGCATAGCTTTAATTTCTCCATTTAAAAATTGCCTATTCATAACATTTCACCATTTATTAATTGGGGGAGAACCTAACAAATTTTATTCAATTCTCTACATATTTTAGAAATTAGATCTTGATCAGAACCCCTAATTGTGAAAATAGTTTTCCAGCTTTGTTTTCTTTCTAATCTTGGCAGCATTGATTGTATTAATACTGTAGTGCATACTATAGGAAAAGCTATATCTTGACTCTTTTATATGAAATATCATTGCTTATTCTACCTCTCCTTTCTCTTTCTCCCAGTACATTTTCCTTTCACCCATTGACTCAACTTTTACAATATATTATACCTTCAAATTCAGCTATTCAGCTCTCTCCTGTGCCTTGTCTACATATGTTCCTTCTAACTGCTCTAATAAATGAGAGGCTCATTTTATTACTGTTTTAATTTAATATAGTCAAATACATCCATTTTACAATTTATAATGCATTCTAATTCATTTGGTCATAAATTTCTCCCCTTTCCATAGAATTGACAGTTTATTTCTTTATCTATTAATTGATCTATGGTATCGCCCTTTATGTCTAAATCTTGTACCCATTTTGACCCTATTTTGGTATAGGGAAGAGATGTGGATGGCTAGTTTTTGAAATACTGTTTTCCAGTTTTCCCAAAATTTTTTGTCAAATAGTGAGTTCTTATCCCAGAAACTAATGTCATTGAATTTGTCAAATAGTAAATTACTGTAGTCATTTACTACTATTTCTTTTGAACCTAATCTAATGCACTGATCCATTACTCTATTTCTTAACCAGTACCAGGCAATTTTTGATGATTGTCACTTTATAGTACAATTTTACATCTGTTAAAATAAGGTTACCTTCCTTTACAATTTTCATCATTCCCTTGATATTCTTGACCTTTTGTCATGCCATATCAATTTGTTAACATTTTTTCTAACTCAGTAAAATAACTACTTGGTGGTTTGATTGGTATATAACTGAATAAGTAATTAATTTGGGTAAAATTGTCATTTTTATTATATTAAGGCAGCCTAAACATGAGCAATAGACATTTTTTTTCCAAATGTTTAAATCTGACTTTATTTGTGTAACAGATGTTTTATAATTGTGTTTGTACAGTTTCTGATTTTGTCTTGGGAGGTAGAATCCCAAGTATTTAATTTTGTCTGCAATCCTCTGAAAAGAATTTCTCTTTTTATCTCTTGCTTTTGGGCTTTGTTATTCATATATAGAAATGCTGATGACTTTCTGATTTCCTTTTAATCTTAGTTGTACTGGTGTAGTTTGTGCAGCAACTTTTTAATTTAATGCAATCAAAATTATCCATTTTTCATTTATTAATTTTCTCTACATCTTCTTTGGTCACAAATTCTCCTTCCCTCCTTTAATTTGACAGGTAATGACTCCTTTCTCCTCTAATTGACATATGGTATCACCCTTTATGTCTAAATCATATACCCATTTTTATCTTATCTTTATAAAGGGTGAGCGATGTTGGTCTATGCCTAGTTTGTGCAGTACTGTTTTCCAGTTTTTCAGCAGATTTTATCAAATAGTGAATTATTATCCCATAAGCTGGAGTCTTTGTGTTTGTCAAACAATTCTACTGATCTACCACTCCATTTCTTCTTCTTTTTTCTTAGATTTTTCAAGGCAGTGGGGTTAAGTGGCTTGCCCAAGGTCACATGGCTAGATAATTATTAAGTGTTTGACATCGGATTTGAACCCAGGTACTCCTGACTCCAAGGCTGGTGCTCTATCCACTGTGTCACCTAGCCACCCTCCACTCCATTTCTTAGCCAATACTAGTTTTGATAATTGCCACTTTATAATTTTTTTCCTCCAATTCTTTTGATATTATTGATCTTTTGTTTTTCTAGTTGAATTTTGTTACTATTTCTTTCTAGGTATATAAAATAGTTTTGTGTAGGTTGATTGGTTTGGCAGTAAATACGTAGATTAGTTTTGATGAAATTGTCATTTATCATATTACCAATTAGAAACTAGTGTTTTCCCAATTCTTTAGATCTGACTTTACATTTGAAATTGTTTTGTAGTTATATTCATCTAGTGCCTTGGATTGTCTTGACACATAGAATCCCAAATAGTTTGTGTTGTCTACAGTTATTTTGAATGTAATTATTCTTTCTGTCTCTTCCTGTTGAACTTTGCTAGTAATGTACACAAATATTGGTGATTTATATTGGTTTGTTATATTCTTCAACTATGCTAAAGTTGTTATTTCAAGTGATTTTTAGTGGATTCTCTGAGATTGTAAAACTGCTACCATATCATCTGTAAAGAGTAAGAGTTTTATTTCCTCAATGCTTATTCCTTTAATTTTTTTCTTCTCATTGCTAAAGTTAACATTTCTTGTTACAATATTGAATAATAGAGGGGACAATGGACATTCTTCCTTTATCCCTGATCTTATGGGGAAATCTTCTAGCTTTTCTCCATTGCATATGATGCTTGCTAATGGTTTTAAATTGATACTGCATATGTTTTAAGGGAAAAAATATCATTCCTAGGCTTTGTAGTTTTTTTAAAAAATAGGAATTAATGCTGTATTTTGTCAAAAAACTTTTTCAGCATTTATTGAGATACTCAAATGAATTCAATTTTTTAATATAGTGGATTGTGATCAATTTAATATGGTCAATTATGCTGATAGTCTACCTAATATTGAACCAAACCTGCATTCCTTGTATAAATTCCATCTGCTCATAGTGTATTATCCTGATGATAATGCTACAATCTCTTCCCTTATATTTTATTTTAAATTTTTTGCATCAATACATTTAATTTTCTTTATTTTGGTTCTTTCTGATTTAGGTATCAGTACCATATCTGTGTTGTAAAAGAAATTTGGTAGAACTCCTTCTTCACTTATTTTTCCAATTTTTATATAGCATTGGAATTAATATTTTTCATATATTTAATATAATCCACTTGTAAATTCATCTGACCCTGGAGATTTTTGCTTAGGGAGTTCATTATTGACTTGTACTATTCCTTTTTTTCTGAATTGGAGTTGTGTTTTATTACCTTTTCAGCTAATCTGGGTAATTTGTATTGTAAATATTCATCCATTTCATGTCATCTCATGTGTTGCTGATATTGTGTTCAGTGTTCTCCTAATCTGTTCACTCACTTTTCATCAGTTCATTTCAATTTTTCTGATATCTGCCCATTCATCATTAGGGTCCCAATTTTCCCACACCTACTCAATATCTATCATTCTGCCACGTCAGCCAAACTATGAGGTATGAAATGACACCTCAGAATTATTTTAAATTACATTTTTCTAATTAAGTCAAAATATTTTTATAAGTCTATAGACAGAGAAATAGCTTTATTTCTTCATCAGAAAATTGCTTATTCATATTATTTGACCATTGTTCACTTGGAAAAGAACTTGTTTGCATTTACATTTGACTCAGTTATCTATATGGTTGAGAAATGAAAATTGTATTGAAATTATTTGCAAACTTTCTGCTTTCTTTCAAAATGTGATTGCTTTGCACAAAAAAACTACTTTTTAGTTAATATAATGGAATTTTCTATTTTGTGCCTCATAATAATCCATATCTCTTGTTTGGCTATGAACTATTTCTTTCTTTCTTCTAAATATCTAAATCATGTACCCAATCTGATCTAATCTTGGTATACTGTGTAAGATGTTGGTCTATATCTCATTTCTGCCACATTATTTCCCAGTTTTCCCAGGAGTTTTTGTCAAATAGGAGTCCTTATCCCAGAAACTCTATTCTTTGAGTTTATCAAATACTAGATTACTAGAGTCATTTATTCTTGGATCTTACTTGTCTAATCTTTTCCAGTTTTCTACCACTCTATGTTTTTTACCCAGTACAGATAGCTTCAATGCTTTCAGTATATAATAAAATTTGAGATCTGGTACTACTAGGTTACCTTTATTTTCACTTGTCTTCATTCTTTTTATAACATAGAGTTGTTCAAGAATCTGTTTTCTTTCCTTTTAATCTAGAAAATTTACATTTCTGAAAAATTTCTTCAATTTCACTTAAATTGTCAATTTTATTGACTATAATTGAGTAAAATATTTCCTAATAATTCTTCTAATTTAGTTAAAAATTATGTTACAATGTCTATTACTGGATAAACAATAGGAAGGGAAATTGATATAAAAGCAGAGCCACTCTTTCTCTATATTTGGAATCTCCCTCATTCCTTGAAGTGTAACCAAGTATGTTTTGCTTAAGACTTCTAAATCAAGATCTCTCACTTGTCTGCTGTAGCCATTTTCTCTTTTTGCCAATTACCCTTCTGCCATATATTCTTTCTAGTTCAACTCTTGAGGTTCCCCACTTATTCCTTTAAGTTTATCCCCTTGTCTCTTCCACCTCTTCATTTCATACCTTGCCATACCATATCATGTTTTTTTCATTCTCTGCTACTTTAATCCAGTCTTAAAAAAACAGTTCTTTTCCTTGCCAAATTCTATCATTTAGCATTCATCTATGATCTTATTATCTATAGACTTCTTCAGCAGATTGCTTCCTACTCTTTTATCTTCAACTCCTCATATACAGGTTACTTTCCTGCTATATATAAACATATCCATGTCTCCTTCATCTTTAAAAATTTTTCACTTCTTTTAATCATCTTCTTTTCTTATAGTTCTCCTCTCATAGCTAATCTTCTTCAAAAATTCATCTACATTCAGTACTTTCTTTTTTTTAAGGTTTTTTTTTTGCAAGGCAAATGGGGTTAAGTGGCTTGCCCAAGGCCACACAGCTAGGTAATTTTGTGTCTGAGACAGGATTTGAACCCAGGTACTCCTGACTCCAGGGACAGTGCTTTATCCAATACACCACCTAGCTGCCCCAGTACTTTCTTTTTTTTAATTGATTTTTGCAAGGTCATAAGGTTATGTGATTTGCACAAGATCACATAGCTAGGCAATTGTTAAATGTCCGATTTGAACTCAGGTCTTACTGATTCCAGGGGCAGTGCTCTATCCACTGCACCACCTAACTGAGCCTCCTACCCCAGGTTCTTCTAAACTATTTGCAGTGTGAATTCATAACACAAAAGAAAAAAGCCTCTCCAAAGTTGTCAAAAAGTTTCTTGCTGACAAAAATATAATGGAATTTTTCTCAATCCTTATTTTTCTTATCATCTCTTTAGCCTTTTAAAAAAAATTAAAAAATTTTCCCCACTTGCATAAAAGCATTTAAACATTCATTTTTTAAAAAGTTTTCAGTTCTAAATTCATTCTATTCATCCCTTTTCAAACCATTTTTGGAAAAGGCAAGCAGAATAGGTAGAGCCAAGATGGCAAAGTCTTTAAAGGCAGGGATTCACCTGGGCTCTCCTCAAAATTTTCCTAATAATTTTGAATAATGTGAGGCAGAATGCACAAAAAGATGGAGTAAAACAATTTTCCAGCCCAAGATTATTTAGATGTTTGACAGCAAAATCTATTTGCATGAGGGTGAGAGAGGAGTATAATCCAGTTCAAGGTTTGTCAACCCAGACTAGGTTCCAACAAACCAGGAGTAGGTATCAGTGCAACTGAATTGGTGGCAGCAGTGGCACCTCTCAGCTCACAGACACAGGAAAAGTCTGTCACACCAGAGTGAGAATGGAGAATAGTCCAGTGCAGACCCAGTTACAATAAAGCAAAAACACACCTAGGGAGTCACTAAATCAGCAGCAGCAACAACAGCAGCTTCTTCTGGGATTTTTCAGCCCACCAAGAGTAAGGGGGGTCAAACAACTCAATGGAAGGAGACAGGGGTCTCTTTGCTGGCACTGAGGGAAGATTCTGTTGTTTTTCCCACAGTTGGATACTGGTTGCAATCTTGGGTGGTCATTCCAGAATGAGAAATAACAGTGGCATACTAGAGCTTTTAGATACAGGGGAACAGGGACCTTAATCACAGTTCAAGGGCAGAAAACAGTGTTAGTGATCACTCATGAATTAGAATATATTTCATGAAAATAATCAACACACCTCTCCTTAGAACACACATCTTGGAAGGACTGAAAGCTTAGAGGTCCCATGAACTGTCTCTGAAAAGAGCTGTACAAAATTACTGAATTTGGAGCAATGCAGCCTCTACTCTGGAACTAGAATCCTTAACAAAGAGTTAAAAGTCAAGTAATAGTTTGGAAATATTAGCAAACAACAGAAAATAATTTCTGATCATAAAAAGTTATTTTAGTGACAAAGAAAATCAAAATACATGCTCAGAAGAAAATAACAAAGCCAAAGATAAAATATTCAAGAAAATTAAGAATTGGTCTCATGTTATGAAAGAGATCATAAAATATTTTGAAAATCAAGTAAAAGAGGTAGAATAAAATGGGGTAGAAAAATGAGAGAGATGCAAGAAAATCATCAAAAATGAGCCAACAGGAGACAGCTAGGTGGCACAGTGGATAGAGAACTGGCCCTGGATTCAGAAGGACCTGAGTTCAAATATGAATTAAGAAATTTAATAATTATCTAGCTGTGTGTCCCTAGGCAAGTCACTTAACCCTATTGCCTTTCAAAATTGAGCCAACAGCCTAGTCATCAAATTAAATTTATTAGTCTACTTGAATGGTATAATCAGTTCTCAATAGTTACCAATAATACATTAATGTTTCAATTTTCCCACATTCCCTACAATTTTTGTCATTTTAATTTTCTGTGATATTAGTCAATTTCATAGGTTTAAGGTGATTACAGAGAGTCATTTTAATTTGTATTTCTCTATTCAAAAGTAATTTGGAACATTTTTTCAAATGACTATAGATAGATTTGATTATTTCATCTGAAAGTTATTTGTTCATATGTTTGATCATATAGCCATTGAGGAATGAGTGGAATTTTTATAAATTAGACTTAGTTATATATTTGAGAAATAAAGCATAAATCAGATACTTATTATAACATTTTTCAAAAAATGATTTACTTAAGGAAATGGGGTTAAGTGTCTTGCCAAAGGTCACACAGCTATGTAATTATTGAATGTCTGAGCCTGGATTTGAGTCCTGACTCCAGGGCCAGTGCTCTATCCACTGCGCCACCTTGCCACCCCTATCCCCCCCTCTTTTACCCTGTCCCTTACCCTGTCCAATGTTTTGCCTCAGCCTGCTCCCTCCCTTAATCCAACTTTGCTTCAGTCATTCCTGCCTTTCTCATTTCCTTTTCCCCTCCTGTTTTTCTGTAAGTTAAGATAGATTTCTATACCCAACTGAGTGTTTTTGTTATTCCCTGTCGAGTCACTAAGGGTCAAGCATTTTCCCCTCATTTGTCCCATTTTTTACTGCTCTGAAAAACTCTTTCATTCCTATTTTGTCAGAGAAAACATGTAATTGGAAAAATAAAATATTTGGAAAATACATAAGGAAGAAAAAAGAGGAACAGAGATAAAGTTTTTATTAAGGATAAGTGGACTGATCATAAATGACAATAAAGACAAAGCATAATTGTGCAATTCATTTGTTTCTACCTTGTAGTTTTTAAACTGACTTTTAAAATGGAAATTATAATTTAAAAATGTCCAGCAAAGAAGGTAATAAATATCTGTATTATTTCTAGTGTGTTCCAACACCCCCAAAAGGCATGTGCTATTGTTATCCCCATTTAATAGATGAGCAAGCTGAAGCAGACAAAAGGTAAATGACAGTACCAGATTATCTGAACTCAAGACTTTCTGACTCCAATTCAGGTACTTTATCTACTGTGCCATCAATTGCGCCTAGGCAACTGATACTGTAGATAAATAAAGGATTAGTTTAGTAAGAAGACATCTAAGCTATCTGTTATTCACCCAAGTCATCTATCCTAAATTAATTACATTACCAGGTTCTGAAAGGATGGGTGGATATGATTGTTGAGTCACTGGTAGTGGTACTTGAAAGACTATGGAAAATAGCTGCAATATCACATAATTGGAGAAGGGCATATGTCCTAATTGCCTAAAAAGGGGAGAGAATAAGGTGTGAAATTATGGAGTGGTGAACTTGACTTCTATTCCTGAGAAAATTCACGGACATGTTATGAAAATGATATCTGGTAGATATCTAGAAAGGGAAGCAGCAATTATGAATCCTGCAAGACTTCCTAAAGAACAAGTCATGTTATACTAACCCCATTTCCCTTTTTTCCAGGATTCCCAAATTAGTAGATGAAGGAAATGCTGTGAATATATAGTTTACCAGGATTTTAGGAGAGCTTTTGATAAAGGCTACCATGCTATTCTTGTAGAGAACAAAGAAAGTTACATAACAGAATCAGAGAGATTCAAAAATAGATGGCTAAATGCAAAGAGAAGGTATTGAGTTCCATGTCAATATGATAGGAGGTCTTTGGTGGAATAGCCCAGGGATCTTTATTTGAATCTATGCTGCTTAACATTTTCATCAATGATCATGAGAGAGGTATAGATAGTATGCTTATCAATGTTTTAGATACCAAAAAGATGAGGGAAAATTAACACAATGTATAAGTCAGGATCCAGAATTTTAGAGATAAATGGAGTCCTACACTAGAGTATAAAATTCAACCTGACAGGTATTAGACAGTTTAACTGTTCTGAAAAAAAATATATTTAGTTTTTTTTTTATGTATTACAAGCTTAATATGAATCTATTCCAAGTTGTAGTCCCTTAAAAAGTAAATGCAATTTTTATTTATATTCAGAGGACCATGACTTCCCTGGAATAGGCAGGGGGAAGTCCTACTGATTTCTGCAATTTTTATACATCATTTGGTACAATGTGTTTAGTTTTAGATACCATAGTAGAAGTTGGAGATTGGTAATCTGTAGAATGTATGGAAGATGTGAAAAAACTTGACATATAAGTATTATTTGGAGGAATAGATGATGATTAGTCCTGAGAAGATAAGAGGAGGAAATAATAGATGTATGCAAGTATTTGAAAGGCTTTCATATGGAAAAGAAATTATAATTATTTTGCTTGGTCATAGAGGTAAGAATCAGGAATAAAATTGGATGTTAAAACTGGAAAATGCTTCCTAACAGAAACTTCCAAAAGTATCATGAGCTTCATCAAGAAATGGTATATCAAGTATATTTTAGAGGGATAGTTCTGGACCATGTGATCTAAGAAATTAAACTTCAGTGCTAATAAATAAAATTTCTTAAAGAAGGCCAACCCTATGGCAGCTAGGTGGTGCAGTGAATAGAGCACTGGCCCTGGAGTCAGGAGGATCTGAGTTCAAATTCGACCTCAGACACTTACTAATTACCTATGTGACCTTGGGCAAGTCACTTTACCCCATTGCCTTGCAAAAACCTGAAAAAAAATGTCAACCCTAAAGGCCAACACTTCAGAAAACCTGTCGGGGAAATATATAATAAACACAGGGCTTGTTTTTAATGAATGAAATAAAGAACACTTTTAAAGAACTCACTATATGCTAAAAAGTGAGAATAAAAATATAAAAATGGAGACAACCTCTGCCTCTTTAACTTTGGGTGTTCTGGCTCAAGATTTATACCACCATAACTTGAATGACTTTTTTAAAAAGAGAAAACAACCCAAATCTAAAATAACTAAATCTAAGATGGGGCAAACAGCAATACTCCCAAAGCATAAATCCTTTTATTAATGACATCATAAAGTTAAATTACTTTGTGCTTTCTCTCATTTGTCCTAACTACCCAGTCTCTATCCTTCTCCTGTGTGCCAGGCTAGTCAACACAACTAACCTGACTGATTCACATTTCAAGTTCTAGCTGTGCTGTCTTCCACTTGGTCCTTTCATGAGAGTAAGTCAGACTAACATTCTTTCTCTTCCCAACACACACAAACTATAACAAGTAGGAAATACAATTCCTGTTCAGTCATACCGCAAAAAAAAAAATGAAATTCTGTGGGGGGGGGAAGATGGGAGAGTGCAGATCTGGCTAAATAGGAAGATATTTCCATGTCTGAGGGAAAGGTTCTTAATTAACTTGTGTTAAATTTTTTCAAGAACTTTTGTTAAAAGACAGGGAAACTAACTAGGCTTTCAGAGTCCCTAGTTCATGAAGGACAAGACTCGTAAGTCTCAAGATATATATATATATATATATATATATATATATATATATATATATATATATATATATATATGTATGTATATGTATATATATATAGGCATGTATGTATATGTATATATGCATATATATACATATATATGTATATATATATATATGAACACTATGACAATAGAAAGAAAAGTTCCAAACTATGAAGAGTACTCTTTGAGACAAGTATCCCACAAGGGTTATGGGAATGGAATGAGCTCAAAAACAAATAAGAATGAAAAGACGAAGTAGAATACCCAGCCAGCTTTTTAAAAATTGAATGAAAAATGAATGTCCTCCTTCATGATACTTCTAGATTTTCTTGCTATGTTAAATTAAGTGTTCCTACTTTGAACAATTTAGTATGTCATTTCTTTGTGTAAATTGTATCTACTGAATAATTATTAAGAATAAAGATACCGAATAGTTTTCCCAGGTGAATTTCCGAGCGGGGTTAAGTAGCGGCCCCCGAGCCGAGAGTCACTTGGTGGCGGTGCTTGCAGCCCATCCCTCGGCATTTCATTGGGAGCAACTTTGCAAGTGGTTTCTGTGTCACTAGCACTGTTTTTTTATACAATTGAATTTCCAGACTTGGGAAAGCACTGTTCTGAAAAAACCTGCAAACAACTGGATTTTCTTCCATTAATCTGTGATGCATGTGACAAAGTATTTTGTAAACATCATATTCAGCTGGAGCAGCATAAATGTACTGCTGCATATAAAAAGGATGTGCAGGTCCCAGTGTGTCCACTTTGTCATGTTCCCGTCCCAGTAGGAAGGGAAGAAATTGCAGATGTTGTGGTTGCACAACATATGGATAAAAATTGTAAATATAATCCAGCTCAGGAGAAAAAGATTTTTGTACACCACTTCTCAAAAGAAGGATGCAAGAAGAAAGAAATTTTCAAGCTGCTTTGTGACCAGTGTAATGACAACTTCTGTATTAAGCACAGACATCCTTCAGATCATAACTGCAAAAATAATGGTCGTTCCATCTCCAAAGCAGGGTATGCAGCTATAATGAGAGCTTCTGAATCATCTGGACCTTCAAACAAAATACCTTCCACTTGGCTAGCTCAGAGATTAAGAGGAAAACAAAAGAGTTGATGATCATTTCACATTCTTGGTCTCCAACCTGGCAATGAATGGTTCTGTGCATTTTTATATTGTTATTTTGTGGGCTTTCCCACAAAATTTAGATTATTTATTACCTTTTGTTAACTTTTACTTGAAAACATTTTAACATTTCTCAGGGATAATTGTAAAATTTTTCATTAAAAGTTTGTTTTAAATAGGACTGGGACAAGTGATCAGATTCTACTCCATTTGGTTAGAAATAAAAATGATGCCTTTAAATTATAACTTTGCACATTATATATATTCTATACATTTTAATTGTAACTTTAATTTATAATGTGAATTATAACTTAGTCTTGGGGTACATTCTTATTATAGCTTAAATTTAAAGTTGCATGAAGAATGCCATAAATAGCTAATTGTTTCTGGTGGCTTTATGTCTCTTAAAATCTATTCTTGAGCCAAGGTACTAAGAATTCTTGTACACTTACATGTTTTTTAATAAACTTGCCAAATTTAAAAAAAAGAATAAAGATACCATTGGAGATATGAGAGCCAGTTCTGGGAGAAGGGTTCTAGCACCTTTGAGAGTAATCACCACCCTAAATATCCAACCTGAAGTCCTACAAGTACCAATCAGGTTGGGCTAATGGGGCAAAGAAAGGTAAGCCACAGTGACACTTGTAAAGAAAAACTCACTGAATAAATAGGTGCTGTATGAACATTAATTACTATTATATAAAAGCAACAGGCATGAATAGCATGTATAAGGTAAAATTCTGTTGGATGTCTTTTGATGAATTCCCACAAACTTGGCAATAAGTCTTCCTTCAATTGTTCTGAAATCTCTGCCAGAAATACCTCTCCCAGATTCCCAAGCATATTTGGAGCACAATGTGCTGGATTGATCATTTATTAGATATTTACAGGCAAGAATTCTGCCTATTATAAGACAGGGCAGGGAATACAATAAGAACTCCTAGAAATTTGGGGGAAAGAAGAGAAAACCACTAGAAATTTTCATCATTCACATAAAAGTTCTTTGGAGGAAGGTGGAGAAGTTTGCAGAAACACAAGTATGTTTCATCCTAGGAATTCCTGTGAAACAGTAAAAAAAAATCTTTATATAAGATCACACAGTACCTTAGGAATTGGAAGCAGGAGTAGATCTTAGAACAAAGATAAAAATATCACATCCTGGGGGGAATTTTGACCCTTAAGAAGGTAGCTAGGGAAGCATAGACTTCAGGAGATTCAATAATATCATCTGTGGTGAATGGAAATTCCACTGAGAATGGAATTTGATAAAGATGAAAAGTAACAAGAATAAAATTTTCATTCCTATAACCCCAGGCTAGGAAAAAAATGACAGATACCTTTAGGAGGATGAGAACCACAAAAATGCATCTTGAATTGGATGGTAAGATTTAATGAATTATATAGAATAGATTACAAATCTCTAGATTGTCACTCTAATCACCATCACAAAGAAATTAAAATAGACCTTAGGTAGAAGAGAATGTGAATAATGCTCACTTCAAGAACTTGCTTTACCAGAAAATATCAAGATGGCCAAAAAGAGGTAAAACACTGCTGAGGACTTTAAAAGCAACTGAAAACTATTAGGGTCTTCCAAAGTTGATCTATAGCATTCCCACTTTATGCAGTTGAAGTCCAGGGTAACCTGCTGTGGTTTTCTAAATAAATTTGACTCTCAAATATTAATCCCTATCAAAGGTTAACAAGTTTTCAAATCTAAATGCTTGGCAAAAGTCTGATTTTCTTCCTGTTATGAGAAAATGAAATGTTTTCTCCACTTACAAACTCAAGAACAATTACAAACTCAGGGAGAAAATAATTAGAAAAACCAAAAAGCTTATCCAACCTAAATAATTTAATCAATGTTAGAAGATTATAATAATAGGCTCTCTTTTAGACATCAAAGAATTGTATAAAGATGATGTTCTTGGAGGAAATATTGTGCAAACTAATAGAATAACCCCCAAGGAAGTTTAATAATTTCTTAATCCTTGTTTATGTATAAATATCCTGGTCTTTCTCTGCTCTGGGTAATCATCTTGTATAGATGCCCTCCACCTATAGATTTTGTGGTAAATTATGTGATACATGTCTATCTTGCATTTCTATTATTTAATTTTTACCCTAAATTATTGTTTAATATCCCCAGGTCAAAGTTTACAAACCTGCATGCCAATATGAAGTCCCTTATCTAAGTTCCTCACATCGATCTGTTAAAACAAAGCAAGAAAATGATGATTCTCAGACATGAATCCTCAGAGATTTCTCTAAGTATCCCAGAGGAAAGGGAAGAAGATTGTCTGGGTGAGGACAAGAGGAACCAAGAGGGATGTTTCCATTCTATGGAATTCTCTTCTCTTGGTCATATAGGGAAAATGGAGAATAAAAGACAGAGATGAACAAATTTACCATTATTGGACAAGTCTCTAATTTGATCCTTTCTAATTCCAAATTTTTCACATATATCCCCAAATTTCTTCTTTATTTCATCTGATAGATCTGGAGTCCGGCCTGTAATGAAGATGAAAGTGAGGAATGGCTGCTGAGTCTCACACTGCTCACTTTCAACAATACATAGAAAAGGATGTAGCTAGAGGAATGTGGGGTGCAGATTACAGAGTCAGGGTTCCATATCTTTCATTTGGGTGACAGCTAATAATTTTGTGAATTGAAACCATCATATAACTCCAAATTTGTTGTGACTAGTAATAAAGGATTAAAGATGCTTCCCTACTGATTATCAATAAGTTATTTACCAAGTATTTATAACATGCCTATATAATGACAAGCATTATGAGGGAAATTAGCTATGCAAAAACAAATTAGTTTGCTCTTTCTCTCAAGGAGTTTACAGTCTACTGGAAAGAAACATCTTCACAAATAAATAAATACAAGTGTGATGAGGGGTTACAGGATCCAAACATCTATTACAGAAGAAATTTGAAAGTTAAATATAAAGTTAACTTTTAGGGGGGAAGAGCTGGTAACATCTCTAAAGGACACTACACTTAAGATGAGCCTGAGAGAGATTGGGAGCTATGAGGAGCTGGTCTGGGATGTCAGGGCAGTGTGATTCAACATGGAAGAGACATACAGGATAGTATTGTATTGCTGAAATCATTTGGATTCCCAAGATTTAAACCTCTGATTCCCCCTTCTCCACATTCCCTTGATCTCTCCCAAGGAAGAGTTTATTCTTCCTAAAGTTTATTTCTATCTCTTAGGAGTTTTGTCCATTCTGTTTACCTGAATTTAAAATATTATTTTATGATAAATATGATTAGCCATTCCATTGCCATTTGTTGTTCAGTACAAAATGACAAAAATGAAAAACCAAGGGGGGAAGAGAAATAGATTTAAAGGTTGAATATTAAATCAAAGCCCTTCACACATCATGTCTTTATTTTCGTAGCTAGGGTGAATAGGAAGAATAACAGAGAATAATTAATTTATATTTAACATTTTTCAGAGCAGAAAGAAAGAAAAAATTTCTACTGGGACCTCTCTGTCTCCCTCTATCTCTCTGTGTGTGTCTCTGTGTTTGTGTTTCTCTCTAGCTCTATTTCTCTTTGGATCTCTCTATCTCTGTCTTTCTGTCTCTTCTCTCTCTCTCTCTCTCTCTCTCTCTCTCTCTCTCTCTCTCTCTCTCTTCAATTAATTGTGTCAAATACAATTCCAGGTATAGTTATGAAGACAAAAATAAGTGGACCCTGGTCTTAGAAAGGTTGAATTCTTCTGAGGGCTCCAAACTGCATTCAGTAGTTACTGAAGAAAGCTGAACATGGATAGTTTGTTGTTATGAAAAGATCTCTCTCCTTCCCCACCAACAATGATTTCAGGGATTGCATACACTAGTCAATCACAATTTAGAGCACCCACTGCTATACTTTTTCTTTATTACTTTTATCACAAAAAAAGAAAGGGAAGAGTATTGGAATAGAATACATACCATAGAGTTCTGCCCAAATGATCACTTCTCCATTTTTGACATTGTTCAAGATAAATATGACATGATTAGAGTCCACACTTTGAATGGAAAAATCATTCAGTCCATCATCTGTGAAATCATCAAAGGATCAGGTCAGAATTTTGAAATTAGAGGAACAAAAACATGAGTCTTCATGCAAAGTCTCAACCAGGATTTTCTAGAAACCTTAATTCCATCATAACATCTACCTACCATACCAACCAAACCGCATTTTTGTTGACAGACCTGTGCTTTTGTTAACATTCTTCCTATCTGCTTCTAGAGTCATAAAATGTTAGAAATGAAATGAAATATTGAGTCCAAGTTTCTCACTTCATAGATGGGGCAACTGAGACCAAGGGAGGGCAAAAGACTTGTGCAAGGCTACCTACATTTCAATCACATAAGGGCTAATCAGATTTCTCAAACTCTGTAAAGAAGTGAAATTATCTGAGTTTCTGATCTATTTTGCATGGTAGAGGTATGATGACATTAAATCACAATTGTGGAGGGATATCTGCAAAAAAGGCATTTTTGATGGGTCTTCTAGGAAGGCAATGAGATGATGGTATAAAGTTAGGAAACTCCTGGAACTTTTTCTGAAAACAACTTTGAATGAAGCCTCTAAACAGATTCTAAAACAACAAAACTCACCCAAAAAACAGTGAAACAACTTTTCATCAAGATGTCTTGGGGGCAGTTAGGTGGTGTGGTGAATAAAGAGCACAGGCCCTGAAGTCAGAAGGAACCTGAGTTCAAATCCAGCCTCAGACATTTAATAATTATATAGCTATGTGACCTTAGCCAAGTCACTTAACCCCATTGTCTTGCAAAAATCAAACAAAAAGGGTGCTAGATGGCTCAGTGGATAGAGCACCTGCCCTGGAGTCAGAAATACTTGAGTTCAAATCTGGCCTCAGACACTTAATAATTACCTAGCTGTGTGGCCTTGGGCAAGCCACTTAACCCCATTGCCTTGCAAAAACTAAAACAAAACAAAAAAAAAGCAGAAAAGCAAAAGAGAGTAGCAATCTTGATCACAGATAAAGAAAAACAAAAATAGATTTAATTACAACAGATAAAGAAGAAAGGCATCATAAAGCTACAACTAGAAAAAAAGATTTGAAATTTTGTGAAATACTTCTTAAAATGCCAATCAATTGAAGAATGACTGAATAAACTATTATATATGAATATTATGGAGAACTCCTGTTCTATAAGAAAACATGAGCACTTGACTTCAGAAAACCCTGGAAAGACTTTCATGAATTGATGTTCAATGAAGTTAGCAGAACCTAGAGAACATTGTCCACATTAACACCTTTAGATAATCAGCTATGATGAAAGCAACTTCTCTCAGCAGTTCAGTTATCAAGGACAATCCTTAGAGACCTGTTAAGGAAAATGCTATTCACATCCTGAATGCAGAAGCAAATAGCATACTATGCTCAATTTTTAAAATTTATGTTTTATTCTTTCTTTTCATAAATTTTTCCCCTTAGTTCAAATTCTTCTTTCACAACATGAGTAATATGGAAATATGCTTTAAAAATGATTGTATATATACAACCTGTATCAAATTGTTTGCTGCCATAGGGAGTGGTATGGAAATGGTGAATGATAGGAAAAAAGTAAAACCCAAAAGCATGAAAAAAGATGAATGTTGAAAATTCTTTGCATGTAATTAGAAAATAAATCGATAGATGCACAGATACACCCATACACAAAGAGAGACATTTTTGTATAGCTTATAACCAACTATTTCTTTGTTAATTACTGGGATTAATAAATCCACTTCAGAATAATACTGAAAAACAATGAGATACTCCTTTATACTTACATTGTACAAGCATTTTACCACCTTCTCCAGTGAAAGTAGTCACAGAAAATTGAACACATTTGCCATTTTGCCTGGAAATAAAAATTAGGATTACAATCACATTTCATCTTTGCAAAGGAAATTTTCCTAGGAATACCCATTTTAATAAATTTTAATTTTTATCTATAAAATGAATGCATTTTTCATTTCTTACAGGTTTTGTGATCAATGCTCTAAAATGACTTATAATTTCTCTGAAAGAATTAAATTCAATTTGCCATTTTAGAAATTGCTGAATATTTTAAGTAAATTTGAATTCTTTGAAAATATGGAATCTCTGATGTGGTGGATATTATGATTTTTTTGCATTAACCAGAATAGCTGATAAGAGAAAACTCTCTCTTTGGTAGTCTGCATAAAAATACTTTTGAATAATCGCTAGACTTTCCATAGGCCAACTGAAATTGGCTCTGTGTTCAAATTCTGATTCTTCCCCTTATTAAACATGTGGCCTTGGGCAAGAAAGTCTTTTCACCTTTATAAGAGTTAGAATTCACATATGTGCAATAGGGATATTAATATTCTGCATTATCTCATAAACTCATGGAGAAAACCACTATGTTTTCAGAAAAAAAGACAGGACAAGGAAGAGTAAGAGTTTGGTACACCTAAAAACATCAATTACCTAAAAAAAAGAACTTGGTATTTGACAATAATTTCTGGGAAAACAGGAAAATTATCTAGCAGAAATCAGGTTTAATAGAATGTTATACTGTAACTCAAAAGGATAAATGATTTAATATTATTTGTCATAAAAATAATAAGAATTATCTTAAGTAACTTTCACTAATATAATTATAGGAAATTGAAAAGCTTTTGCTTGAGCAAAATGAAATAATTAGAATGAGAAAGGAAGTAATCAATTGGGAAGAAAATAAACCTTTTGAATTGAATGCATCTAAGTTTAATATATTCAAAATCTATAGGTAACTAATAGAAATATATGCCTTAAAGCTTTTTCTCAAAAGATAAATAGTTGAAAGATATAATAATACTAACAACTGACATTTATCAAGTGTTTATTTTGATTCAGGTACTGTAATGTGCAATTTACCTATATTACCTTATTTGATTGCCACAATAACCTTGAAAAGTAGGATCTATTATTATTATTATTCTCAATTTACAGAAAAGGAAACTGAGACAAACAGAGGTGAATTAACTTGTCCAGGAAGATGCAATGACTATGTCTCTAGAGTCAAATTTGAAGTAATGTCTTTCTGTCTCCAGTTCCTGTGTTCTATCCACTCGGATACCTAGAAGGTCTGAGTGTAAATACAGACAAAAATTGTTTGAAAAAAATTACAGTGTTAACAAAGGAAAGGATGTGCCAAATCATTAATAATATTTTATCCTGCAAATTGACAAAAATGACCAAAATATTCAGGTATGTAAATGAGGATAAAAAATGAATAGACTTTGAAGGTTCAGAGTTGCCTTCAGAAGCTACTGAAGGTTTTCCAAACTCCAGGCCCAACTCTCTATCAACTATACCATCTAGCTGCTCCATAAAGCTCTGGCATGGCATGGCATTTATTCCTTTGATTATGTCAATATGCTGCAATCAATGCCATTAATCATTGAACAAAAAAATGCTATTTTTTGGAGCTACATATTCCAAATAGTTTGGAAAGCCATTTGAAAATATGTTAAGGAAGTGACTAAAATATCCATACACTTTGATCGAGAGATCTCAAGGCTAACCATATAAGTCAAGGATTTCAGTGAGTAAAAAGGTCACACTTGAGAAAATATGAATAGTGCTTTTTGTAGTAGAAAAGAATTGTAAGAAAAGATTATGCTCCCCAACTGGGTAATGGTTAAATAAAGCACTACAAATGTGTGAGTTAAGTGAGTGTCTTCTTTCTTTTCTCTCACTCAGTTTTTTTATCTTTTTAGCGAAGTGGCTTCAAGTATCCTACTTCTACCACAAAATGGAGACTGATGACTCAGGGTGGTTTAGAACAAAAAAAATGGTAGTTCTCCTCGGTTTTAATTAAAAATATCCTAACTTCATATGAAAATAATTTAATTAATATTGTCCCTTTTCACTGCCCACAAGCTTCATGTTTATGTATAGCCTATTATTTTTTTTCTTTGAATAGTTACCTTTAATGTTCATAAAACCAACCACCTCCTTGGAATTTCATCACTAATTAATTCCTGGCTCATCCTGCTTAGTTATAGGATCCCACAACTATAACCCAGTTATGATCTCTACTTCCATAAACATCAACTGACATAGCAATTACCTTTTGAAGAAGACTCCACTAAGAATACCATCATGTTCACTGATAGTTTTTATAAACATCTCCAGGTTACCTCCATTTTCAATCTTAGATGTCACATTTGAGGCCAATGCAATAGTGAACCACTCTCCAGTCAACTGTGCAAAAAATTTTAGAGGGGAACAGAAAGAAGGCATCCAAAAGTCATTTAAGCCCATAGTCTTTTTTGAGGTAGGAAGAACTATAATCCAAAAGTTTCATTTCACAAAAGAGGAAATACAGGCCTCAAAGCTGAAGTATTTCTTAACCCCATTCCTATCTGATTCACACACTATCTTCATGGTATAGCAATAAGTCAATAATGCTTGGAGTTAGGAGATCTGAGTTCTTTCCATTATTTTGATACTAGCTCACAGTGTGACTTTTTTTTTAGATTTTTGCAAGGCAAACGGGGTTAAGTGGCTTGCCCAAGGCCACACAGCTAGGTAATTATTGTCTGAGGCCGGATTTGAACTCAGGTACTCCTGACTCCATGGCCAGTATTCTTTCCACTGTGCCACCTAGCAGCCCCTGCAGTGTGACTTTTGATGAATTATTTAGCCTTTCAGTATCCTGGTTTGTGTATTTATCTAATGTGTCTAGTTATATTTTCATTGTTTTTTTTCATGACTTTATTGAACTGATGAAATTATTTTCTCTTCTTCTCACTATACATCCTGGTCTTAGATCTAACTAAGAATTTCTTCAATTATTTGAGGAAAAAGGAGGAAAAATTGCCACAGGAACATGGAAGATCTCTACAAAGGTCCTTACAGTAATTCTTCCTTATTATTTATGAAAGACATGTTCATTCTCTGACTGTAAACATTTATGCTCCTGAAGGACTCTCTCTCCTTCTTCTCTACCTAGATGTGAGATAACTCCTCATCACAGATTCATGAATCATCAAATCCAAGCACATATACAAAATCCCAACACCTATATAAAGTTCCTGTCTGAATCATATCAGGCAAATTAGTGTAAAATGGAGGTCACAGAAAATGAAATTTGTTGGTATTTATCATGTCATTTAATAATGTAATCATAAGCAGAGAGCATAGATTGCAGTGTGAGGTTTTCTAAAAGAATAGAATCTCAGGATTTCAAAACCTTACAATAAGAAAAACTTTTAAAGTCATTTCAGTGCAACCTTTTCTTTCTAGATGGATTAGCATTCTTTGTGTTTATGCTGAGAAGAATGAGAGTTTAGGTCTATTTTTATTGTAATTATTTTAAATTTTGAACATAAGCACACACTCATATAATTTTATATTTTCTGCTTCCTTGTGTCATTAGTAGGCAACACAACTATTAGGAAGAAAAACTTTGAATGAAAAGATACAAATACATTTTTTCCTTTCAGTTTCATAGCCTAATTTTGCTCTGTGTCCTAAGAGGTTCTGTTTTCCTTGTCCACTACTTGCAAAGCTTTGCCAAATTACTCTTTCAATCTGTTTCAACTCTTGTTAATTTTACCTTTCCTTGGTATTCCACATTGTTATCAAGAGCCTGGAGACCAGATAATAGGACCAGGCCTACAGTCAGTCCTAGAATCTTCATCTTCTCAAGATGTTATCTGGTGTTTCAGCCCCAGTTGAATGTGTGAGATTTCTAATGAATACTTGGAGTTCTCTGGTCATCTGCCTTTATATGTCATTCCAGGGTAAGTTTGCTGATGATGTGGCACTAAGGGGACACTAATCTTTCAAAGTTTACTTTATCCAAAATCATTGTCAATGATTAACTTGCTAGCCAAGGGCAGTTTACAAAAGTGTTTTGATTTTGACAATTATGAAGTGCAAATTTCCAGGATCATTAATGTTTTTTTCACCTAGCAGTTCATAGTATATATGAAAGCCTCTTTGAAACATATGAAGCTTAAATTTTTAAACTTATGAAAAGGAGATGGCAGAGACTATGCTTCCTCTTCTGGGTAAGAGATATGACCTCTTCTAAGAACTTCAGCTAAAGCCAGAAGAAAGAATAGAAAGAAAGACCAAAATCTGGTAGATAACATCACCAATTCAGTGCCAGCAGTATAATGTCCAGTTCCTGTATTGCCAGTAAGGAACAATGCTCAACAAAGACTATGTACTAAACATACATAGCTGGAAGAGAATGGACTCAATGGGAGCCTGGAAATGATTAAGGCCCTTGGAAGCAGCATATTGACATCTCCAAAGAATATAAAGGTCATTCCATGTCAAAGCTTTCTGGAGCACCTAGGTAGTACAGTGAATAGAGTGCTGAGCTTAAAGCCTAGAAAACCTCAGTTCAAATCCAACCTCAGATAATTCCTATCTGCGTGACCCTGGTCAAGTCACTTAACCTCTATTTAATGCATGAATCCCTAATAAAAATTAAAATATGATCTTCTGGAGAAGGAAATGACAAATCACTGAAATATCTTAGCCAAGACAAACCCATGTTCAGTTGGTCCATGAGATAATGAAGAGGCAGACATGAATATAAAAAATGAACCAAAGACAAAATAGTGCTTCAAGACTTGCAAAGCACTTTAGATATTATCTTATTTAATCATTACAAAAACCTTAGGAGTAGGCACTAGCATTATCCTTATTTTACATATGAAGAAACTGAGACCAAGACTTGCTATTAAGTTTCTGAATCTAGATTTGAACTCAGATCTTTCAGATGCTAGAAACAGCACTCTACCGAACCAGTGAACTGCCACATATTCTTCATCTTTCTGATCTTCTGAATGTATGTGCTAGAAGTTTCCCTTCTTTCCACCAATTATATATATATATATATATACATATATATATATATATATATATATATATATATATATATGTATGTATGTATTATTAAGGAAAAGCAAAAGCTAAATTTATGGGAAAATATAGTAATTTTCACTTTTTAAATTAAAAATAACATTGATATACTTTGATTTTGCTTCACAAAAAATGTCACCAGTTTTCAAATATATTTCTGCATATATCCCATTAATTTCTTTTTTTCTTAAACAGTTGCCCTTGATGTTCTTAACACCAACCACCTCTTGGAAATTTCATCAGTAATACTTCCCTGCTCATCCTGTTTGGGTTAAATATTCCCATAACTACTGCCTAGATTTTGTCCCCACTTCTATATACAACAACTAACTGAAGTAGCATTTACTTTTTCATGAAGGTTCCACTAAGATTATCATCTCCTATAGCAATATACTTTACATACTTCTCCAGGGAACCTCCTTTTGCCATCTTATCTGAATGATCTTATGCCAATGCCACAGTGAACCACTCTTCATTCATCTGTGGAAAAGACAAGAGATGTGATGAGAATTGAAAAAAGACATCTATGGTCACATAGGCTCATAGTTTTTTTAAGCTGGGAAGAATCACAGTCCAAAAACCCTAGTTTTACAGGTAAAGAAACAGGCCTCTAAGGTGAAATATATCCTTTTTTTTAGGTTTTATTGCAAGACAATAGGGTTAAGTGGCTTGCCCAAGGCCACAGAGCTAGGTAATTATTACGTGTCTGAGGCCAGATTTGAGCTCAAGTACTCCTGACTCCAGGGTCAGTGCTCTATCCACTGCATCACCTAGCCGCCCATGCAGTATATCCTAACCCCAGTCTCATCTGGTTCACCTACTACTATATTCATAGTAGAGCAATAAGCTCATAATATTAGGAGTTAGGAAATCTGAGTTCTTGTCTGTATTGTTACTACCTACATGAATTTTGACAAGTTATTTCACCTCTCAGAGTCCTGATTTGTTCGTTTGTCCAGTGGGTCTAAGTGTATATTCACTGTGAGTTTCAAGGCATCATTCTAGTGATAATTATACTATCCATTTCTCTTACTTTGTAATTTGAACTTAAATCTGACTCATAGTTTCTACAATTATTTGGGAATTAGAGAGAGAAATTGCCACTGGTACAGGGAAGATCTCCTAATAGTAACTCTCCCTTATTACTTTTGAAAGACTTCATTCTCTGATTCTAATCATTCAAAGAACTAAGGGATTGTCTTTCTATTCTAGTCTAGTCTACCTGGACATGGGATAACTCCCTATCACACAATTCAAGAGACATCTAATCCCAGTATATGTGTAGAAGCAAAGTCCTTCAAGTTATTATCCTATCAGCAAAAATAGTTTACATGGAAAGTCACAGAAATGCAAACTTCCTGGGATTTATGATCTCTTTTACTATACAATTAAAACAGAGAGTATAGATTTCAATTACAGTTTTTTGTGTTGGAGTGACATGTCCAGATTTCAGCATTTTAGAGTTAGAAAACTCTTAAAGATAGATCATCTTGTGCAATCAGCACAAACTATTCTATGGCTTTACATAGTGATGAATGGCAGATTGAATCCATCCTTATGCTAATTATTTAAAAGAAATAGGGTATGAGCTTACACTCATATGTAATTTCATAATTTCTTCTGACCTTAATCATTGCTAGACTACAAAGATATTGGAAGGAAAACCAGTGAGAAGACACAAATGTTCATCTCTTTCTTTCTACTTCAAAGACTATTTTTGCTCTATTCTGCCCAAAGAAGTTCTATTTTTCTTACCCATTACCCTGAAACCTTTCCCGGGTCACTCTATCAGCCTGTTCCCATTCTTGCTCACTTATCAGATCTGAATTTACCTCACTGCTATCTTGGGCCTGGAGGTGACAGACCAGGGCCAGCCCCACAGTCAGCAGTAGAATCTTCATCTTCTCAAGGGTTCATCTCTGATGCTACAGCCTCAGCTGAATGTGTGAGGATTCTGATGAATACTCTGGGCTCTCTCTGGGCAGCTGCTTTTATACCTCATTCTGGGGTAGGGTGCTGATGATGTGGCACAAAGGGGACACTAATCCTTCAAGACTACTTTATTCAAAGTCACTTCCCAGTAAATAACTGCTAGCCAAAGATCCCAAGGAGGGATTAATAAAATACTTTATGACAATAAATATTTGAAAATTCTGAGATACAGATCTCCAAGATCAACAACCAGTGAGTGTTAGGTTAAGCCAACTTCTTCAGATCAATTCTATGTCTATCCTGGATTCAGAAAATATAGGTCCTGTGATTTTTTTTTTGTCCTTGTGACAGTCAGGTAATTAACTTCTCAGAAAGGATTAAACTGAGTTCACCATTTTAAAAGGTGCTGAAATTTGCCTCCAAAATACCTAAAGTACAAAATAAAAAAGAAAAGAAAAGAAAAAAGAAAAGAAAAGGAGAAAACTCATTTTCTCACAGGCATGGTATCAGAAAATCTGAGTGTCCCATACAGTGAATAATCAGTTTAACTAGAATTGTGTTAAAAGGAATGCTATGATTAAAAAAAAAATGCAAGGATGACCTAGCTCCAACTAGTGAATGGATCTAAAGGGCAGCTGCAGAGAAGAATACATGTCTTATCCAGTCATATATACTGTTTCAGGATCATCATGGAGCCCCTTTTACAAAATACAAGTCATTGATATTATGGGATTGGGGTATTAGGGATCTGTTCCCTGATCAAACTAAAGCCAGAAAGGTTCTCTAGATGCTGGAGTTCTGGGAGGCATGTAGAACCCTCTTACTGTGTAAACAGTTAGCTGGTGTTGTGTGACTTTTTATTTCCCTCTATAGTCTGAGAACTCTTTGCATCAGGTAAAGTCCTGCAGATAGTTCCCTGCTGAGGAGATTTTGAAGGCAATAAGAATTCTGTTGTCTAGAATGGTTTTAGTGATATGTACAACTTGAGAGGGAAAATCCCTCAGGGGCTTGAAAACAATGTCCTCCCTTCCTGACTTGAGAGTGGAAAAGTCTCAGAAACTTTACCATTCACTAAAATTGTTGGAAATATTGTCAAAGAAATGATTTAGAGTGTTTCAGTATCTACCCAATAGACCTAGCAAATTGCATAACTTAGACTCAGGGCTTCTATAGTGAAAGACAATAAACTGCTATTTCACTGAAACAATTTAGCATTAGTTCCTTAATCTATGGAATGGCAGAGTAACATCAATAGCAGAAGAGTGTAGCAGTTACATTTTGAAACAGAGAGACAGAGAAATAGAGAAAGTTTGTTACATAACATTTATTTTAAAAGGTTATGTCATTAAGGACAGCAAGTCATGAAATGTTCTGTGCAAATGGATTTTCTTATTCATGTATTTAAATGTTAGAGTTCTGTAGGTGTATCCTCACTCCCTTCCGTGGACTTTGACATATACATATAGATATACATGAAAGTTCTGCCTTTTCAAATGAAATTTAGCTTGAAGTTCTAAACTTTAATTTAAAAAGGAGGTGGCAGAGACTATGTTTCCTCTTCTGGGGAAGAGATATTCCATCTCCTGAGAACTCCAGTTAAAACAAGAAGCTAGAAATAGCAAGAAAGTCCAAAACCTGGCAGATTATATCACCAGTTAGAGGGCAGCATAATACTATCCAGAAGCTATATTGCCAGAATGTAGGGAGCAATGCCCAGCAAAGGCTACTTGCTAAACATACATATAGCTGGAAGGGAATGAACTCCTTGTGGGAATGGAAATTGTTAATGCCATTGGGAGCAGCACATTGACATCAACAAAAGACATAAAAAAAACCATACCATGCCAGAGTTTTATAGAGGAGGAACTGGTACAGAGGATAAAGAACTGGTTCTGGAGCCAGGAAAGCTACAGTTCAAATCCAAACTCAAATACTTCCTACTTGTGTGACTCTGGTAAAGCTACTTAACTTCTATTTGCCATATGGATCACTGATGACAAATAATAATAAGGGCAATAAAATAGCAAATCTTTGAAATATCTTTGACAAGAATAATCCATGGACAGCTGGTCCATGAGATGACTGTAAAAATAAAACCAAAAAATTTCATAGGATTTAAGGTTTGCATTGTACTGTATCTCATTTGATCATTACAAAAACTCTAGGAGTAGGTACTAGCATTATTCTCATTTTATACATATATGTATGTATGTATATATGCATGTATGAGGAAACTAAGGCTAAGAAAGGCTAAGTATCTTGCTAGTAAGTATCAGAGGTCAAATTTAAACTCAGGTCTTCCTGACTGCAAATAGCATTCTACTATATACCTAACTACCTTATATTCCTATATATCTGCTCTTCTACATGTATGCCCTGGAATTCTTTCCACAAATTATATATATATACATATATATATATAATATATATTATATACGTATATATATATTAGGAAAAATCAAAGGACAAGTTTATGGGAAAGTGTATTATTGCATTTATATTTTTTGGTTTCACATCACAAAACTGTCTCCCCACTCAGTCATCACTATGGCCGTCATTGCTCATATTAAGAACCAGTTTGTATGATGCTCCACACTAATAAAATTTCATTTCTACAAATAAATCAAGTTCCCATCTTATATTTCTCCTTTGCAGTCAACCACATGCAATGTTCATTTTAACCAATTAGTTTTATTGCAAGGTTTTGAATTTCACAGTTTTTCTCCCTCCCTTCCCCTCCCCTTACAAAAGCAATCTGATATAAGCTGTATAAGCTGTATATTTATAACCATGCTAAACATAGATTGATATTGAACATGTTGTAACAGAAGAATCATATCCAAACAAAAAAGAAAATGTTACAAAGAAAAAAAGTGGCATAATACATACAATAACTTTTAACAATTAAAGATAATAATATTTGGTCAGTTCCTTCTCTGGATATGGAGGGTACTTTTCACTGCAAAACTTTTAAATTGTTGTACTGCTGAAGTGGAAATGTCCATCAGGATTGTTTATCACCCTGTGTTGCTCTTAATGTATATAATGTTCTTCTGATTCTGCTCTTTTCACTTAGCATCAATTCATGCATGTCTTTACAGGCTTTTCTGAAATCCCATCCCTTATAATTCTTGAAAGAATAAAAGTTTTCCATCACATACATATACCACAATTTGTTTAATTATTCCCCAGTTGATGGGCATCCCCTTAATTTCATATTCTTTTCCACTACGAAAAGAGCAGCTATGAGTATTTTGTACAAGTGGTATTTTTACACTTTTTTCATAATTTCTTCAGGATACAGACCTAGTAGTGGTATTGCTGGGTCAAAGTGTATGTGCATTATTTTTGCTCTTTGGGCATAATTCCAAATTGCTCTCCAAAAAGGTTGGAGGAGGTTGCAATCTTCCACCAATGCATTAGTGGGATTTTTTTGCAAGGCAATGGGGTTAAGCAACTTGCCCAAGACCTAATAGCTAAATAAGCATTTGGTGTCTGAAATCAGATTTGAACTCAAGTCCTTCTGACTCCAGGGTCGATGTAACATTTGCTGCACCACCCAGATACCTCCAAATTTAATTATTATCATTTTGGATCATTTTTGCTGTGGTTATTAGCATTTTTTATTGTTATTATCATTCTTTTTATTTATATGTTTTGCTCACTATGTAAATTTTTATTTAAGGTTCTGATTGTTTAACTTTCTGTTCATGACTTTTAGATATTCAAATGATTCCTAAATTATGTCTCTGATCATTATTCTAGATCAGTTTTATTTCTGATAAGTTTTTTCATATTTTCTTCCTTTTTTCAGTCTTTTTAGGTTTTATTATTTTCTGATATCTCATAAAGCTACTAGCTTCCTTTGACCTATTCTTAAATTTGAAGTTATTGAACAATGTAGCTTGTATGTTTTTAGCCACTTTTACTAAGTTAATTTCTTTTCATCACTTTATTGAATAACTTTAATTTTCTTTATCATTTTTTTTCATTTCTTTTCTATTGTTCTTTAGGTTTTAAAGTCATGTTTTGCTGGGGGGGGGGTTATTTCTGTCTTTAACGTTCCTAAAAATTCTTGTTGGGGTTGTGCCCAATCTACATTTTGCTTTGAGCCTTTGCTTGTAGATGTATTCAAGTCATTGTCACCTGCATTCATTTCTTCATCTTTTTTGTAACCATAGGAGCTCTTTTTAGTAAAGTTCTCTTGTAGTTTTCTACTCAGTTTTTCTGCCTCTTTCTTCATTTTGAACTCTGTGTTTAATATAGATAGAACTATGTGAATTTCTGGGGTAAAGAATATCTGTCCTCAGCTTTGGTCCTTTTCTATCCTTCTGCTATTTCACAGCTGTCTGGAGATCTACAAATTTTCAGTGGTCTCTGAACTGACATTTTGATCTAAACTATGCAAGTACCTGACCCAATTTTGGTTCTATTAGTTTTTGTATATTTAAACTTCAATAGATTTCACTAAATTCAGTTTTAGTAGATGATTGGGAGGTTCTCAGAGTGACTGAACTTCTGGTTCCCCTTTAATCTTCATCTTTTTCTCCAGTTATTTTACTGCAGTCTTACATTCTTTTCTTTTCCTTTACCCATTTGGTATTTGTTTTATTTTTCCAATTATATGGGCTTTTTTTAGGTTTTTGCAAGGCAGTGGGGTTAAGTGACTTGCTCAAGGCCACACAGCTAGGTAATTATTGAGTGTCTGAGGTCAGATTTGAACTCAAGTACTCCTGATTCCAAGGTTGGTGCTCTATCCACTGTGCCCCCTAGCCACCCACAATTACATGTTTTGAGAGTTTTTCAACATTCATCCTCATGCAAATGCATATTTAAAAGTTATATAATTTGCTTCCACTATCCCTTCCCACCCTCCTCCCCTCAATGTTGACTGGTAAACATTGTACATATACATGTGTACTTGGCATGTTTACAAAATATTCATTTTCTATCTGAGAAACTGCGACTAAGGAAAAAGAAAAAAACTTGAGATAGAAAAGAGAAATTTTTAAAAACTAAACTTAATAGTCATTGAGATTATGTAGGTTTTTCTTCCATTTATTTTGTTTTGTTTTTCTTCCTCTGAGCTTGGATAGCATTGTCCATAGCAAACCGTCCAAGGTTTCCTAGATCTCTGAACTGTTACAGGAGGTGTGTGCATGCAAGTTGACCAAACTCACATTGTTGTTGTAAATATGTACAATGTTCTCTTGGTTCTGTTCCCTTTGCTCAGCATCAGATCCTATAACTCTTTCTGTTCTCTTTTTTGTTTTGTTTTGTTTTTTTTGCAAGGCAATAGGATTAATTGACTTGCCCAAGGTCACACAGATAATTATTAGGCAGATTTATACTCAGGTCTTCCTTACTCAATTTTGGATGCTCTATCCATTGTACCATCTAACCACCCCTCCATTCCTCTCTAGACTCTGACCATTCATGGTTTATTATAGAACAACAGTACTTCATATTATTCATAGAATATAATTTGTTCAGTCATTTCCTAATTGATGGGCATCCCCTTAATTTTCAATTCTTTGACACTACAAAAAGAGCTGCTAGGTGGCAGAACCATGATGGTGGCAGGAGAACAGCCTTTCCTAGGAACTCTCTCCAAAATATTTCAAAAACCTTAAAATTATAACTCTAACTAATTTTTGAGAGACAGAATCCACAGAAAGAACCAGTGAGGCCATTCTCCAATCTGTAGTAACCTGGAAAATAGTGGGAAGGCACTGTTGCCCATGGTTGGAGGGGGCAGCAGCACAGAAGCAAAGGAGCTCCAGCCTTCTGGGAACAGCTGGCAGAGAGCCTGGGTCCCTGGGAACCCCAGCTCCAGGGCAGCAGTTCCTGACTTGCCAACCTAGGGACCAATAAGCACAACTTGGAAGATTGGCAGGGAAACCTCTGCCAGAATAAAGGCAAAGCACAGGCTAATGTGGCTCTCCTCAGTGTGCCTGTGGCCCTCAGTGCATCTCAGATACACAGAGCTATCCAGAAGGAGCTGCCTGGCAGCTGCTTCCAGAGCACTCAGCCCATGGAAGGCAAGGGAGTCAGGGGAGACTGTCAAGGTCTCTTGTCTGTCCCTGGGACAGGATTCTGGGACTTTCTCCATATTCAAGCACTGTCCAATTTTGTGCATTTAAAGACTCCAACAAATATAGAAGCTAAGCTCAGGCTATGACAGAGCTCAAAAAAAGATTTTGAAAATCAATTAAGAGAGGTAGAAGAAAAATTGGCAAGAGAAATAAGAGAAATACAGGAAAAATATGGAGACCAGGTTAACAACTTAGTCAAAGGAAATCCAAAAAAATGCTGAAGAAAACAACATGTTTAAAATGAGCTCAGGTCAAATGGATAAAACAATTCAAAAAAGTTAATGAGGAGAAGAATGCCTTAAAAAACCGAATTGCCCACATGGCAAAGGCGATAAGAAAGCTTTCTCTGAGGAAAACAAATCCTTCAGATATAGAATGCAGTTAAAGGATGCCAATGATTTTTTGGGGAATTAAGACACAATAATTCAACACCAAAAGAATGAAAAAAACTAGAAGAAAACATCTCATTGAAAAAACAAATGGTTTGAAAAACGGATCCAGAAGTAACAATTTAAAAATTGTTGGGCTACCTGAAAATCATAATAAGGAAAAGAGTCTTGACTTATTTTTATTTGTTCATTTTTGTTTTTATTTTTTTATTTTTTGCAATGTAATGGGGTTAAGTGGCTTGCCCAAGGCCACACAGCTAGGTAATTATTAAGTATGCAAGGCTGGATTTGAACTCAGGTACTCCTGACTCCAGGGTCAGTGCTCTATCCACTGTGCCACCTAGCCATCCCTTTGATTTCATTTTTAAAAAATTTCTGCAGGAAAGTTGCCCTGATGTCCTAGAAACAGAGGGCAAAAGAGGAATTGAGAGAATACACTGATCTCCTTCTAAAAGACATAAAAATATAACCCCCAGAGATATTATAGCCAGGTTCCAGAACTCCCAAGTTAAAGAGAAAATATTACAAGAAGCCAGAAGGAAACAATTCAAATATTGTGGAACTACATTTGGGATCACATAGGACTTAGAAGTATCCACTTTAAGGGCTCATAGGGCTTGGAATACAATATACTGGAAGGCAAAAGAGCTTTGAATAAAATTGAGAATCAACTGCCCAGCAAAATTGAACATCCTCTTCCAGGGGATATGATGGACTTTCAGTGAAACAGGGGAATTTCAAATGTTCCTGTTGAATTGACCAGAGCTGAACAGAAAGTTTGATCTTCAAGTACAGGACTCAGATGAAGCATAGAGAGGGTGGACCAGAAGGGTAAATCATGAAGGATTTAATGATGTTGAACTGTGTGTATTTCTGCATTGATACTGATAATACTCATATGAACCTTCTCATTATTAGAGCAATTGGAAGGAGCATATGTAGACAAGACATAGGAGAGAGCAGAATTTGAAGATATAATATCTTGTAAAAGTGAAGTCAATGGGTGAAAAGGAAATGAACTGGGAGAAAGAGAAAGGACAGGTAGAATATACTAAGATATTTCATGTAAAAGAATCAAGATATAGCTTTTGCAATGGAGTAGAAGGGGGGAAGGTAAGGGGGAATGAGGAAGCCTTCATTCTCATAGGAAATGGCTCAGAGATGAAACAGCATACCTACTCAATAGGGTATAAAAATCTAGTAGAAAAAGGAAAGAATGGGGACAGGGGGAGGGGGAGGGGGGAATGTAGGTGAGAGAGGAGAGGGTAGATCATGGGAGAGGATAGTGAGATGTAATTCGTTTTATTTTTTATTTTTTGTAAGGTGATCGGATTGAATGGCCTGCCTGGGACCAAGGGGCTGGGTCATCGCTGGGTCTCTGGGGTGGGAAGTAGACTTGGGGCCTCCTGGCCCCAGGGCCAGTACTCTGTCCATTGCACCACTTGGCTGCCCCACAGCATATTTTTTAAGAGGAAAGGAGTGAAAGTAGAGAGAAAATATAAAAAATGGTAATGGGGAGGAATGGATGTAGGGAATTACAATCAGCAACAGCAATTGTGGAAATATATGGAAGTAACTTCTCTGATGGGCTTATGATAAAGAATGCTCTCCATCCCAGAGACAGAGCTGATGGTATTAGAACACAGACTGAAGCACATTTTTCTCTTTTTTTCACTTTATTTCTCATGAGGTTTTATATTATTTTGGGGAAGGGGAATTATGTTTACTCTTGCAACAAGAATATTTTACTAATGTGTAAATAAATAAAAATAGATAATTGTGAAAAAATAAAATAAATAAAACAAAATAATGTGAATTGTTATCTATTACAAAAAGAGCTGCTAAGACTATTTTGGAACATGCAAGACTTTTCCAATTTTTTATGATATTGGTATTAGTATTGCTGAGTCAAAGATATGATCGGTTTTATTGCTCTTTGGACACAGTTCCATATTTCTCTCTAGAATGGTTGGATCAGTACACCTCCAAAGGTGCATTAATGTCCCAATCCTCTCCAAACTCTCCAACACTGATTATTTTTCCTTTTTGTCATCTTAAACAATCTGAAAGGAGTGAGGCTATACCTCATGGTTGTTTTAATTTGCATTTCTCTAATCAGTAATGATTTAGGGTATTTTTTCATATGATTATATGTAACTTTAATTTTTTCATTTAAAAATTGCCTATTCATATCATTTGACCATTTATTAATTGGGGGAACCTAATAAATTTAATTTAATTCTCTTTTTATTTTAGAAATGAAACCGGAGCGGCTAGGTGGCACAGTGGATAAAACACCGGCCCTGGAGTCAGGAGTACCTGGGTTCAAATCTGGTCTCAAGCACTTAATAATTACCTAGCTGTGTGGCCTTTGGCAAACCACGTAACCCCATTTGCCTTGCAAAAAAAAAAAAACTAAAAAAAAAAAAAGAAATGAAACCTTTAGCAGAACCCCTAACTATGAAAATTGTTTCACAACTTTTGTTTTTCTTCTAATCTTGGCAGCATCAATTTTATTAGTGCAAAAATGTTTTAATTTAGTATAGCCAAATTCATCCATTTTACAATTTATAATGTACTCTAATTTTTGTTTGGTCATAAAACTCTCCCCTTTCCAGAGATCTGACAGTTTATTTCTTGATCTGTGGTACTGATCTGTAGTATTGCCCTTTATGTATAAATCTTGTACCCATTTTGACCTTATTTTGGTATAGGGTGTGAGATGTGGATTTATGCCTAGTTTTTAAAATCCTGTTTTCCAGTTTTCCCAACAATTTTTGTCAAATAGTGAGTTCGCATCCCAGAAACTAATATCTTTGGGTTTGTCAAACAATAGATCACTGTACTCATTTATTACTGTTTCTTTTGAATCTAATCTTTTTTTTACAAGGCAGTGGGGTTAAGTGTCTTGCCTAAGGTCACACAGCTACCTAACCACCCCTTTTTGAACTTAATCTAATCTAATCCACTGATCCATAACTCTATTTCTTAGACAGGCAATTTTTTTGAAGGTTTTTTGCAAGGGGATGGGGTTAAGTGGCTTGCCCAAGGCCATACAGATAGGTAATTATTAAGTGTCTGAGGTCGGATTTGAATTCAAATACTCCTGACTCCAGGGCCAATGCTCTATCCACTGTGCCACCTATCTGCCCCACCCCACCTACCTCCCAGGCAATTTTAATGACAGTCACTTTATGGTATAATTTTAGACCTGCTAGAGCAAGAACACCTTCCTTTATATTTTTTTCATCAGTTCTCTTGATATTCTTGACATTTTTTCTACCTCAGTAAAATAGTTACTTAGTGGATTGATTGGCATGTAACTGAATAAGTAATTTAATTTGGGTAAAATTGTCATTTTATTCTATAAGCACAGTCTCATGAGCAATAGACATTTTTCCAGTTGTTTAGATCTGACTTTATTTGAGTAAAAAAATGCTTTATAATTATATTCATTTAGCTTCTACCTTTGTCTTGGGAGTTAGATTCCCAAGTATTTAAATTTTTCTGCAGTTCTCTGAATAAATTTCTCATTTTATCTCTTGCTTTTGGGCTTTGTTATTCATATATAAAAATGCTGATGATTTGTATGAGTTTATTTTATATCCTGCAACTTTGTTAAATTTGTTAATTGTTTCAAGTAGTCTTTTAGTTGATTTTCTTGGTTTTTCTATGTATACCATCATATCATCTACAAAGAGTAAAAATTGTGTTTCTTCAGTGCCAATTCTAATCTCTTCAATTTATTTTTCTTTGCTTATTGATAAAGCTAATATTTCTAATACCATATTAAATAGTAATAGTGATAATTTGCATCCCTGTTAAATTCTGATCTTATGGGAATGCTCCTAGTTTATCCCCATTACATACAATATTTGTTGATGGTTTTAGATAGATATTATTAATCATTTTAAGGAAAACTCCATTCATTTCTATATTCTATTGATTGTAATAGGAATTATAGTATTTTTAGTATATTGAGAAAATCATGATTTCCATTATTATCTTATTGATATGTTAGATTATTTCGAGTGTTTGTTAAAATTGATCTGTCTGGGGTGGCTAGATAGTGCAATGGATAGAACACCAGCCCTGGAGTCAGAAGTACCTGAGTTCAAATCCAGCCTCAGACATGTAATAATTATCTAGTTGTGTGGCCTTGGGCAAGCTACTTAACCCCATTGCCTTGCAAAAACCTAAAAAAGAAATAAAAATTGAACCATCACTGCCTCCCTTGTATAAGTCCTACCTGATCATGCTTTATTATGCTAGTAATAACTTCCTGTAAAATCTTTGCTAAAATTTTATTTAAGATTTTTGCAACAATGTTCATTAGGGAGATTGGTTTATAATCTTTTTTATCTATTTTCATTCTTCCAAGTTTATGTATCAGCATCATATCAGTATCAGAAAAGGAATTTGACAGAACTCTTTCTTCTATTTTTTTAAGTGGTTTGTTTACAATTAGAATTAATTGTTCCTTAAATGAATTATCTCTTTAATTTCCTCCTCATTGGTGGTGACTTCACCCTTTTCATTTTTGATATGGGCAATTTGGTATTCTTTCCTTTTTTAAAAGCTGATTAACCAAAGTTTTATCTATCTTATTGTTTTTTCATAAGACCAATTCTTAGTTTCAATTGCTATGTCAGTGATTTTCTTGTTTTCAATTTTATTATTCTCTCCCTTCATTTAAAAATTTTTAATTTGATATTTAATTGAGAATCTTTAATTTATTCTTTTTCTAGTTTTTTATTTACATATCCAATTTATTTAATTCTTCTTTGTTTTATTCATATAAACAGAGTTAGAAAATTTCTTCTAAAAACTGCTTTGACTGAATCCCATAAATTTTGGTATGATGCCTCATTATTATCATTTGTCTTGGATGAAATAATTGATTATTTTCATGATTTGTTGTTTGATCCACTTATTCTTTAAAATTAATTTATTTTGTTTTAACTAGATGATTTCGATTACATAAAATTAAAAAGCTTTTGCACTGACAAAACCACTGTAACCAAGATCAAAAGAAATGTAGTAAACTGGGAAACAATCTTTACAATTAATGTTTCTGACAAAGGACTCATTTCTAAAATATACAGAGAACTGAGTCATTTTTTTAAAAAAAAAGCCATTCCCCAATCGACAAATGGTCAAAGGATATGCAAAGACAATTTACAGATGAGGAGATCAAAGCACTCCATAGCCATATGAAAAATTGCTCTAAATCATTAATGCAAATTAAAGCTTCTCTGAGGTACCACCTCACACCTCTCAGACTGGCCAATATGACCAGAAAGGATAATGATCATTGTTGGAATGGTTGTGGGAAATCTGGGACACTATTACATTGTTGGTGGAGCTGTGAACTCATTCAACCTTTCTGGAGAGAAATTAGGAACTAGGTCCAAAAGGCAACAAAAATGTGCATACCCTTTTATCCAGCAATACCACTACTGGGTCTATACCCTGAAGAGAGGATGAAGAAGTAAAAATGTCACTTGTACAAATATATTCATAGCAGCCCTGTTTTTGGTGGCAAAGAATTGGAAATCAAGTAAATGTCCTTCAATTGGGGAATGGCTTAGCAAACTGTGGTATATGTATGTCATGGAACATTATTGTTCTATTAGCCAGGAGGGATAGGAATTCAGGGAAGCCTGGAGGGATTTGCATGAACTGATGCTGAACGAGATGAGCAGAACCAGAAAAACACTGTAAATCCTAACAGCAACATGGGGGTGATAATCAATTTTGATGGACAAGCTCATTTCATCAGTACAACAATCAGGGACAATGTTGGGCTTTCTGTAAAGGAGAATGCCATCTGTATCCAGATAAAGAACCTTGGAATTTGAACAAGGACTATTCCCTTTAATTTAGAAAAAAACTGATATCTTATAGTCTGATCTTGTTATCTCTTATACTTTATATTTCTTTCTTAAGGATATGATTTCTCTCTCATCACACTCAGTTTGGATCAATGTACAACATAGAAACAATGTAAAGACTGACAAATTGCTTCCTGTGGGAGGGTGGGGGGTTAGGGTTAGATTGGGGAAAAATTGTAAAACTCAAATGAAATAAAATCTTTATTTAAAAAGAATCAATTTATTTTGTTTCCAATTAATTTTTGTTTTATCTTTCCATGGTCCATTATTACATGTAATTTTTATTTCATCAGGATCTGAAAAGTATATATTTATTATTTTTTCCTCTCTCTATTCCATTGTAAGTTTGGTATGCCTTAGAATGTGATCAGTTATGGTATAGGTTCCATGAACTGCAGAGGAAAAAAAATCATATTCTTTTCAATCCCCAGTTTTCTCCAGAGGTCTTCTTAACTTACTTCTTCATTATTTTGTTGTTAGCATTATCTAGTTCTGAGAGAGGGAGCTTGAGTTTTCCCATTACTATAGTTTTGCCCTCTATGTCTCCTTGTAATTCATTCATCTTCTCCTCTAAGAATTTGGACACCATAGCACTAGGAGCATGTGTAATTAATAATGATACAACTATATTGTCTGTGGTATACTTGAAGAAGATAAAATTTCCTTCCTCACTCCTTCTAATGAAATTGATCTTCTTTTGCTTTGCTTTGTCTGAGATCAGGAGCACTACCCCTGATTTTTTTTTTACTTCAACTGAAGCTCCAGTTTTTTTTTACTTTTACCTTGTGTGTATCTCTTTGTGTCAAATGTTTTTTCTTGTATATAACCTATTGTAGGTTTGTGGTTTTTTATCCATTCTTCTATCTAGTTCCATTTCAGTGAAAAGTTCATCTCATTCACATTTACAGTTAGGACTACTAATTCTTTATTTCCCTCTAAATTATCTTTCTCATATTGTACTTTTCTCTTTCCTTTTCTTTTATTCCTCCTCACTATTTTTTGCTACCTTTCCCCTTTAGTATATTTTAAAATTTTTAACTTTCAATTTACTTTCACTTATAGCTTCACCTCTGCTTTAATTAGTCCCTTCTTCCCTTTTCTTACTCTTCCCCCCGCCCCACTCCCCTGAAGAGAAGAATAGATTTTTAAACCCAATTGAAATGTATGTTATTCCCCCTCTGGACCAAATGTATTGATTCAGATTTTCTTTGACATCACACCCTTCCTTCTTTCCCTCTACTATAATAGATTTTTGTGTCCTTTCACCTGGTGTTATTTAGCAACTAATGCCTAGCTTTCTCCTATTTAATATGCTTTTGTTGTTTTCAAAGTACAATCAAAGTGCAATCAATTAAAGTTGATTGAACAACATTGCCTCTTAGTCTCTAAGTAACCCCCCCTTCTGTCTCATTAGAAATATACTTCTCAAGAATGATGAATCACATCAAATTGTAATCACTTGATACCTTACCCCTTTTTCAAGTACCCTCCATGCACACACACCTCATGAACCAAAGCAACATGCAAAGCCAAATATTTTCATACTTGGTCCCACATTCCCTTTAGCTCCCAACTATAATATTTAAATCCTCCTTGCCTAAAGTATGGATTAATCTGAAATCACTTCCTAATCTCTTTATGTCCAACCCTTCTAACTAGGTTTCCACCCTCTGCCCCTATAATACTACAAACCTCTAAATATCTAAGTAAATTAAAGTCACTTCTGATTTATTTATCTTTAGAGTCTCTACATACTCTAAGTACTGGTATACTCTAAGGATCTTCCTTGAGAACTTTGCAATTGCTCACAAGGTATGGGAGACACTGACACAGGACTGTCCAACATAGGATGCCCTCATCAGAGAAAGTACTTAACTTTATGAGCAAGACAGACCAATAGTAGGTCAAAGTAAACATGAGGCAAATAAGTTTAAACACTCCAGCTTTTCACTTGGACTATTTGTGGATGACCTGTGGTAGAGCATTCTGAACTCATATTGGTCTGATCATCCACAGTCAGAGCCCTGTATTTGTCTCATAAATGATGTCATTTTGGTCTTCTTCAATAGAAGGACAAGAACCAACCATACCTAAATACAGTCTCTTTAACTATATTCAGTTTTAACTATCCTAAAAGAAGCACAATTCTCAAGAGTTTTGTGTTATTGTGCCTATTAGAGTCACATACAATTTAATGTTCTGGACAAACGTCTGATTTTTCCCCCTTTCCATTTATATTTTTATGCATCTCAAATAGTTTTGTATTAAGAGACCAAATTCTCTGTTCAATTTTGGTCTTTTTCTTCAGAAAATTTGGAAAGTCCTCTTTTTTCTTTGAACATCCATCTTTTATCTTGACAGAATATGCTGAATTTTGCAGGGCAGTGAATTCTTTATTGTGTTTCAAGGACTTTATCTTTGAATTCTAGGTCCTCCAGTCCTTCAATATTGAAACTACTAAGTCCAGTGTCACTCTGATTGTGATTCCCTTGTATTTATATTGCTTCTTTTTGACTGTTTGCAGTATTTTCTCCTTTATTTGAGAATTCTGGAATTTGGCTATGATAGTCCTTGAAATTTTTATCCTGAGATCTCTTTCTGGAGAAGTTCTAGGTATTCTTTCAATGGCTATTTGGATAGTTTATTTGTATAGTTTCCCCTGATGATTTCCTGAAAAAATATTTTCTAGGCTCTTTTTTCATGTAGGTTTTTCTAGTTGACCAATAATTTGAAAATTATTGCTTCTGGATCTATTTTCCTGGCCATTTGCTTTCCCTAAAAGGTACTTTACAATTACATCAATTTTTTCACCCTTTTCATTCTCTGATAGAATTTGGTGTCTCATAGATTAATTCTAATTTTAATATTTATATTTTTATTTTTTCAGTTAGCTTTTGAGTTTCCTTTTCCAGTTGATTGAGTTTATTTTTTTGCTGATTTGCATTCCCTTTCCAGTTGGTATATTTGAGTTTTAGATAAATTGCATTCTTTTTTCAATTTGTCACTGCTATTCTTTGAAGAGTTACATTCTCTTTCCAGTTGGATATTTTTACTTTTTAAAGGAGTTGACTTCTTTAGTCAATTTTTCCAAATTTTCCTGCATGGATCTCATTTCTTTTTTCTATTTTTTTCTTCCATTCTTCTTTGGTGTTTAAATTCTTTTTTTTTAAAGATCTTCTATGAGGTTTTGGATTTGAGTCCAATTCATAGACTTCTTTGAGACTTACCACAATGCAGGAAATTTTTCACTGCTTTCTTCTTTTTCTGAGGTGGCAGTTTTATCATTTCTATCTGCATTATAGTTTTCTATAGTCAGCACATTTTTAGTTTATTTGTTTCTTATTGTTGTTGAGCTCCACTCCTGGGTATAAGGAATATACATGCAAGTCTTTTTGTGCTGGGGCTGGGGTCTCATCCCCATCTTATCATTGGCCAAGATGTTGCCAATGCAACCCAGGTGTTGCCTATTATATGTTTGTTTCCCCCTTTATGTCCAGGTTCTGCCTAGGTAGTGGTATGTTCCTAATCCAATCATGTCTTTGCCCCAAAGTTCCCAGGGGTACCCTTCCTACTGGCTTTCTATCTATCTGCCAGAACCTGTGCTGTTGTCTAGCTGCTGGGACCTGGACTGCACTGTGACTTAAAGTCTCCTGATAGCTTTCCCACTCTCCTGCCTAGCTGGGCTTTACTTCCCCCTTTTCCCTAAAGAGACAGACATTTAGTGAAGATCCTCCACAATGCCTACAATTGAAAATTTGTTTTTATTTGGTCTTCTTTGGGTGGGATCTGTGGCTTTAGTTTATGTGTAAAGATTTCATTTAATATTGTATATGAAAAAATTCCATGAGCATGTTAGCTTCTGACCATCATCAGCTAAATTTTGCCCTCTACAATGATATTTGCTGGTTATTTTAGTGATTCAGAGAATTCCCTTCATATGATTGCTGGCAATTTTCTCTTGAGGACTTTTTGTGCATATTCTTTAACTAGGTATTGATTGGAGAATGATATTGATTTTATGTTTCTGTAGTTCCTTAGAGTTCAGAATCTTTTCTTCTTTTTATTAATTTATTTAAAGATAATTTTCAACATTAATTTTTGTAAAATTTTCTCCCTTCCACCATTTCCTCCCCTTCAACCAAAGATGGTAAATAGTCTGATACAAGTTATACATGTATAAGAAAAAAAAAGAAATAAAAACAAATTTATAAAGGCAAAAACAGTATGCTTTAATCTGCATCCCATAGTCCTTTCTCTGGAAGTATATGGCATTTTCCATGACAGGTCTTTTAGAATTGTCTTTGCTGTATTACTGAGAAGAGTTGAGTATATCATAATTATCATTGCATGCTGTTGCTGTTAAGGTGTACAACATTCTCCTGTGGTAGAGCATTCTGAAATCGTATTGGTTTGATCATCCACAGTCAGAGCCCATTTCACTCAATGTCGGTTCATGTAATTCTTTATAGGTTTTTCTGAAATCTGCCTACTTATCCTTTTTAAAGAGCAATACTATTCCATTATATTCATATATCACTGCTTGTTCAACCATTCCTCAATTAATGGTCATCCTTCAATTTCTAATTTCTTCCTATTAAAAAAAGAGCTACTAAGAATATTTTTGGACATATGGGTGTTTTTCTCTCTTGTATGATCTCTTTGAGATACAATGCCCTTTGGCATAGTTCCAAATTGCTCTCCAGAATGGTTGGATCAGTTCATAACTTCAACAATACTGCATTACTATTCCACTTCTCCCATATTCCCACTAATATTTATCATTTTCCTTTTCTCTCATATAAGTCAATCTGACAGATGTGTGAAATGGTACCTCAGAGATGTTTTAATTTGCCTTTCTCTAATTAGTAGTACTGACCCATAACATTTTTTCAGATGGCTAAAGATAGCTTTACTTTTTTCATCTCCGAATACTGTCTGGTCACTTTGATCATTTATCAATTAGTGAATGACTTGTGTTCTTTTAAATTTGATTCAATCATCTATATGTTTTAGAAGTGAGGCCTTTAACAGATACATTGGCTATAAAAATTGTTCTAGTTTTCTGACTTCCTTCTAATCTTGTTTGTACTGGTTTAGTTTGTGCAGCAACTTTTCAATTTAATGCAACCAAAATTATCCATTTTCATTTCTTTTTTTCACTTTATTTTTTATTTTTATTAAATATATTATTTGGGTTTTGCAATTTTCCCCCAATCTTGCTTCCCTCCCCCACCCCCATCCCACAGATAGCACTCCATCAGTTTTTACTTTGTTTCCATGTTTTACCTTGATCCAATTTGGGTGTGATGAGAGAGAAATCATATCCTTAAAGAGAACAGAATTCTCAGAGGTAACAAGATCAGACAATAAGATATCTGTTTTTTTTCCAAATTAAAGGGAATAGTCCTTGTACTTTGTTCAAACTCCACAGCTCCTTATCTGGATATAGATGGTACTCTCCTTTGCAGACAGCCCAAAATTGTTCCCAATTGTTGCACTGATGGAATGAGAAAGTTCTTCAAGGTTGAACATTTTCATTTCTTAATTGTCTTTATTTCTTTGTGAATTTGATCACAAATTCTCCTTCCCTCCATTAATTTGACAAGTAATGATTCCTTTCTCTTCTAAATTGACTTATGATATCACCCTTCATGTCTAAATCATGTACCTATTTTGATCTTATCTAAGGTTGGGAGATGTTGGTTTATGCCTAGTTTGTGCAATGCTATTTTCCAGTTTTTCAGCAGGTTTTATTAAATAATGAATTCTTATCCCAGAAGCTGGAGTTTTTTGTTTGTCAAAAAAGTAGATTAGTATAGTTATTTTGTACTATCTTATAAACCTAACCTATACTACTGATCTACCGCTCTATTTCTTAAGCAATACTAAATTGTTTTGATAACTGTCATTTTAAAATATAATTTTAGATCTAGTACAGCTAAGTAACTTTCCTTGCATTTTTCCTCCCATTCTTTTGGTATTATTATTCTTTTATTCTTCTAGTTGAATTTTGCTATTATTTCTATCTAGGTATATAAAATAATTTTGGGTAGTGGTTTGGCATTTACCAAGTAGATTCATTTGGGTGAAATTGTCATTTATCATATTCCCAATAAGCAACTAATGTTTTTCCAGTTCTTTAGATCTCACTTCATATATGCGAAAGTGTTTTGTAATTTTATTCATCTAGTGCCTTGGGTGCCTTGGCACAAAGACTACCAAATAGTTTATGCTGTCTACAGTTATTTTGAATGAAATTATTCTTTCTATCTCTTCTTGCTGAACTTGTTAGTAATATATAGAAATCTGATGATTTATATTGGTTTATGTTATATTCTTCAACCATGCTAAAGTTGTTAATTCTTTCAAGCAGTTTTTTAGTGGATTCACCAAGATTCTAAATGTATTACAATATCACCTGTAAAGAATGACAATTTTATTTCCTCAATGCCTATTCCTTTAATTTTTTTCTTCTCATTGTTAAAGCTAACATTTCTTGTACAAAATCGAATAATAGAAGTGACGATAGGCATTGTTCTTTCTTCCCTGATCTTATGGGGAAGTCTTCTAGCTTTTCTCCATTGCATATGATTCTTGCTAATGGTTTTAAATTGATACTGCTCATGCTTTTAAGGGAAAATCATTTATTCCTATGCTCTCTAGTGTTTTTAATAGGAATTAATGCTATATTTTGTCAAAACCTTTTTCAGCAACTATTGAGATAATCAAAAGGAATTCAATTTTTTTAAATAGAGATGGTCAATTATGCTGATAGTCTTCTTAATATTGAACCAACCCCACATGCTATGTATACATACTATGTGATCATAGTGTATTATGCTGATGATAATGCTATAATCTCTTTCCTTATATTTTATTTTAAAGTTTTTTGTATCAATATTCATTAGGGAGATTGATCTATAATTTTCTTCATTTTTATTCTTTCTTGTTTAGGCATCAGCACCATATCTGTGTTGTAGGAGGAATTTGGTAGAATTCCTTCTTCACCTATTTTCCAATTTTTTATTTGGTATTGGAATTAACTGTTTTTTAATAAATATATTTAATAGAATTCACTTGTAAATTCATCTGAGCCTGGAGATTTTTGCTAAGGGAGTTCATTGATGGCTTGTTTTATTCCTCCTTTCTGAATCAGAGTTGGGTAATTTGTATTGTTGCAAATCTGTGTAATTTGTATTGTTATAAATATTCATCCATTGTACATCATCACACATGTTGCTGATATTGTGCACAATGTTCTCCTAGTCTCCTAGTTCACTTTTCATTAGTACATTTCAAAATTTTTCTGATACTTGCCCATTCATCATTAGTGTCCCAATTTTCCCACACCTATTCAATATTTATCATTCTACCATATCTGCCAAACTGTGAGGTGTGAAATGACACCTCAAAATTTTTTTAGATTACAATTTTCTAATCAACAGTTAAAGTATTTTTATGTAGCTCTAGATAGATAGATAGCTTTATTTCTTCATTGGAAAATTACTTATTTATGTTATTTGACCATTGTTCAATTGGAAAAGTACTTGTTTGCATTTACATTTGACTCAGTTATCTATACAGTTGAAAAATGAAATGTATCAGAATTATTTATAAACTTTCTACTTTCTAAATTTGATTGCTTTGCACAATTTTTTTTAATTAAAATAACAAAATTAGCTATTTGCATCTTAAAATACTCTCTAACTCTTGTTTGACCATGAACTATTTTTTTTTCACCATAGAATTGACAAGTAACCAATCCTCATACTCCTAATTTGCTTTTGGTATCATCCTTTATATCTAAAACATGTGCCCATTTTGATCTAATCTTGGTATACTGTGTGAAATGTTGGTCTATAGGTCATTTCTACCATATTATTTCCCAATTTTCCTAAGAGTTTTTTGTCAAATAGGAGTCCTTATCCCAGGAACTGGATTCTTTGTCTATCAAATACTAGATTACTGGAGTCATTTATTCTTGGGTCTTACTTAGCTAACCTTTTCCAATGATCTACCACTATTTTTTTACCCAGTGCAGATAGCTTCAATGCTTTCAGGATATAATATAGTTTGTGATCTGGTATTACTAGGTTACCTTTATTTTCATTTGTCTTTCACTCTTTATATAACAAGGAGTTATTCAAAAATCTGTTTTTCTCTCCTTTTAATCTAGAGAATTTATATTTTTGTAAAAATTTATCAGTTTCGCTTAGATTGGCATATTTATTGGCATATAAATGAGTAAAATGCTTCCTAACACTTCCTAACATTTCTTCTAATTTAATTAAAAATTGTTACAATATCTATTACTGATAGACAATAGGAAGGGAAATTGATACAAAAGCAGAGCCATTCCTACTCTATACTCAGAATCTTCTTCATTCCTTGAAGTGTAACCAGTATGTTTTGCTCATGGCTTCTAGATCAAGATACTTGGCCCTTTCCCATCTCTCACTTGTCTGCTGTAACTATTTTCTCTTTTTGCCTATTGCTCCTCTGCCATATATTCTTTCTAGTTCATCTCTTGAGATTCCCCACCACATCTTCCTTTAAGTTTGCCTCTTTATCTCTTCCACCTCTTCATTTTATACCTTGACATACCATACCAGCTTTTCTCATTTTCTGCTACTTTAATCTAGTCTTATATTAATGAAATAGCTCTTCTCCCTGCCAAAATCAATCATTTAATATGCATCTATGATCCTATTATCTATAGACTTCATCAGCAGATTGCTTCCCATTCTCTTTTATCTTCAACTTCTCATCTACAGGTTACTTCCCTACTATATAAAAATATATCCATGTTTCCTTCATCCTTAAAAACAAAATTCACTTCCTTTAATCATCTTCTTTTCTTATAGTTCTCTCATAGCTAATCTTGAGAAATTCATCTACATTCAGTAATTTCATTTCTTCTCCCCTCAGTCTCTTCCTCTTCTTCTTCTTCTTCTTCTTCTTCTTCTTCTTCTTCTTCTTCTTCTTCCTCATCCTCTTCCTCCTCCTCCTCCTCCTCCTCCTTCTTCTTCTTCATCTCTTTGGTTTTTGCAAGGTAACAGAGTTATGTGATTTGCCCAAGGTCACACAGCTAGGCAATTATTAAGTGTCTGAAGCTTGATTTGAACTCAGGTCCCCCTGACTCTAGGGCCAGTACTCTATCTACTGTATCACCTAACTCTGATCCCCTGCCCCAGTCTCTTCTAAACCACTTGTAGTGTGAATTACAACCTCATAATTCAAAAGAAGAAGCCTCTCCACAGTTCCCAAAAGTTTTCTTGCAGACAAAAATCTAATGGACTTTTACTCAATCCTGTTTTTCTTATATCTGTTTAGTCTTTAAAAAAATTAAAACTTTATTTTCACCAATTACAGAAAAATATTTAAAAATTCATTTTTTAAAAATGCTTGAGTTCCAAATTCATTCTCTTCATCCCTTTTCAAACCATTTTTGGAAAAGGCAAACAGAATAGATAGAGCCAAGATGGCAGAGTCTTTAAAGGCAGGGATTAACCTGGGTTCTCCCCAAACTTTTCCAAATAATATTGAATAATGTGTGGCAGAATGCACAAAAAGATGGAGTGAAACAATTTTCCAGTCCAAGATTATTTAGATTGTTGACAGCAAAACCTGTTTACATCAGTGTGAGAGGAGTACAATCCAATTCATGGTTTGCCGACCCAGACTAGGCTACAACAAACCAAGGGTGGCAGCAGTGGCACCTTTCATCTCGCAGACACAGGAAAGGTCTGTCACACCAGAGTGAAAATGGAGCATGGTCCAATGCAGACCCAGTTCCAATAAAGCAGAAACACACTCAGGGAGTCATTGAATCAGCAGCAGCAGCAGTTTCTCCTGGAGATTTCAGCCCACAGAGAGTAAGGCAGTCAAATGACTCAATGGAATGAGACAGGGGTCTCTTTGCTAGCACTATGGCAGGATTCTGTTGTTTTTACCACATTTGGATCCTGGTTGCAATCCTGGGTGGCAGTCCCAGGATGAGTAGTAACAGTGGCATACTAGAGTTTTTAGATGCAGGGGAACAGGGACCATAATCCCAGTTCAAGGACAGAAAAAAGTGTTTGTGATCACTCATAAATCAGAGTATATTTCATGAGAATAATCAACACACCTCTCCTTAGATCATATGTCTTGGAAGAAATGAAAACTTATAGGCCCCATGAACTATCTCTGAAAAGAGCTGCACAAAATTACTGAAATTTGTAGCAGTTTGTAGCTTCTCTGTAGCTTCTTCCCTCCAAGTAGAATCCTCCTTAACAAAGAGTTAAAAATCAAGTAATAGGTTGGGGATATGAACAAACAACAGAAAATAATTTCTGATCATAAAAAGTTACTATGGTGACAAAGGAGATCAAAACACATGCTCAGAAGAAGATAACCAAGTCAAAGAGAATATTTGAAGCCTCCAAGAAAATTAAGAATTGGCCTCATTCTATGAAAGAAATCAGAAAAGATTTTGAAAATCAAGTAAAAGAGGTAGAAGCAAATGGGGAAGAAAAATGAGAGAGATGCAAGAAAAGCATTAAAAAATGAGCCAACAGGCAGCAGCTAGATGGCACAGTGAATAGAACACCAGCCCTGAGCTCAGGAGGACCTGAGACACTTAATTACCTAGTTGTGTGACACTGGGCAAGTCCCTTAATCCCATTGCCTTTAAAAAAAAAAAAACGAGCCAACAGCCTGGTCAACAAATACAAAAAAAAATATTAAAGAAGATAATATATTAAAAACTCAGACTAGGTCAAATGTTAAAAGAGGTACAAAAAGTAAATGAGGTGAAGAATGCCTTAAAAAGTACAATTTCCAGATGGAAAAAGAGGCACAAAAATTCAATGAAGGAAAAAATTCCTTACATTAGTAGAATTGACCAAATGGAAAAAAGAAGTACAAAAACTCACTAAAAAAATAATTCCTTAAAAATTAGAATTGAGCAAATAGAAGCTAAGAACTTTATGTGAAATCAAGAAACAATAAAACAAAAAATAATGAAAAATAGAAGACAATGTAAAATGTCTTAGTAGAAAAACAACTTTGAGCTGGCAGAAATAACAAAATAGACCTAGCAGGGATACTTCAAAATTTATGAGAGGTAAAATCAGTTCACAGTTACAAATTATACATTAATGTTTCAATTTTCCCAATTTTTGTCATTTTCAAGTTTTGTGACACTAATCATTTTCTTAGGTTTAGGGTGATTACACATAGTCATTTTAATTTATATTTTGCTATTCAAAAGTAATTTAGAGTATTTTTTCAAATGACTATAGATAGATTTGATTATTTTATCTGAAAGTTGTTTGTTCATATATTTTGATCATATATCCAATGAGGAATGAGATGAATTTTTATAAATTAGACTTAGTTATATATTTGAGAAATAAGGCCTATATCAGAGAAACTTGCTGTAACATTTTTTTTTAAAAAATTATTTATGGAAATGGAGTTAAGTGACTTGCCCAAGGTCACACGGCTAAGTAATTATTAAGTATCTGGATCAAATTTAAACTCAGGTCCTCCTGACTCCATGGCCAGTGCTCTATCCACTGCACCACCTGACTGTCTCCCTATAGCACTTTTTAACAGACATAGTTACTAACAGTGTATTTCTCTCCATCCTATTTTTTCCTTTCTTATTCTCTCTCTCTCTCTCTCTCTCTCTCTCTCTCTAAATCTCTCTCTCCTTTTACCCATTATCCTGTCCAATGTTTTGCTTCTGTCTACTCCCTCCCTTAATCCACTTTTCCTTCAATTATTCCTACATTTCTCATTTCCCTTCCCCCCCTTCCTCTTTTTCTGTAAGTTAAGATAGATTTCTATACCCAACCGAGTGGTTTTTGTTATTCCCTTGTTGAGTCACTTAGGGTCAAGCATTCCCCCTTATTTGTCCCATTTTTCACTGCCCTAAAACACTCTTTTTCTGAGAAAACATGTACTTGGAAAAATAAAATATTATTAAAAATACACAAGGAAGATAAAAGGGGGGAACAGGGATAAAATTTTTTTACTTAGGATAGGTGGACTGATCATAATTGACAATAAAGACAGCAAAAATGCACAATTCATTTGTTTCTGTAAAGTAGTTTTTAAACTGACTTTTAAAATGAAAATTATACCATAAAAATTGCCAACAGGGAAATTAATAAATATCTGTATTGTTCCTAGTATGTTCCAACACCCCTGAAAGGCACATGGTATTATTATCCCCATTTAATAGGTGAGAAAACTGAAGCAGACAAAAAGTAAATGACTGTATCAGATTATTTGAACTTAAACTTTCTTACTCCAAGTTCAGTTGTTACTTTTTCTACTATGCCATCAATTGCTCCTAGGCAATTGATACTGAAGATAAATAAAGGATTAGTTTAGTAAGAAGGCATCTAGGCTTCACGGTACTTTTACCTGCTGAAGTTCATTTGGTTCTTGGTGCTACTTGTGTCATGGCCTCATTTCACCCAGTACTTCGAAGCTTAGGGAATGACGGGCCCTGGAGCTTTGCTAGTCTCAGCTTCCTGTCTGTGCCGAGTCTTGGGCTGGGGACAGTCTCTTCCCCCAATCCCACCCCCTCCTCACAGAGACACTGCTGTCTGTAGAATCTCTGCATGAGAGCTACTTGGGACTCTTTGCTAGTGTTCCCTTTTGACATCTTTGTCCTATCTATATAGCTTCCATAGAATTTCATCCGTTCTATTGAGTGCAATACAGGTGGGCTTCTAGGCAAGATGACTTTGCCAATTAGAATGCAGCATTGGGTATTCAGTTATGATGGTGTGTTGGAGGATCCCATACTGATGATTCTGTCTTCATCTGACACATGCAGTAAGGTTCTGTGGAAAAAGTCAGTCATCCCAGATTGGAAGTACCATGAGCAGACACAAGGGAGCATCCAGCACTTTGAGCAGCAAGCAGGTTAGAGAGATGCAGGGTACACTCCCCATAAAGGCCTCACCACAGAAGAAACCAAATACCACTGCGGCAGGGGAAGTCCATAAATTGAAGTTTGAAAGTGGAGATATGACAAAAGAAGCTAGATTGCTTCAGCCCAGTCCACTCCAAGTAGTACACCCCACTCTTAACCCAAGCAAAAGCCCAGAGGTTGGTTTTCTCAAGGATCTTCTACTTCCTTACCTGGTCTAGACATCAGCAGCATGGATGTTAGGAACAGAGACAGAGACAAACTTTCACCTGAAAAACTGAGTCTTTTTGGATCAAGAACCCTTCAGAAATCTGACTCAAGTTTCAGTGTCCAGTCCTACAGAGGTAATCAGAAGCATTCACCAGTGGATCTTATTTGGGTTCAGGCTACTAAAATTGCAGATGACCCAGCAGCCTTCAAGCCCCCTAAGATGGATCTTCCAGGGATGGAAGGAAAGAAATAATCTCCATGGACCCATAACCTCAAAACAAAGGAATGAATATATTGATACCTACAAGGTTCTAAATCTCCCTTTTTATATGAGCAATGTTATTTTTCCTGGTGATCATCTGTTATGTAGAGAGAGTATCTTACACTTGACTTTATTCCCATCCACCTTGCATTTGACATAAGAAAGATGTCATTTATTTACATTTCTACTGAGGATAATATTTCTGGGGAGTTGGTGATTGTCTCTCTAAAATTTTGTACCAAAGTTTAAATATTTCTTATGCATGAAGATGTATTCTGTAATGTCCCAAAGTTGGTTTAAATAACTTCTTAGAGTACAATTGACTACAGTCAATTACTGGTCTATAGGACTAAGTTGTAGGCGGCAAGGGAAATAAAACTTAGGAGACTTTGTTCTGCATATTTATCCAAGATAAAAAGAAGAAGAAAGTATCTAAGCTGTCTGTGATGCATCCAAGTCATCTATCCTACATTAATTACATTCTCAGTTTCTGAAAGAATTGGCAGATATGATTGTTGAGCCACAAGTAGTGGTGTTTGAGATTGTGGAAAATAGCTGCACTCTCACATAATTGGAGAAGATCATATGTTCTGATTGTCTAAAAAGGGGAAAGAATAAGATGTGAAATTATGGAGCAGTGAATTTGACTTCTATTCCTGAGAAAATTCAAGGACATTTTATGAAAAAGACAGCTGGTGAATATCCAGAAAGGGAAGCATTAATTATAAATCCTGCAAGACTTCTTAAAGAACAAGTCATGTTAGACTAACTTATTTCCTTTTTTCCAGGTTTCCCAAAGTAGCAGAAGAAGGAAATTCTGTGAATATATAGATTACCAGGATTTTAGAAAAGATTTTGATAAAGGATACTGTGCTATTCTTGTAGAAAACAAAGAAAGTTACATAACGGAATCAGAGCGATTCAGAAATAGCTGGCTGGATTCAAAGAGAAGGTATTGAGTTCCATGTCAATATGATGGGAAGTCTTCAATGGAATAACCCACTTTATTTGACTCTAGGTTGCTTAACATTTTCATCAATGATCATGAGAGAGTTATAGATAGTATGCTTATCAATCAATGTTTTAGCTAACAAAAAGATAAGAAGGAAAATTAACACAATGGATTAATCAGGATCCAAAATTTTACAGATAAATGTACAGTCTTGCAATAGGGTATAAAATTCAACTTGACAGATCTAAAACAGGTATAAGACAGTTTAACTGTTCTGAAAAAATTTAGTTGATTTTATGTATTACAAGCTCAATATGAATCTAGTCCAAGCTATAGTCCCTTAAAAAGCAAATGCAATTTTTATTTATATTTAAAGGACCATGACTTCCCTGGAATAGGCAGGGGAAAGTCCTACTGATTTTTGCCATTTTTATACCTCATCTGGTACAACATGTTCAGTTTTAGATACTATAGTATAAGTTGGAAGTTGATAATCTGTAGAATGTATAGAAGTTGTGAACAAACTTGGCTCAATGACATATGAGCATTATTAGGAGGAACTGATGATGTGAAAATAACATAATCAGCATAATTGAATATTGCCAACATTAATAAGTTCTTTAGTGTTTGACCAAAGAAAAGATGGATAACATTATAAAAATAAATTGAATAATTTTGAATACATTAAATTAAAATACATTAAATTAAAAAGATTTTACAGAAGCAAAACTGTAGATCAGAGCAACAAAGATTAAAAGAAATTCAGTAGTTGGGGAAAATTATTACAACTAGTATTTCTGACAAAAGAATCATTTCTAAAATGTATAGAAAACTTAGTCAAATTTTAAAATAAGTCATTCCCCAACTGACAAATGGTCAAAGTATATGCAAAGGCAAATCTCAGATAAAGAAATCAGAGCTAGCTATAATCAAATGAAAAATGAAAAAGAATCATTACTGAATAGCAAAATTCAAATTTAAACACTTCTGAGTTACCACCTCACACCCATCAGATTGGTCAATATGACCAGAAAGGAAAATGAACAGTATGGGAGTGGATGTCCATTAATTAGGGAATGAGTGAAGAAACTGGTATATATTTGTGATGGAATATTGTTCTATAAGAAATAATGAAGGATGTGGATTTCAGAAAAGCCTGGAAAAACTTACAAAAATTGATGCAGAGTGAAATGAGCAGAACCAGAACATTATACACACAACATTGAGCAAGGATCAATCATGAGAGATTTGTTCATTTTGGTAGTGTAGTAATCAATGGGAATTTAAAAAAAAAAACTTTTGATGGAAAATAGCATTTGTATGCAAAGAATAAACTGTGGAGTTTAAATGAAGCCCAAAGTTTATTAACTTCAAATTTTAAAAGGTGTCTTATGTATTATGTCATTTTTTCTCTTTAATGTTTTCTTTCTTTAGTTTGGATTTGATTCTTCTCTCAAAATATGATCAATATGGATCTATGTTTAACATGGGTATAAATGGAGGGCCTATATCAGATTGCTTTCTTTTGGGGGAAGCGAGGGAAGGAAGGGAGGAAGAAAAATGTAAAATTCAAAACCTTCCAAAAAATGATTGGGAAAACTACTGTTGCATGTAGTTGAAAAAACAAATAAATAAAACCTTTAAAAAAAAGAAATTGAAGAAACTATCAATAAACTACCTCAGAAAAAGCCTCCAGATTCAGATGGATTTTTTTTAATTTATTTTTTATTCTCATTTTTTACAAATGTTTTTCTTTACATTAATAAAATATACTTGCTTACAAGTAACATAATACCCTTCCCCCCATGAATATAGATAGACTTGCTTGGGCAAAAAAGTAAATGGGGGGAAAAAATTAAAATAAAAAAATAGTAATAATTGTAGGTATGGCCAGGTGGTGCAATGGACAAAGCACCAGCCCTGGAACCACGAGCACCCGAGTCCATATCCAGCCTCGTAATCTCAATAATCACCCAGCCACGTGACATGCAAGCCACCCGATCCCCACTGCCCTGCAAAAACCAAAAAGAAGAAAAAAAAAGACCCAAAATAAAATAAAATAGCAAAATAGTAGGGGTGGCTGGGTGGCAGACAGAGCATTGGCCCTTGAGCCAGGAGCACCTGGGTCGGAATCCAGCCCCAACCCAATGATCACCCTGCTATGTGGCCCCAGGCAGGCCACCCAGCTCCACTTGCCCTGCACCCTCCCCCAAATAATAATAACAAAAAATGTGTTTCAGTCTTTGTTCCAACACCATCAACTCTGTCGTGAGTGGATCGCATTCTTTATGATAAGTCCATCACAAAAGTTACTTCCATATTTTTCCAATGTTGCCATTGCTGATCGCAACTCCCTCCTTTCTTATTTCTCAACTACCATGTACTATATTTTCTCTCTCCTTTCACTCTGACTCGGCTGTAGGGCTGCTGAGTGGCACAGCAGACAGATCCCTGGTCCTGGGGCCAAGAAGCCTTGAGCCCCCATACCACCCCTTAGGCCCAGAATCCACATGGCCCTATGGTCCTGGGCAGACCTTCCAATCCCAGCCCCTTGCAAGAAGTAAAAGAGAAAATGTGTTATATCTGACCACTCTCCCCCCATGGTCCATCCTCTCCTCCTTTATTCACATCCCCACACCTTCCCCCTGCTCCCCCCTCCTTCTTACTCCAGTTGTCTATACCCCATTGAGTATATATGCTGTTTCCTCTCCTAGCCATCTCTGATGAGAGCAAAGGTTCCCTCATTCCCCCTTGCCTCCCCCTTCCATATCATTTCAATAGCTCATTGTAATAAAAAAAATCTTATTATGTGAAATAGCTTGGACTATTCCCCCTCTCCTTTTTCTTTCTCCCATTCCATTTCCCTTTTTTTCTTATTGACTCCATTTTTACACCATATTTTATCTTCGAATTCAGCTTTCTCCTGTGCTTCAACTATAAAAGCTCGCTCTACCTGGTCTATTAACTGAGATGGTTTATATGAATATTATCAGTATCATTTTTCTATACATACAGTTCATCCTCATTAAGTCCCTCATATTTCCCCCATCTCCTCCAATCTCCATGCTTCACCTGAGTCCTGTATCTAAAGATCAAACCTTCTGTTCAGCTCTGGCCATTCCAAAAGGAACCTTTGAAATTCCCCTGGTTCATTGAAAGTCCATCTTTTTCCCTGGAAGAGGACATTCAGCCTTGCTGGGTAGTTCATTCTTGGCTGCATTCTAAGCTCTTTTGCCTTCCAGTATATTGTATTCCAAGCCCTATGAGCTTCCAATGTAGCTGCTGCTAAGTCCTGTGTGATCCTGACTGCAGCTCCACGATATTTGAACTGTGTCCTTCTGGCTTCTTGTAATATTTTCTCTTTGACTTGGGAGTTCTGGAACTTGGCTATAATAGTCCTTGGGGTTGGTTTTTTGGGATCTCTTTCTCAGGGGCATTGGTGGATTCTCTCCATTTTTATTTTGCCCTCTGCTTCTAGAATATCAGGGCAATTTACCTGTAGCAATTCTTTGAAAATGATGTCAAGGCTCTTTTCCTGATCATGACTTTCAGGTATTCCAATAATTTTCAAATTATCTTTCCTAAGTCTGTTTTCCATATCAGTTGTGTTTTCAATGAGATATTTCACATTTTCTTCTAATTTTTCATTTTTTTCGTTTTGAAGTATTGATTCCTGATTTCTGGTAAATTCATCAATCTCCCTGAATTCTATTCTTTGTCTGAAGAATTTATTCTCCTCAGAGGGTTTTCTTATCTCTTTTTTCCATCTGGCCAATTTTGCTTTTTAAAGCATTCTTCTCCTCAATAACTTTTTGAACTGTTTTATCCATTTGACCTAAGCTGGTTTTTAGCATGCTATTTTCTTCAGCGTTCTTTTGGATTTCCTTGACTAAGCTGCTGACTTCATTTTCATGTTTTTCCTGCATCTCTCTCCTTTCTTTTCCCAGTTTTTCTTCTAACTCCCTCATTTGATTTTCAAAGTCTTTTTTGAGCTCTATCATAGCCTGAGTCCAATTTCTGTTTTTCTTAGAGTCTTTAGATGCAGGAGCTTGTGCTTCCTCATCTTCAGACTGAGTATTTTGATCCTTTTTGAGCTCATTTGCAAAATATTCCTCAATGGTCTTCCTCTTGTTTCTTTGTTCATTTTCCCAGCCTGAGCCTGTTTTTGGGGGGGTGCTTCCTGAGCTTTCGGGACACTCCCACAAGGGTCTCAGTGTGTGAGGTTCTGTCCTCCCTCCTGCTCTGTGAATGACCATAAGCGCCCCCCTCTGCCACAGGGCTGAGGTGGGGGGGGCCCTGCTGTTCTATGGGGGGGCCTAGACTGCAATCAGGATCTGAATGTGGTCAGAGCTCCAGAGTCCTGTTCCGGGGCAGAGGACAGAGCTCTGCAGTCTCTCTTCACTCCCCTCCCTCAGCTCAATGGGCTCATGTCCTGGGGGCTCCTGCTTACTGGCTCCACCTGCTTCTGTTTCCAGGTCTAGGCTCCTAAAAGACCAAGCTGCTGGCTGTGTGCCCTGAAGGCTGGGCTCCACATGCTTGCTCTGGCAGAGGTCCCCCGCTGTTCCCCCACTTTGTGCCGGTGCTCCCCGGGGTGCAGCTCAGGAGACACCCCCACTGCTGTGACGTGGCTCCCAGCGCCCTGGGGCTGCCTCCGGGAGGCTGAAGTTCTTTGGCTCTGGCAGGCCACCCCTCTGGCAGGCCACCCCTCCGGCCAGGGGAGCAGAGCTTTTCTGCTCTTTTCTAGGTTACCTTGAGCAGGAGAATCGCCTCACTGGGTCCCTCTGTGGGTTCTGTCTTTCGAAAGTTTAGTTAGAGTCCTTAGTTTACGAGTTTTTATCAGAGAGCTCCTAAGACTCGATCCCTTCATGTCGCCATCTTGGCTCCCCCTTTCTCAGATGGATTTACATGTGAATTCTATCAAACATTTAAGGAGCAATTAATTCCAATTCTACATTAACTATTTTTGAAAATAAGAGAAGTAGTTCTGCCAAATTTCCTTTATGACACCATTATGGTGCTGATACCAAAACCAGGAAAAGTCAAAACATACAACGAAAATTACAGAACAATCTCCCCAATGAATATTGATGCAGAAATGTAAACAAAAGTTTAGCAAAGAGATTACAAGTTATTGTTAGTATAATATAGAATGAACAATTAGTATTTATACCAGATAGGCAATATACAATATTAGGAAAACAATCAACAAAATTGAATATTGCCAACATTAATAAATTCTCTAAAATAGTAGAGAAAAGGATACAGGTAGTTCTATGCCATTGAGGAAAGATGCAAAAGTGACCTAAGATCTTTGTCTATCATCTGTATCTAGTCATCTGAATATAGGAGCCTTAGATAGACTTTCCTCCTTCACCAAAGACAGGACAGGTTGGAGAGAGTTATGACTAAAGGTAAAGTTATGATGCTGAGTGATCTGTTTTGGGGAGAAACCATCTCTTCCTCTTTCCAGTTCAGAGGAGGCAAAGCCCTCCTCAGTCACACTTTTCCCTCCAAAATCACACTTATTTGTTATATTCATTGATTCGGCACTTTGCATCATATGATTGTTGACACTTTGCAGATTTGGGAAGACTTTTTCTCATGTTCATTAATTTACTTTTCTGGTGTGGAATAATGTTGATTTTATAGGTTTCTTTTAGTCCCTTGGGGATCAGAATCTTTTCATCAATATTTACCTACAGATGTGATAGTTTTCACTCCCTTAAAAATCACAATTATGCAGCTTTGTGCAAAAAGTTTTAGTTTCTTATAATTGAGAGTAAATAATTAATCCATATAATTTTATTAAATATCATTCTTTGAAATAAATATTTTTCTAACTTATTTGAAAAGGCAAATATTTTGATGAGGCTCAAGATTTGTGAGGTTTTTGGGGGCGGAGCCAAGATGGTGACAAGAAAGGATCCTGTCTTAGGAGCTCTCTGATAAAACTCATAAACTAAGGACTCTAACTAAACTTTCGAGAGACAGAACCCACAGAGGCACCCAGTGAGGCAGTTCTCCTACTCAAGGTAACCTGGAAAAGAGCAGAAGGCTCTGCTCCCCAGCCGGAGGGGCGGCCCACCAGACGGGAGGCCTGCCAGAGCAAAAGAACTTCAGCCTCCCAGAGGCGGCCCCAGGGTGCTGGAGCCATGGCTCACAGCAGCGGGGGAGTCTCCGGAGCTACACCCTGGGAGCACTGGGCACAAAGTGGGGAAACAGCGGGTGACTTCTCCCAGAGTGAGCACATGGAGCCCAGCCCTCAGGGCACACAGCGAGCAACATGGTCTTTCAGCAGCCGAGATCTGGAAGCAGAAGCAGGTGGAGCCTGTAAGCAGGAGCCCCCAGGGCATGAGCCCATTGAGCTGAGGGAGGGGAGTGAAGAGAGGCTGCAGAGCTCTGTCCTCTGCCTCTGGAACAGGACGCTGGGGCTCTGACCACATTCAGATCCTGATCACAGTCTAGGCCCCCCCATAGAACAGCAGCTCCCCCCACCTCAGCCCCATGGCAGAGGGGGGCGCATATGGTCATTCACAGACCAGGAGGGAGGACAGAGCCTCACACACTGAGACCCTTGTGGAAGTGTCCCAAAAACTCAGGAAGCACCCCCAAAACAGGCTCAGGCTGGGAAAATGAGCAAGCAGAGAAAAAAGAGGAACACCATTGAGAAATATTTTGCAAATGAGCTCAAGAAGGATCAAAATACTCAGTCTGAAGATGAGGAAGCACAAGCTCCTGCATCTAAAGACTCTAAGAAAAACAGAAATTGGGCTCAGGCTACAACAGAGCTCAAAAAAGACTTTGAAAATCAAATGAGGGAGTTAGAAGAAAAACTGGGAAAAGAACGGAGAGAGATGCAGGAAAAACATGAAAATGAAGTCAGCAGCCTAGTCAAGGAAATCCAAAAAAATGTTGAAGAAAATAGCATGCTAAAACCAGCTTGGGTCAAATGGATAAAACAGTTCAAAAAGTTATTGAGGAAAAGAATGCTTTAAAAAGCAAAATTGGCCGGATGGAAAAAGAGATAAGAAAACCCTCTGAGGAGAATAAATCCTTCAGACAAAGAATAGAATTCAGGGAGATTGATGAATTTACCAGAAATCAGGAATCAATACTTCAAAACCAAAAAAATGAAAAATTAGAAGAAAATGTGAAATATCTCATTGAAAAAACAACTGATATGGAAAACAGACTTAGGAAAGATAATTTAAAAATTATTGGAATACCTGAAAGTCATGATCAGGAAAAGAGCCTTGACATCATTTTCAAAGAATTGCTACAGGTAAATTGCCCTGATATTCTAGAAGCAGAGGGCAAAATAGAAATGGAGAGAATCCACCAATGCCCCTGAGAAAGAGATCCCAAAAAACCAACCCCTAGGAATATTATAGCCAAGTTCCAAGTCAAAGAGAAAATATTACAAGCAGCCAGAAGGACACAGTTCAAATATTGTGGAGCTGCAGTCAGGATCACACAGGACTTAGCAGCAACTACATTGGAATCTCATAGGGCTTGGAATATAATATACCAGAAGGCAAAAGAGCTTAGAATGCAGCCAAGAATGAACTACCCAACAAGGCTGAATGTCCTCTTCCAGGGAAAAAGATGGACTTTCAATGAACCAGAGGAATTTCAAATGTTCCTGTTGGAATGGCCAGAGCTGAACAGAAGGTTTGATATTCAAATACAGGACTCAGGTGAAGCATAGAGATTGGAGGAGAGGGGGAAAATATGAGGGACTTAATGAGGATGAACTGCATGTATTTCTGTATAGAAAAATGACATTGATAATACTAATATGAACCTTCTCAGTTAATGGAGCAGGTAGCTTTTATAGTTGAAGCACAGGAGAAAGCAGAATTCAAAGATAAAATATGGTGTAACAATGGAGTCAATAGAAAAAAAAGGGAAATGTAATGGGAGAAAGTAAAAGCAGAGGGGAAATAGGCCAGTATATTTCATATAATAAGATTTTTCTTTATTACAATGTGCTATTGCAATGATATGGAAGGGGGAAGGCAAGGGGGAATGAGGGAAACTTCGCTCTCATCAGAGGTGGCTAGGAGAGGAAACAGCATATATACTCAATGGAGTATAGGCATATGAAGTAAGAAGGAGAGAGCGGGGACAGGGGGAAGAGGGGGATGTGAGTCATGAAGGAGAAGATGGACCATGGGGGTAGAGAGGTCAGATAAAACACATTTTATTTTTTACTTCTTGCAAGGGCCTGGGATTGGATGGCCTGCCCGAGACCATAGGGCCAGGTGGATGCTGGACCTGAGGGGTAGTATGGGGGCTTGGGGCCTCTTGGCTCCAGAGCCAGGGATCTGTCTGCTGCACCACTCAGCTACTCTACATCACATTTAAGAAGAGAGTCAGAGTGAAAGGAGAGAGAAAATATAGTACATGGTAGTGGAGAAATATGAAAGGAGGGAGTTGCAACCAGCAATGGCAACGGTGGAAAAATATGGAAGTAACTTTTGCCAAGGACTTATAAAGAATGTGATCCACCCCCGACAGAGTTGTTGGTGTTGGAACAAAGACTCAAGCACATTTTTCATTATTATTATTATTATTTGGGGGGGGGGTGCAGGGCAAATGGGTCTGGGTGGCTTGCCTGGGGCCGCATAGCGGGGTGATCATTGGGTGTCTGGGGCCAGATTTGGATCCAGGTGCTCCTGGCTCAAGGGTCAATGTTCTGTCTGCCACCCAGCCACCCCTACTATTATTACTATTTTATTTTATTTTGGGCCTTTTTTTCTTTTTTTTTTTTTTTGGTTTTTGCAGGACAGTGGGGTTGGGGTGGCTTGCAGGTCACATGGCTAGGTGATTGTTGGGTGTACGGGGTCGGACGTGGGCTCAGGTGCTCATGGCTCCAGGGCTGGTGCTCTGTCCATTGCTCCACCTGGCTATACCTACAATTATTACTATTATTTTTTTATTTTAATTTTTTCCCTCCCCTTTACTTTATCGCTCAAGCAAGTCTATATTTATGGGGGGAGGGGGTATTTCATTTACTCTTAAACAAGAATATTTTATTAATGTAAAAGAAACATTATTTGTACAAAATGAGAATAAATATTAAAGAAAAAAAGAAAAGAAAAAAAGAAAAGAAAAAAATATTTTATCTGCAAAAAAAAAAGATTTGTGAGGTTTTTAAGTAGCATTAGACCCCAGTATACCTTGAAGCTACATTAGTTTGTCTAGTAGGATCCAAATGCAAGTTGGAAAGGCATACTCTAAGAATGCATTATGATTCCCAGAACAATTCTCAATCCTAGTTGATATGGAAAGACTCAAGATTCAAAATGGTTCCAAGAAGCTGGAATTGTGGGCTCAGACTAAACCAGATGGTACTTAGCAAATGTCTTAAGTAAAATTAAAAACAAAACAAAAATAGCCCCTTCCCTCCAATGTTATTGGACTATAAACACTAACTATAGGAATGATAGAAAAAAAAGCAATAAAAAGAAAGAAAGGCAAACAAGATAAAACCATCGCTATTTCCTGATGACCTTAATATTTTACTTTAAAAATTCTATGAAATTAGAAATGAAATAAAAAATTAAAACACCCAAAACTTAAATTTACAGAATATACTATGAATCCAGTATAGCTATAACAATATCCAGGGGGGAGGAAAAAAAAAAGACAATTCTCATTACAAGTTATTCCAAAAGATAGAAAACTCCTGGCACACAATTAACCAAAGTATGCCCTAAACCTATAAATATACTTTTGCAAAATGGTTATTAAAATAATTCTTTTTGTTCAGATATTTTTCAGTGGTGTTCAACACTTTGTAATCCTGTTCAGGGTTTTCTTGTCAGAGTTACTTTGGTGATTTGCCATTTCCTCCACCAGATCTTTACAGTTGAGGAAACTGAGGCAAATAGCATTAAGTAACTTACCAAGTGTTACACAGCTAATAAATATCTAAAGTCAGATCAGAACTCAGGAAAATGATTCTTCCTGACTCCAGGCTCAGCACTCTATCAAGTGTACCACCTAACTGCACTTAAATTAAGAAAGTTCAAATAATTAGACAGATATTCAGAATTCACAGTGTATACATTAAGTATTCAATGATACCAAGTCAATAAAATAAAATTCATAATAAAATATAAAGGAAAATTTCTTTAAGAAATTTAGAAAACTCAAATAATTGGAGATATTGTCTGTTTTCATGGGTAGCCATGTCAATATAGCAGATGATGTTAATAATCTCTTAGTTAGAGAGCTAAGGGTCTGCCAATCAAAATACCAAAGGGACATTTTACCTATCTAGATAAAATACTAATAAAATTCATTTAGAAGGAAAAATTACAACATAAATGGAAAAAAATTGAAGAAAGAAGGAATGAAGAAGGAAAGAAGAAAGAAATAAGAGAGAAGGAAAGAAACTGCTCTAGATCCCAAATTAAATTGGAAAAATGTAATCCCTGAAACCCTAGAACATTGTTTTTAAAAACAAATCAATAGAATAGGCTAGAAAAAGAAGGTTCAAAAATATTTTATCTCAGTAACCTAGTGTTCAATAAACTAGAAAACATAAGTTATTTCTGATAAAGATTACTATTTGACAAGAATTACTGGCAAAACTAGAAAAATATCTTCTAGAAATTAGAATTAAGCCAACGTTGACAGCATATACCCCCAATAAACCAGAAAGGAATATGTAACCAGAATGCCAAATTTTGACTATTGTTTTTTGGTGGACTTTGAGGCAGCTTTGAAGTCTCACATCATCAGGAAACCTGTCTCATGATGGAATATGAAAGTAAGTGAGCCCAGTAAATCAGAACCCTTCTAAACTCCAGGGGCATGAAATATCTGGTGCTGATTTTTTAACTGTTCCTATTCTATGACCTCCAGGCTCAATGGATCAACTCTGAAAATATTTCATTTGTTATATAGATCATCATAAAGGATTTATCTTTACATCAATCTTATTGTAGGGATAATCTAGAAAAAATTCTATTCTGGTAAAGAAATTTAACAAATCTTATTGACTAAATCATTATTTCATACATTAATAAAGTCCCTGAACAGTAGTAAACTGTTTGTTATCCAGAACTGACATGGGATCAGTGGTTTATACTTAGTTCAATATTCTGGTTCACAGAAAGTTTCTACAAATACCATATTGAGCAGAACATTAAAATGAATCAGTCAATATTATAAGCATCAGTTTTCACCATACATTATTATTCTTGAAATCTTGGAATATATTACTTTAACTTCTTTACCTCACCCAGTAATCTTTAGCTAATACTGAAATCAGAAAGAGAAAAAAAACAGAAAGAAAACTCTAGTACAGTATTCTTAGAGAATTTAAAATAAAATATTAGTAAATAGGCTTCAGCACAAAATTGAAAATATTATACATTATTATACATATATTATACATTATTACCAGATTGAAGTATAACCAGTACCTTTAGCTCAGATCTTCTACTCCAGGTTGCCTGGCCTTCTCCCTTTCTCTCTTGTCTTCTGCAGGCATTTCCTCTTTCTGTACATTTCTCCTATGCTACACATTTTTTCTGGTTCAACCCTTAAGATTCCTTCCCTCTTTTGCCTTTCAGCATGTCTCTTTGTCTTACCTACCTCTTAATCTCACACCATGTAGGCATCCTTTATCATTTTCTGCTACCTTACACTAGTCTTATGCAATTACTTGCCAAAATCAATCATTCAATATTTATCTATTCCTAAATAATACCAGGTGAAGAGGCACAGAGATCAATTATAGTAGAGGGAAATAAGGGAGAGTGTGAACACTGAGTAAATTCTATTCGATAGATTTGTTCCAGAGAGGGAAGAAGATACTTTCTCACTTGGGATTTGAAAATCTTGCTGGGGGCCGCTAGGTGGAGCAGTGGATAGAGCACTGACCCTGGGGTCAGGAGCACTAGGGTTCAAATTCAGCCTTGGACACTTAATAATTATCTAGCTGTGTGACCTTGGGAAAGACACTTAACTCCATTGCCTTGCCCACCCCCAAAAAATAACAACCTAAAAAAAACTGTCATAATCAAGAGGGAAGTGGGGGCATGAAAGTAGGGACTGATAGAAAGGTGAAGGTATAAGTTAAAATAAACTGAAAGTTGAAACTTTAAAAAAAGTTAAAGGGGAAAGGGAATAAAACTTTAATGAGGAGGAATAAGAAGAAAGGAAAGAGAAAAATATAAATTGGGAAAGAAAGCATGGACAGAAACACATAATTAGTAACATAATTTAAATGTGAATGGGATGAACTATCCCATAAAACAGAAGTGGATAACAGAATGGATTAAAAACTAGAATTCTACATTTGAAGCAGACAGATATACACAGGATAAAGACAAGTACCTGGAGGAAAAAATATTATGCTTCAGTTGAAGGAAAAAAATCAGGGATTCTTATCTCAGACAAAGCAAAAGCAAACATCTCTCTCATTAAAAGGAATAAGAAAGGGAACTGCATCTTCTTTAAAGGAACCATGGGCAATGAAGCTATATCATAATTAAACATGTATACCTAGTGGTATTGCACCCAAATTCCTAGAGGAAAAGCAGAGTGAATTACAGGGAGACATACACAGTCAAACTTCAATAATGGGGGACCTCAACCTCCCTCTCTCAGAACAAGATAAATATAATCACAAAATAAACAAGAAGGCAGTTAAGAAGGTGAATAAGATCTTAGAAAACTTAGAAATGAGAGACCTCTGGAGAAAACTGAATGGGAATAGAAAAGAATATATCTTTTTCTTAGCAGTACATACCACCTATACCAAAACTGATCATGTATTATGCCATAAAACCCTTATAATCAAATGCAGAAATAATAAATGTATACTTTTCAGATCATGAAGCAATAAAAATTACATGTAATAAAGGGTCATGGAAAGATAAAACAAAAATTAATTGAAAACTAAATAACTTAATTTTAAAGAACAAGTGGATTAAACAACAAGTCATAGAAATAATCAATAATTACATCCAAGAAATGATAACAATGAGTCATCATATCAAAATTTTGGGAATGCTCCCAAAGGAATTTTTAGGAGACATTATATATCTCTAAATACTTATATGAATGAAATAGAAAAGGAGAAGATCAATGAATTGGGTATGCAAATAAAAAAGCTAGAAAAAGAACAAATCAAAGATCACCAATTAAATACCAAATTAGAAATTCTGAGAATCAAGGGAGAGATTAATAAAATTGAAAGGAAGGAAACTATTGAAACTAATAAATAAAGCTATGAGTTGGTTTTATGAAAATAATAAAATAGATAAAACTTTTGTTTATCTAGTTAAAAAAAAGAAAGAAGATAAGCAAATTACCAGTACCAAAAATGAAAAGGGTGAATTATCCACCAATGAGAAGGAAATTAAAAAGAAAATGTGGAGTTATTTTACTGAAATGTATGCCAATAAATCTGATAACCTGAGTGAAATGGAGGAATATTTAGAAAAATACAAACCCAGATTAACAGAAGAGGAAATAAACTAAGTAAATAACCCTATAATAGAAAAAGAAATAGAAGAAACCATCGATAAACTCCCTAAGAAAAAGTTCCCAGGTTCAGATGGATTTACAAGTGAAATCTACCAAACATTTAAGGAACAATTAATTTGTATTCTACATAAACCATTTAAAAAAATAGTAGGAGTTATGCCAAATTCCTTTTATGACACCATTATGGTGCTGATACCTAAACCAGGAAGAACCAAAACAGACAAAGAAACTTTAGACCAATCTCCCCAATGAATATTGATACAAAAATCTTAGATAAAATTTTAGCAAAGAGACTACAGCAAGTTATTACTAAAACAATATACCATAAGCAGGATTTATGCCATGTAGGCAGAAATGGTTCAATATTAGGAAAACACTCAACATGATTGAACATATCAAAAACAAAACCAACAGAAATCATGTGATTATCTCAATAGATGCGGGAAAAGCCTTTAATAAAATGCAGCATTCATTCCTATTAAAAACACTAGGAAAGTATAGGAATAAAAGGAGCTTTCCTTAAATTAGTAAGCAGTATCTATCCAAATCCATCAACAAATAATATATGTAGTGGGGATAAATTAGGAGCATTTCCCATAAGATCAGGGGGGAAATAAGATGTCACCATTACTATTCAATATAACATTAGAAATGTTAGCTTTAGTAATAAGAGAAGAAAAAGAAATTGAAGGAATCAGAATTGTCAATGAGAAAGCAAAACTTTCACTCTTTGCTGATGATAAGATGGCACACTTAGAGAACTCTAGAAAATCATTTTAAAAACTATTTAAAACAATTAACAAATACAGTAAAGTAGCAGAATATAAAATAAACTCACATAAATCATCAGCATTTCTATAAATGAACAACAAAGACCAAGAGCAAAAGATAGAAGGAGAAATTCCATTTAAAGTAACTGCAGACAACATTAAATACTTGGGAATCTACCTCCCAAGACAAACCCAGAAACTGTATGAACACAATTACAAAGCACTTGTTACAGAAATAAAGTCAGATCAAAATAATTGGAAGAATTTGATTACTCATGGTTAGGTCAAGCTAATAAAATAAAAATTACATTTTTATTCAAATTAAATTACTTATGACAGATCAAAAGACATTAGCTTCTTGGATAAGAACTCACTATTTGACAAAAATTTGGGGGAAAATTGGAAAATAATATGGCAAAAACCAGGCATAGATCCATATCTCATATATACCAAAATAAGATCAAAATGGGTACAGGAGTTCGACATAAACTGAGATGCCACAGACCAATTAGCAGATCAGGACATACTCTGTCTGATGTATGGAACGAGGAGAAATTTTTGACCAAGGGAGCTATGGAGTACATTATAAACAGCAAAATGTGTGATTTTGACAATATTAAATTGACAAGTTTTACCCTAAAAACCCAATACTGTCAAAATTAGAAGGAAAAAGAAAATTGGGGAACAATTTTCACAGTTAAGTATTCTCATAAAAGTCTCATTTCTGAAATATAGAGAGAGTTGCATCAAATTTAAAAGTTTACAAGTCAGTTTCCATTTAGTTCTGGGTCTATATCTCCTTGGCCCAATATTGCATATGACTTTTTATTGCATTATAATCTGAGAAAGATGTGTTCAAGATTTCTCTCTCATCACACTCAATTTGGATCAATGTACAACATGGAAACAACATAAAGACTGACAAGTTGTTTTCTTTGGGGGGGGGTGGGAGGAGGGAAATAAGATTGGGGGGAAAATTGAAAACTCAAAATAAATAAAATCTTTAATAAAAAAAGGTTACAAATCATTTCCCAATTGATAGTCAAAGGATATGAACAGATAGTTTTCAAATGAAGAAATTGAAGTTATATATAATCATATGAAAAAATAATCCAAATGAGATTACAGTATGGCTTCAGAAAGGGTTAAGGAATAGTCAATATGGTGTTTACTACCTGACAACTACAGAAAAATGCCAGGAACAGAATAGAAGCCTATATACAACATTTGTCAATTTTTCCAAGTCCTTTGATACCATCAGTTATGAGGGGTTATGGAAAATTATGTCAAAATTTGATTGTCTAGAGAAGTTCATCAGTATTGCACATCAATTCACAAAGCATTCATTCCCAGGGTCTGTATAACAGATGGTGCTCTTGAGATTTCCAAATCACCAGTGGAATG